>NC_137461.1:32528962-33013962 GCF_964235325.1 Thermobia domestica | reverse complement strand
ATATAACCCATCTAGGAATTGTACCATCAAGCTTTAGTATCTTCAACAAATGAACTAAAAACTGATCGCTATCCTACTCGCTGTTCAAGATAGACTGTCTAATCTACCTACATTACCAATATTTGAACGTAACACTTTAAGAAAAGTATGCGTCCTATCGGCATAACGGATAACAATTTTCCCTTAAATTACATTTATGAATAAAAAATAAGAGTCCACTTAGAATGAGTAGATGTGCATGTATGAACTTAAAGTGACGGTGATGCGAAGTGTATTGGTCTGTGTTCTACTATTGTACACTTACTGATTTTCAGTTTCTTCTTTTTCTTTCTAATTCTCTTTTGTGTTGTAATTTCGTTTACTTCTGCAAGCAAATTATCTTCAGTAGTGCCAGATCCATAAGGAGGTAATTCTGCAATATAGAAAGCGTCCTGTAACAATATTTGTATTGTGTATTCTGTACAAGCGTAGAATTCTGTAACAGTGTCTCTGTATTAAGTGTAACCAGTCATTTCTTTGCGAAACGTTTAAAAATATTAATACACATCATAAATTAACTTATTGAAATGGTACTTTTTATTACTGTGCACATATTAATGATATGAATGGATTGACATTAGCTTGGCAAACAATAAAATGAAATAAAATGTGTAAACGTAAATCCAGGGTTACTCTATACTTATGGTAGAACACTAATGCCATATGAAAGCTCATAATTCCGGAAAAGTTGTGAGAAACGGATAAGGATAAAAATAACTCCAGACAAATGTGGTTAAATTTGTCAGTTAGATATTTATTTTATGAGAACTATTTCAAGCGGTGACACTTCATACCACAGGCGATGTAATAATAGATCCGTTACAACCCTTTAAAGAGCATTGCAGTTTCAGTTTTTAATACACTCAGAGAACATCAGCGTGAAAACTCTTGTGTTCAAAAAGTATGATTTCCACAAGTTGTTCTAAGTCACCTACTAATACTATATATGTCAGACTATTGTGATTTAAAAAAAAATATGATGAAATGTTTAGTTTTCTCAGTGTATCGTATATTAGAAACATAATAAGACAATACTTGAATAAGTGAATTAAACAGATGAATATATTGGATAATTCTTTCCAATTACTTTCGAATTAAAAAATGGAACTGCCCAAACCCGCAATGAGTTTGTGATCCGAGCCATCATATTCGATATAAATATTCGCACATTACTTTAAATTCAATTACTGAAATTGAAGAAGAGTTCATACGACATCATCTTTCTCTTATCTACTATTCGTACTACATTTATATTTACTTGCTATTCATCTAGATAAGTTTTGTACCAATTACCATACTATGAAATATCATTATCCTTATAACATTTGTTTTGATCACAGAGTCTTAATATACTGGAAACGAAAGTTTTGATGAATTTTATCTTTAGTATGGAATAATATTTTACGTGTAAACAATAAATTTAAGTGCAAAAGATTTAATAATAATAATAATATCAATAAAAATTATTACCACGAAGAAATAGTAGTTATTACGTAGCCTCATTTCACAGCCAAAGATACTGATCATTATTCAAAAATAATTTCTAATTCAGAGAAAGAGAAAAATAGACATATTTTCCTTTAATAGACTTCTTTGTTTCAGCAAAAATCAGTCTCCAATAGAGACACATTTTCCTTTAATAGATTTCTTTCTTTCACCAAAAATCAGTCTCGAATATCATAAAACGTAAGATGTAAACTACTGCAATCTTCTCTACAATGTAAGAGTTTTGTGCACCTGAACGAAAATTAGGATTGGTATATTAAGTGAACAATACATAAGTATAACTCTATTTTATTTTTTCCCAATAAACTGATATGCTGTTTTATAAAAGAATACATTTTCCTTCTGTTAGGATAAGATGGTATGAACGTACGAATATACAAGAGGCTGAAAAATCCAAATACATTCCCTATTTGATTGTGCATTTTGCAATGAGAAAAAGTTATGCATCAGAGAAAAATTACGATGGTAAAAAGACAAAATAATAAATTAATTCAGAGTGTCGTTGTAGACATCATTATTTTCGAAACAAATGAGTATGTGTCCAAAGATAGATTCTGAAGTACTACGAGGAAAAATGCATGTAGAAAATCTTTCGGTTTGTTAATTGTGTGTTAACGTACAGGCAAATGTAATATCATAATACCTTATCACATTATGAAAAATCAGGGTTTCTGGATACCAGTCAATATTTGCTGTTAACTGTAAAAACTATATTTAATCCATCTGGCAGGAAACATTTGGTTCTCACATTGTTATACGGAAATCGAAGAATGTTCCTTTGTTCCATTTTGTTGAAATCAGAGTTTATCAATAATCCTTTGGCTTGTAAAAGAATTTTAAAACAACATCGTGCGATAGATTTCACTCTTGCAATACAGAGTCTATTGTCCTGTGCGTAACGCGAATTTTGAATAACCTTGTACTATTTAGATGCACACCAATGTACCATTAGAAGATGTTTACTTTTCTTACGAAAGTAAAACAGCTTTGCGTTATGATTCTTAATGCAACAGTATCAACTTAAATTCTAAGTTCGCCATGAAATAGAAATAACATTTTACTTGAGAAAGTTGCTGTCTATTTTGTGTACTGATGAAACATCTACTTCCCTGACTCGTACAAGAACGTTCGATTTTGCTTTCAAAAGACAGACATTTGACTTGTGCAGAAGAGTGAATTGATAAATACCGTAAGTGGTATTACGAAAAAGCGATGTGTAATCAAGTGGAATAAAGTATAGTTATAGGGAACAAAGAAACCGAAAGTAATCTAATTTGAAGACGTAACTGCAACAGTTCCAGCACGTATTCCTTTAATAAGATGGTGACGATGGTTAATGCAATTCTGTTAAGAATAACATTAATGTATATTATTGCTTCGAAAAATACATTTTTTTTGTATGACAGCGAAACCAAACGTTTTAAGCAGATCTCCTATATGGAGAGTTAGTGCAACCTACAACAGGTTAGTTAAAGAAAATTTCAACCTGGATGTACTGACAATGTATGTAAGTAGTTTTAAGAAGTCTATTAATTTTGTAAGACAAATGTAATTATTATCAATAGCTTTATTAACCTATATAATCTGTATAACGATGTACTATGTAACACTGTAATTAGGCCTGTGCCTGTTGTGTTATATGTCAATAAATCTAAATGTAAATCTAAATGTTGTGTGTATTGTTTTGCTTTTTAATATTCTTATTACCTTCAGATGGTAGTTCTGTCGTTACTTCTGAAAATTCTCCCGTTTTGTCTGTTTCAAATTCAGTGGGTGTTGGAACTGAAACATCAAATTTAATGTTATTATTACAGAGAATATAATATATATGCTGCTCGTTCTTTTACTTACAAATGGTGCTCTTTCAATTTTGAATCTATAATAGTTTAGATGGTAAGTGATTAGTCTTTCAGTAACAGAGCATGTATCTATATATGATATGTTGGAAGAAACTTCTAATTTGATATTTTACCTCTTTTGTACCATTTTATGTGGAATATCAATTAGGACAAAAATACAATTTTAAAATTTAATAGATGTAGAAGGTCATTGGTTTGTTTACCTTGGTTTAAACACAGATAATAAATTAAACTATGGAGAATAGAAATACGTTATGAGTATGCAACTTACTTTTGCTATACTGCGACGAATCTGATATCGACACTAATACAGCGTCGTGAATTATTTAAAGGAAAATAGTATACTATTATTTACGTATTTCAGCATTTAGACACATGTGATGCTAAATAATGAAATGAGTTTTAAACTTACTACTCTGCTTCACACAATAGCTTTTCAATAATGGTGAGAATCTCGACTTATAAATTTCGAGGTGTTGAACTATATTTTACATGACTATAGACACATTGCAACTCGTGATTTTGTGTGAATTTGAGCAATATCATCTTGAAAGAGATCATTAGGCTATGAAGAAATCATATAATGAATAGATCATTTAAAATATTTACTTAATTCGTGTTAGTGATTTATCCTTTTCGGAGTAACAGTAGAATTAAGCAATATGGTATTTCAATATAGGAAGTTCAATGCGCCAGCCATCCTAAGCGTCTGTAGGTAAAAGTGTATGCTTCTTTGAAACAAAAAGGCGAGTCACAGAACCATTTTACCACCTTTCTATTATCTGTGGTCTATGTTTTATATTCTTGATACAACTGTATCATGCTAGTTAATGGAAGTCATGATAAAAGTCTCAGAATTTGAATCATAACAGACTCCGTTAGAATCACATAATCCTTGATGTGATAAAAGGAATCGAATAGTCAGCTGTCCTGCATTAGCACAACTATCCGTAAAACAGTGAATATTCAGCGTTCAAATGTGAAACAATTTCTAAACGTCGTTACCTAAGTTGACACTCATAATTAGATAATACTGTATGATCAACCATTTTGATGTGAAAGTTATGCAAAGCATGTTTTGAGATGGAACCCAGAAATTAACTACAATGCAACGCAATTATACTTACTAAAATTTCTTGAAATCATTAAAATATGATTTGAATTTTCAGAAAATCTTGTTAATTTCTAACAAGCAACGAACATTTGAAAAATTATATGTGATAAAAATTTGCGATACCATATCTAAATTGAAAATTTTTGTATCGTCTAAGTATTTTTGAATTACTGGAATATTTTAAAATTTTTACAATAAAATTGTTATTATACTGAAGTAATGAACACTTTGAAACGAAAAATTAATATATCAGTAACGGACAACAATTAAAATAGATTTTTTACTATGCTATCACAAAAGTTGATTATATGAATGAAGTATTCAGGCCGCGACTGTATAAGATTCTAACAATAGGAAAAATTACATATGCAGAATTTTTTGCATATGATGAAGAGTAAACTTCTGGAGAAGGAATCACATTTTTAGGATAGAGGTGCGTTTTGATTGCTAATTTATTGTCTCTCTCTAGTGATTAATGAATACTAATCATTCATCTTAGATAATTTGTACCGTGTTATGCAAAAATGAACTAAGCGCCAAACTTTGAAAATCCACGTAAATGCGACAATTGGTTCCTGATACGCATTAGAACGTTTTGCATAATCGAAAAGAGAGGAAAACCAACACCTTTCCAAAAAAAGAAACATAATTTCACCTTTGATTACGGCTACATTAATGTTGGACATCAACCTTTATACGTAATTTTCTTAAAACTATGAAAGTGGCGCTTAGTTCGTTTTCGCAAGACACGGTACATTTGATGTGCACACTGCTAAAGCATCAAATCTATCTCTTTCATAACTATGAATGTGTCTTTAAAAAAATGCTAAGCAACCTAATGATGGATGTGCTTATATTTCCATTGGGTTTAACGAATGTTGAATGAAGTACAAAAATACCAATACTTACTTACTGCTGCGTTTGGCAAAGGAATATTTTATATTTATTTACAGAGCTTTGAAATTCACATAGACTCATCGAAATTCTAAGAAAACAACTTTTGTAGAATTAATATGAGATAATACAATAGTAATTTTTATTATTAGTAAATGATCATAGTAGATGATAGTAGATTATCATTTAAACTTTGGATTGTAGAGCGCATCAGTAAAGATGCAATAATTGTAGAAGTACTGTAGTGCTTGTAACACTTCACTTCATAATTTGGGCTTAACCAATTTTGAACTGATATCTAGTTTCGTGTGTATAAGAAGCAAATTAGAACTGGATCATTTTACAAATAGAAATTGAAGTAATGCGTCAGTAACGTTTGAATTCAGTAGAAAGTAAAGAAAAGCTGCAAATGGTATAAGAAGTTGCCCTTTGTATTATTAATTGAAGCATTTCATTCATTAAGTATTTTTTAAAAAATATTAAAAATTGTTCTCGGTTAGAGAAAAACTAAACTCTCATTCACATATATTCGCATGTAGGTATGGAATATTTGTAAATTTTACAACTGTGTTTATGCTTTGTGCGATGG
This sequence comes from Thermobia domestica, assembly GCF_964235325.1. Lineage (NCBI taxonomy): Eukaryota > Metazoa > Arthropoda > Insecta > Zygentoma > Lepismatidae > Thermobia > Thermobia domestica. Next base: position 33,007,961 of record NC_137461.1, on the reverse strand, counting down.
TGTTTATGTAAATAATTATTACTGATTCTAGTTCAAGCAAAACTATTTCTGAATATTTATATAGTGAAATATAACACTTATATAACTAAACAGTAAAATCATAAAAATAAACACGCTGCTGAACAAGACTGCACTTATTTAATATAAAAACACATTTGCACGTAACGTTTCGATCGTCTAGCCAAGATCCTCATCAGGCGTACATCAGACGTCCTCATCAGACGGATCTTGGCTAGAAGATCGAAACGTCACGTGTAAATGTGTTTTTATATTAAATAAGTACAGTCTTGTTCAACAGCGTGTTTATTTTTCTGATTTTATTTGCAAGACGTATGACTATGATTGTGTGTCAGTAAAATCATATATTGTCAATTTCTCTGAAGCTTGAGAACAAGAAAAAATTAAATGTAAATATGGTTATGAATCCCTGTACGAAAATATGACAGTAGTGATAGTTCCAGTACTACAAAAAAGAGCGAGTATATAAGAATAAATTATATTATTTAAAATTTTGTGATATATGATATAGATATTATTTTACTATATTCATTGTTATATATTTTACATTGTTGAAGTATAATCTTAGATAGAGATTTGTTTGCTGTTTTCTGATTCACCAAGGTTCGGTCTCGTTATTTTGGACCGATCCTTAGGGAGTACTGAAATATGAAATTAATATCTAGTTTTCAGATATAATTATGTTTATGAATACCGCTAAGAGATGCGTGTTCGTACTTCTGAAAATTAATCCTCGTGACGCCATGTTTACCAGTATTAAAAATATATTTATGTTACACAAACAAATTAATTCATGTGAACTAGCACGTATAGTGTAAGAAAAAGAAAACTGCTATGTAAACAATATACGAATCCATTGATTAAACATTAAACATTGGAAGTATAATTTATATGTCTAAAGTATTTGACAGTTTGTTAAATATATGTATTTTCATGGTACACGGTGGCAAAGTGGTCATGTGTTTGACGATTATGTGTTTTACTATAATCGCATTTTTTACCGAGATTTATTTTTAGATGTTAACTGTTCCATTCGTCAAAAGTCGAAGATTAACAGAGGTGAAATATTAAGTATTATTTATTATTAGGAGTATTATATTATTTACCGCTATAAGACGTTATCAAAACAAGATATAATTTGAACCGTCCTAGCATCTTGCTATTTCACAAGAATGAATTGTTCATATTCCACCAAATTTTGGAGGAATGCAGATGTTATATATATTGCAAAACTACACATCAAATAACGAATATCAATTATTACAAGCTATACATATAACGTTATCTGTAAGAATTAACAAAAAATGGAACTAGTCCTATGTAATTTAGAATACTTCTGTAATAACATAAACGCATTGACTACATAAGTTGTGGCTCTCATTTCCCACTAAAAAAAGTCTTGTGTTGTGCCTGTGCCAGAAAGTATACATACTAATGGAACTTACGACTTCTTGAATATTGAAATTTGTAAGTTCGTGCAAAGTATTTTTGATTTGTGATCCGAAAGGAAATGAATGGATTTTCTGTTTACTTACATGGTCGCGATGTATATTTTGATCGAACCTTTTTAGTTGTTTCTTCCGCTAGCTTTTCCGCACTAGTTTCCCTTCCTATATACCCTGAACTGGGTATTGCTGAAATATCAAACTCGTATCAGCATTATAATTACACATTTCAGTAAACATGAATTATATCAAATGGTTAGAACATAGATTTATCTTTGTTTCTCGCATTCCTTTCACGTACTCTAATCGTTACAAGTATAAGAATAAATCGATTGAATATTCCATATAATTATTTTCTACATAATAATTTTGTGATATAAAGTATCTAAATCATATTAATCTATCAAAAGAATTGATATCAAATCCTGCATACCCTGTATCTATGTTGCTATTCTAAAATCTTTATTTTACTTCAACTTTCTTTTTCTGCCCTAATTATGAGGACATTCGTTTAGAAAATCAAATACAGCCATTACACACACACACACACACACACACACACACACACACACATATATATATATATATATATATATATATATATATATATATATATATATATATATATGTAAGTTTATATATATATATAAACTTGTAACATCAATTTTGTACAAAAATGGATACGAAATTCAGATATTGTAATGCATTTTTATGTTTATTAAACTAAAAGCATCACAAACACCTATTTAGCTAACGAAAATTTAATCTTAAAAATCTCAATGATAATATGCTTAAAAGGAAGTGTGCATAAATAGATACAACATAATGAATTAAGGGTTCGATGTGAAGTGCAGTATGTAAGTGAATAGTTTTGTATGCAGTAAATTCAGTTCGTTCTTAACAGTGGAAAAAGGAGTAAATTACGTGCCTTCATTTGACGAGTAGTAGATTGTCTTTTATATCAATAATACTGCCTTAGTAATAAATATTACACAAACAAAATAGGATAATTTTTCATAGTTCGAGTATTGTGGAATACTGTTTACGAGGAATGATGAAACAATTAATTGCTTTATGATCTTAATATATGCAGAATAATAGTCTTATTTTCTGAATCCGATTTCTAAATAAAGATTCTGAGAATATTTCATTTCTTTAATCACCCATTATAAGCTCAGTAATTGCCATTTAAGAAATAACCATTAAATACGAACTTCTCTTTCAAACCGCGCAGTGCACTGAATTTTCAAAATGTGGTGTCAGTCATGAATATGGCATAAAGATCTATTATTAATAAAATTATAATTAGACGTCAGCGTGTTGCAGTGCAAATACGGTATGATGAAACTTCATAATGGCAGCATAACTAGCAAACAAGCTCTTTCGTTAAATAAAGATATGAAAAATGGATAATCCACTACTTTAGAGAGTCTTCTGCTGCTTACAACGCTTGGTTTGAATCTGCTGAACTATGTTGTCATGCAATGTGTACTCTATCCTAAGTAGGAAAATCCAACATACTCTTACAATAAAATTCATGAATTTAACATTCAAGAGTAAAATTATTGAATAAGATAAGAAAAGCTGAGAGGCGTACCTGATAAATCGGATGCATGTAAGAGAAATATTGAATATCGTACAAAGTCAGTACTCAATCTATGATCAGGTACACGAGTTCCTGCAAAGTTCTATCTGAAATATTTCATTTTGAAAAATACCTCATACAATCCCGCATTAGATTCGTTACATTAAAGATACCTCTACAACACCTAACCGGTTCAAGAATTTTAGACATGCCTAAATTCAATACATGAAGACACCTAGTTTGCCACAGAAACAGAAGAAGACGATACACTTCTTTTCTGGACTATTAATATACAAATTGAAGATTATGATACTAGGACATCTAATGTACAAGAAACCAACCAACACATTTATACATTGATGCTACATAGTACACATCATCTGTTAACTCACAAACAGGTAGAAGAATCTATAGAGCACTTAGGCTCTCAGATAGAAGATATATCAATGCAGATCTCTGGGAACACAAACGCTGTAGAACAATTGTTACACTAAAACACAAATAAATAGTGGTATTCATAGATAGAGAATAACTATCTATGAGGTATGTACAAGTAAGATTCAATTAGTTGAGAATTAAATAAGTGGACATGTTTTTTTGTATTTTATACGATTATCAGCTATACGAATCAAGGAAAGCCGTGAAAAAAAGAGGTGAACAATTTTCCGACAGTTTGTAAAATAAATTTGACGAGAAAACGAAGAAGTGAGAGGGAAAAGCTAGTGATATTATAATCACGAATGTATGATATCCAGTGAAACGTGTATAGGAATTCATCCATCAAACTAGCAGTTTTAAGAGGTGAACTGGAATTGAGTGAATACATTACAGTACGTTCAGGATAGATTGTTTAACCTACCATCATTACCAATATGTGTAGGTAACACATAAATGAAAGTATACGTGTGATCGATGAAACAGATAACCATTTTACCTTAAAAACTCATTTATGAATATAAAAAACGACCCAAAATAATAATAATAATTGTCTTCCTCTAGTTGCGCAGGTATAAGCTTGTACTGAAGGTGATGAGAAGTGTATTGTTCTGTGTCCAACTATAATATACTTACTGTTTTTTACTTTCTTCTTTTTCTTTCTATTTTGCTTTTTTGTTGTAATTTCGTTTGTTTCTTCAAGAAAATTATCTTCAGTAGTTGCAGACCCATAAGAAGATAAAACTGTAATATCGAAAGCATAGTGTAACAATATTTACCGTGTGTATTGTGTACAAACGTACAATTCTGTAATAGTGTTTGTGTATTAAATCAGTAAACAGCTATTTCTTTACGAAACGTCTAAAATATATTATACACATCATAAATTAACTTAACGAACTTGCACCTTTTAGTACTGTGCACATATTAATGATGTAAACGAATCGGTATTTCCTCACTAAGCACAATAAAATAAAATAAAATCCATAAGCGTAAGTTCAGGGTTATACTATACGAACAAAATAATACAAATAACATATGAGAGCGTCAAATTTCGGAAAACTTGTGAAAAACTCGTAACGATAAGAATAGCTTTAATGCATGCAGTTACAAGTGACGTAATTAATAGTTTATTTTATGGGAACTGCTTCAACCAGTGACATCATATCAGAGGGAAACATTCTACCAATAAGTCCGTTACAAACTTTTTGGAGACCGCAAAAGTGTCAGGTTCTAATACATTAAGAAAATATCAATGAACAAATGCTTCTTCTCAAGAATATTTGATCTCCACAAAAGTTGAGCTAATTCACCTACTAATCTCACTAATGTCAGCAATCGTATCTTATTGTGATTAAAGAAACAATGACAGAGTTAAAATATCTTAGAGTAACTCATATGTATAATAGCAACACAATAAGAAAACATTTAATAAGTTTTTAAATTAATCGCACATGTTATGTTTTTTAAATAAGTAAACTAAATAGTTGAATACATTGGATAATTCTTTCCATCCACTTCCGAATTAAAAAATGGAACTGGCTAAACCAGTAATGATTTATTTATGTTTCGAGTTATCATATTCGATATGAATATTCGCGCATTTTATAAGTTCCATTAATGCAATTAAAGAAGAGTTTATACGCCATAACCTTTCTCTATCTAATATTGGTACTGCAAATACATGTGTATTTGCTTGCTTTTCACCTAGATGTCTTTTGTAAGCACTTCCACATTATACAATCCTCTCATTCTTGTTATTGGATTCCGTCGCATCATACTACAAGGGAAATTTATGATGAATCTTATCTTTCATACGGAATATTACCCCACTTATAAATTATAAATTTAAATATAAAAATATTAATGGTAATAACGCCTATATATCTTATTACCACGGAGAAACAGTAATTATTACGCAGTCTTATCTCAGAAAAATATACCGATCATTAACCCATTTGGGACAGCTGTTCCATTATTGGAGCATGGTTTTAGAACAATATATCAAAGTAGTTATTTGTGCTGGCTCGGTTGGGCTTTTCGAGACAAGTGATCTGGCAACAGTCAATCATCCTTTGTGGTTGTTCTGTAGTGCAAGTGTCGTTTGACTAAAGTGTACAAATATCCCACTTGAAAAAGTTTTTCTGCATGAACAAAAAGTTGGTCCCAAATGTGTTAATGAAGCAATATTTGCAATTCAGAGAATTTAGAGCAAAAACCGGAGATATATTTTTTCTTTGATTCACTTATTTTTTTCAGCAAAAAGTAGTTTGAAATATTATAAAACATAAGATGTAAACTTCTGCAATCTTTACAATATTTGCGTTTTGTGCATCTTATGAATTATTATATTATACAAACAATACATAGTTGCATTCCTGTTTGAAACAATTTTGCGGAATAAACCGTTATACTGTTTTAATAACGCACACTCTTTCTATTTTAAGAATTTGGATATATGCACGTATACATTTAGAGGGATCCAATTGTCATAATGAACTCCAAATTTATTGGTAGACTTTACAATGACAGAATGTAATAGATCAGGGAAAGCATACAATATGATCAGAGGATAGAATAATAATTTAACCCAAAGTATAGACTTCATTATTTTAGTAACAAATATTTCTGCGCCTGCAGGTAGATTCTGAAGTTCTACATAGCATTGCGCAAATAAAAAGAGAAAAAGTATGTAGAAAATCTTCCTGTTTGTTAGTTGTGTGTTAACGTACTGGTAACTCGCTGTTTGACATTTACAATGCATTATTTCACTATGAAAGACCGCAGCACTAGAAGGCCACTTTAGAGGTTCTGGTAACTATGAAAAACTATTCAATCTATCTAACAGGAAACACTTGAATTTATATGTTCTCACACGACAACCGAGAAATTTTCCATTGTTCCATCTTGCTGAAACCAGAGATTACTAATAAGTATTTCGATCTATATTAGAACAAAAAAAAGTGCGATAGATTTCACTCTTTCACTGGTTTGTACATGTGCGTAACGCGAATTTTGGGTTATTCCGTAATAAGTAAATGGACACCAAGGTTCCTATACAGGACGTTTCCTTCTCTTGTCCAATTAAAACAATTACATAAGGTTTCTTAATGCTGTTGTGTGATCTTGAATTTTTTGCTCGTTATTAACTAGAAATAATATTCCACTTGAGAAAGAGACTGCCTATTTTGTGACCTGAAGTAACCTATACTACTTCGCCTGGTTGAAGAACGTTAGATTATGTTTTCACGAGAGTAGTATTAACCTGTGAAGAAGGGTACATTGAAAAATTAAGTAAGTGATATTATGATAAAGAGCTATGTAAACAAATGAAAGAAAGTATGGTGAGAGGGAATAAAGAATAGATGAGCCATTTGATTTGAAGAGGTGGTGGCAATTAATAAAGCAATGTTAAAAAATTAGTAAACTAATCTTGTTGTATAAAGTTTTGCTTCTCAATATACTTATTACCTTCAGATGGTGGTTCTGTTGTTACTCTTGAAAATTCTCCCGTTTCATCTGTTTCAGGTGCAGTGAGTATTGGGACTGAAACATCAAAGTTATGTTATTAAACTCGAGAATGTACAAAACATATCCTATTCATTCTTTTACCGATAACTGTTTCTGTTTCATTTTTAAATCTATAAGAAATTGTCTTCTGAGTGGTAAGATATTAATGTTTCAACAATAATGTATGAATAACGTTTGGATTTAATGAAAACTTTGGAAAACTGGAGATCTAAGATAAGGATTCGAACTTTGTAATATAAGTTATCATGTTGTGTTCGCTAAATACCTAAAATAAATCATATTTTAAAGAATGTTCCCAATTATTAGAAAATAATAAACCAGCGTTCAAAATTGAAATATGTTCAAAGGTAGGAATAGGAAATCTTTTTTTGTAATTATACCACTGTGTTTTTAGCTTAGCACCATTGTGTTTATGCAAATTATTGTTTCTGGTTTCAGTTCAAGTATAAATATTTTTGAAGTGAAATATACGCTTATATAACTACATAATAAAATCACATTCGTATTGATGAATTTGTCTTAAATTTGAGAATAACAAGAGTGTACCTTCTCGAGTGTTAATATGATTATGAATCTCTACACGGCCAAATAACACTAGTAGTAGTACCGATACTACGAAGAAAGTGCGACTGTATATGAAAAAGCTATTCTATTTAAGATTTTGTTATGTGTCATATAAATATTATTTTGCTGCATTCCATTTCGTATATTTACATGGTTGAGGTGTGATCTTAGGTAGATATTTCTTTGTTATTTACTAATTTAATTCACTGTTTTAGGTCTCCTTGTTTAAGGCCGGTCCTTAGGGAATACTGACATATGTAATCAATATCTACAGTTTTCAGGTATAATTAATTTGATGAATAATACTAAGAGAAGAGAGTTCACAATTTTCAAAATTAATACTCATGGTGCCATATCTTTCAGTGTTAAGAAATACATTTGTTATAAAACTCATTAATTTACGTAAGCTCGTATGTATATTATGAAACTCTATAACTTTTATAAAACAAAATATAAATACATTGATTGAACGTTGGAAGTGTAATTTATGTCTCTAAAATATCTGACACCATATTAAATAGAGATGTATTTCCTTTGTATATGGTGGCAAAATATTCGTCTGCTGGACTACATTCACCTTTGTTACCGGAGTTTGTTTGGAAACGTTAAGTGTTCCATCTGTGAAAAGTCGAAGATTAACACAGATGAAAGATTAAGTTAGGAATAATATATAATTTATCACCATAAGAGACTATGGGAAACAAGAGAATTTGAATCGTCCTAACATCCAGTTATTTTTCAAGAATTAATTGTGCATATCTACACAAGGTTTGTATGAATGAAGATGTTAATTATTGGAACGCTACACGTCAACTAACGAATATGAACTATTATAAACTATATATATAATATTGTCTGTGAGAGTTCACAAAAATGAAACTAGGGGAATATATATGTAGAAAGCTTCTGTAATAAGTTTAATTTTCATCATATTATCAACGCATTGATTAAGTAAGTTGTAGCATTTATTTCTCACTAAGTAATCCCTGTGTCGTGCCATAAAGTACATATAAAAGTAGACGATAATACTTCTTGAATGCGGAATTTTGTAAGTGCGTGTGAAATATTTATGATTTGTAATCCGAAACGAAATGAATTAATTTTCTGTTTACTTGCGACGCAGATTTTGATCGAATCTTTTTAGTTGCTCCTTCCGTTGGTTTTTCTTTACTAGTTCCCTTTTCTATATATCCAGAAGTGGGTACTACTGAAATATCACATCACTATTGTAATTTGACATTTCAGCAAACAGGAACTATATCGAATGTATGGAACATTAATTTATATTTCTTTGTTTTTCTCGTTTGTTTCCCGTACTCTAATAATAGATATAGGGATCAAAGAATAAACCGATTAAATATTGTATATACTTAGTTTCTAAATAATTATTTCTTAACATAAAGTACTGTCATCCACCATATTAATACGGAAGCTACACTATTGGTATTGTAATTAGGCATTTCAGCAAACACGAATTATATCGGAAGATTAGAACATTAATTCATTTTTGTTTCTCGCATTCTTTTCACGTACCCTATTGTAACATGTATAGGAATCGAAGTAAACTAATTAAATACTTTATATAATGATGTTTTAAATAATTACTTCTTAATATAAAGTATTCAAAACATATTAATCAATCGGAAGAATCTATATCAATTCCTGCATATTCTGCACCCATGTTGCCATTCTAAAATCTCTCCAATGCAATCTTCTTTCTTTGGGCTGATTACGAGAACATTCTTTTAGAAGATCACTGTTTTTGATATCTAAATACAGTCATTTTGTTGTAAACACTTGAATATTAGTAACGTATATATATTCGTTTGGTTCGAATTCTGTTCATTCTCAACGGTGGATAAAGATGTAAATTATGTGCTTTTATTTAATGACTAGTAGATTGTTTCTTATATCATTAATACTGAGTAGACTGTTTCTTGTATCATTAATACTGCCTTAGTAATGAATATTAGACAAATATAATGGTATAAGTTTTTTCTTTGAGTATTATTTGCGATGAATGATGAAATAATTAATTTTTTTATGATCCTAATGTATACAAAATGTCAGTTTTATTTTCTGAATCCGGCTTCTATCATATAGGTTCTAAGAACGTTTCACTTCTTTAACCACTTGGTATAAGCTCAGTAATAGACTTTCAAGAAATAACCTCGTAATACGAACTTTCCTTTCAAAAAGGGCAGTGCATTGCATTAGTAAAAATGTGGTATCAGTAGTGAATACGGCCTAAAAGTATATTATTAATAAAATTATAATTAGGCATCAGCGTCTTAAATTGGAAATAAGATATGATGAAACCTCATAATCTCAACGTGACTAACGAACAAGCTCTACCATTAAATTTGAATAATACAAAAGCAACAAATAAATAATCCACTATTTTAGAGTCTATTCCTCCCTATTACACTTTGCTTGGATCAATATAAGTATAATGTATGTCTAGTAATGTGTAACGCTATCCGAAGTAGGAAAATCCAACATACTTTTACAATCTATTTAATGCATTTGGCATTCAAGAGTAAAATTATTGAATAAGACTTAAAAAGCCTGAAGTCTGACCTGATAATCTGAACGCAATGAAAGAGAAATATAGAATATTGTACTCAACAAGAAACCAAATCTATGATAAGGTCACGAGTTATTGTAAAACTCTATATGGATTATTTCCAGCAAACAACGTTGAGAAATGTCTCCTTCAAATTCCGCATTAGATTCGCTACATTCAGGATACCTGTACAACCTGACATGACGGAAGCCCATTCTAAAATTTCTCACATACCTAAATTCAATATATGAAAACACAAATTTAACCACCGAAACAGAAGACGATCAGCTTTCTTTCCTGGAAGTATTAGCATACAAATTGGAGATTGGAAAATTAGGACATCGAACATACGGGAAACAAACCTACACAAATTTATACATCAATACTACATAGTACATATCATCACCCAGTTCACAAAGGGGTAGAATTATGGATAGAGCACTTAGGATTTCAGACAAAATTTACATTAATGGAGATTTTTCGCCAAACAAAGACTGCAGAGCAATTGTTATAATGCAACACAAATCAATAGAACAATTAACAAACATACTGAAAATTAGTACAAGATTAGAAGGGCGGCAATAGCGCTTGGATTAGAGAAAGAAGAATGAAAAACCGCAAGAAGTCATATCGTATGTTCCGTGCCAAATCGAAAGTGAATAATTTTCAGTAAGTTTGTTAAGTTAAGCTGATTAGAAAACAATGAAGTAGGAGAGTTGGACATTTGAGTGTATAAACACGAATGTGTTATAGCCAATTTAACGTGCCTATTAATGGAACGATCAAGTTCTAGTACCTTAAAAAAGTAAGCTAAAGGGAGTTCTTTTGCCAATTCCTGTTCACGATATATATTTTTTTTCTATCTACGTTACCAATATGTGTACATAAAACTATGCGTCCGATAGATATAATGAATATCAATTTTCCCTCAAAAATACATTTTTGAATAAAAAATAAGAGCTCAATTAAAATGAGTAATTGTTTTCTGTTAGTTGTGCATGTATCAACTTAAAGTGAAGGTGATATGAAGTGTATTGTTCTGTGTCCAACAACAGTATACTTACTACCTATAACCTTCTTCTGTTTCTTTCTGTTTCGCTTTCGTGTTTTGCTTTCGTTTGTTTCTACAAGAATATTATCTTCGGTAGTGTCAGATCCATAAGAAGATAATTCTGCAATATCAAATTTTGTAATGTAACAATATTTATCTTCTCTATTGTGTACAAACATGCGATTGTGGAACAGGATTTGTTTATTAAATCAGTGCATATACATTTCCGTACAAAACGTCTAAAACGAACAATACATATCATAAATTAAGTTAATCAAATCACATTATTATTACTGCTTACATATTAATGTACAAACGGATTTATACTCCAACAAAGAGCAATAAAATGAAATGAAATGCGGTAACGTAAGTCCATGGTTATGATATAGGGATGAAAGAATACAATACAAATAAGACGAAAACGTATAATTCCGAAAAAGTTGGGAGAAACGCATGGCTATAAGAACAATTCTAAATTCTTGAATTAAGCGTGACTTAATTAACCATTTCTGTTATGAGAACTACTTCAAGTTTTGACACTTCATACCATAGCCAACCATTCTGCCAATAGATCGGTAACAATCCTTTAAAGAGCATTAACGTTTTGCATCTAATACACTAAGATAAAACAAATGTACAAACGCTTGTGCTCTAGAAAGTTTGATCTCCACAAAAGTTGTTCTAATTCACTTACTAATCCCAGTTATCTCAGAAATCATTTCTAATTGTGATTAAAGAAACAATGACGGAGGTTTAAAATATCTCAAGGTATCGCATATGAATACTATTAACATTATAAGATAACACTTTAATAAGTAAATTAAGTAGATGACTATATTGGATAATTCTTTCCAACTACTTTCTAATTAACTAAAAATGAAACTGCCTATACCGATAATGAGTTCGTAACGAACTCACTTTTTCGAGCTATTAAATTTGATATAAGCTCATTCCTGAAGTTTAATTACTGAAATTCAAGAAGACTTTATGCTCTATAGGGTGGCCGAAAAGTAGGTATACAGTCTTGTACTGATCAGCTCAGTATAATCTTTCGGTTATATGCTACTTTTACTATATTTATATTATCTTGCTTTTCATGTAAATAGTATTTATACCCACTTGCGCATTATGTAATCCTCTCATCCTCTCTACTACATTTTGTTTCGATCACTCAGTATCATTTTACTGCAAACGGAATTTTTGATGAGTGTTGTCATTAGTACGGAATATCTCTCATGTAAATATTAAAATTATTGTAAAACGTTTAATGATAATAACATCTATAATACTTATTACCACGGATAAATGGTAATTATTATGCAGTCTCATTTGGCAAAGATACTCAACGTTAATCAAAATACGATTTGTAAATCAGAGAACTTAGAGGAGAAAAGTAGACATATATTTTTTTATTCACTTCCCCATTTCAGCCAAAATCAACCTGAAATATTAGAAAACATAAAGACAAGGACCATTTGAAGACATTTCCTTCCCTTACTGAAGTAAAACAGAAATGCATAATATTCCTTAGAACTGCCTTGAATTATAAGTTCGTCATGAAATAGAAATACCATTTACATAAGAAAGGGACTGTCTATTTTGGGTACTGAAGGAACCTATACTTCGACTGATAGAAAAATATTTGATATAGTTTTACGACACAGGCAATTACCGTGTGAAGAAGAGTGTTTGCGAAACGAAGTAAGTTATATTATTATAAAGTGCTGTGTAATTAAGTACAATGAAGTATGGTCACATTGAATGATGAATTCATCAACTGTCTAATTTGAAAAGGTATTGGTGATTAATGGAGTAATGTAAGCAGGTGTATAATGTCATGCTTCTCGATATTCTTATTACCTTCAGATGGTGATTCTGTTGTTACTTCTGAAAGTTCTCCCGTCTCTTCTGTTTCAGCTTCAGTGAGTACTGGAACTGAAACATCAAAGATACGTTTGTTATAGTTAAGAATGTACAAAATATATGGTATTCATTCTTTTACCGTGGAATGGTTCTCTTTCAATTTTGAATCTAGAAGAAATAATCTTGTGAGTGGTAAGCGATCAGAATTTCAACTGCAGAGTACGTATCTACTTATGATATGTAAAGCAAAATTGCTCATTTCAAATTTTAACTCTTTTATACAATTTTTATGCCAGAACATCTGTAACAAAGATATACTATTAAAATTAAATAAAAGTCGAAGTTTATTCGCTCTGTTTACTATGGTTTTAACACAGATAATAAATTAAACTATGCATATCGATATATTAGATATGTTGTCAACATTCAACTTACTTTTCCTATACTGTAATGTGCCTCATATCGACTCTGATACAGTTCGAATTCCATAATTGAAAATTGCAATTACTAACTCGTGAATTATTTAAAGGAAAATGGTGAACTATTATTTACTGAATTGAACACTTAGCCGCATGTAGTAATAAATAAGGAGAAGTGCTCTAAATTTACTATTCTATATCACACAACAGCTCTTCAATAATGATGAGAATGACGACTGAGAAATATCAAGCTATTTAACTTTATTCTGATGTGCCTATAGCCACATTGAAACTGGCGTTATTGTATGTATTTGAACAATATTATTTTCAAGCAAATCGTTAGATTATGAGGCAATATGCGTATCACGCAACGAACATATTATTTAAACTATTCAGTTAATAATTGTTAGGAATTTATCCTTTTAGAGTAGCAGTAGGACTAAGAAATAATATATTTCAGTTCATATATATTTCAGGAATTAGGAAGTTCGAAGCTTGAGCTACCTTGGGCGTCCATAAGCGAAAACGTCTACGTGTTGGAAACAGACAGAAAAATGACTCATAGAATTATGTCATTTCCTTTCTTTTATTGGTTGTACATGTTTTATGTTCTCGATACAATTGTTTCGTGGTAACTTGTAGAAAGTTCCTGCTAGCGTGAAAAGAGTTTTCGAATTTGGATTCTAACAGACTCCGTTAATCATACTTCTCTATTTAAGCTAAACGGAATTCAATTGTCTATTGATTTGCATTAGCGCAACTATTCGTAATGATAATTATTACCACTATTCGGCGAAATCATTCACTCAGACCGTGAATTTTTCATTCATTATTAATCTTTACTGAAGAAAGTTTACACGAATTCTGTATGATATTAGAACCGAAAAGATGTATTCTTGACAAAAGTTGTTGACACTGAAATTCTTGGATGCAATATCACCCATTAACATAGCATTAATATTATCTCATAGCATTAATATTATCTCATAGCATTAATATTATCTCATAGCATTAATATAGTTGTCGAATATTCAGTATTATTAACTGTAGTACATTAGATCTTCTACCATTTTCTCAAATATCTTACAGTAATACCTTACCGTAATGATGTTAAAGTAATGCCAGTTTTGCTCTAAAATGTATTAATATTCAACATTTTTTGTAATTTCTTATACATTTTTAGCTCCGCTCCTATAGAAAGGAAAGTTAACTCATATATTTTTCGTATTAGTCTAGAGATACGATCTCACAACGCATGGATTTCAAGAATATTGTAAACAAAATGACTACATAAATAAAGTGAAAATTTCAGTTTGGAAACATAAATGATAACAGTAGAAACAATATTAGAATACCACGTATAACAATGTGTAATTGTGTAAGTGCCTGTAAACTACTTATGATTTGTGATTCGAGAGGAATTGAATGGATTTTCTGTTTACTTACACGGTCGCAACGTATATTTTGATCGAACCTTTTTAGTTGTTCCTTTAGATAGTTTTTTCTTACTAGTTCCCTTTCCTATGTATCCAGAAGTGGGTATTACTGAAATACCAAAGTCACATATGCATTGCAATTACGTAGTTCAGCAAATACAACTTATATCAAATGTTTACAATGTTAATTTATCTTTGTTTTTCACGTTTCTTTCTCTTGCTCTAATTAAAACAAATATAAGAATCAAAGAACAAAATGAATAAATAATGTATATAATTAATTTCTAAACGATTACACTCTATCACAAAGTATTCTAATTATTCATTCTGTCAAAAGAATTGATATTAAGTTATGCATATTCTACACCATGTTTCCATTGTAAAATCTTCTTACCCTGGCTTAATTATGACGACTATAAAGATCACGTTCTTTATAGCTAATTACTGATATTATATTGTAAACTCATGAATATTAATAACATATATATTTATATATATTTGATTTATGTATATGAACATTTGCAACTTGTAACATCAATTTCGTACAAAAGTACATATAGTTTTTGAGATTGTAATGTATTTTTATGTTCATTAAGCTAAAAGCACTACAAACACCTATTCGGCTAATGAAAACTTCATAGAAAATTTATTGATAATATGCAAAACGGAAGTGTAAATATAGAGATCGAGCAAAATCAATTAGATGCTCGAGATGAAGTGGAGTAATGAAAGTTAATAGTGGTGTACGCAGACATTCAGTTCGTTCTTAACACTGGAAAAATGAAAAAGTACGTGCCTTTAATTGATGAGTGGTAGATTGTCTCTTACGTCGATAATACGGCCTTAGTAATAAATATTTGATAAATATAATGGGATAAGTTTTTCTAGTTCGATTATTATTGAATATTATGTGCGACGAATGATAGAATAATAAATTTATTTATGAAGTTAATATATACAGAATGTTTGTCTTATTTTCTGAATCCGGTTTTTAACATAAGGGTTCTGAAAATATTTCACTTTTCTAACCACCAGATAAAGACATTCCAGAATAGCCACTACATACAATCTTCCCTGTGGAAACGGCCAGTAAATTGCAGTAGTAAGAATGTGGTGTCTGTAGTGAATACATTCTAATGATCTGTTATTAAGAAAATTATAATTAGACGTTAGCCTCTTACAGTGGAAACAAGGTATGATAAAACTTCATGATGACAGGATGGTTAACAAACCAGCTCTTCCATTAAACTTGAAGAATACAGATGTAACAAATAAATAATCCACTATTACAAAGAGTATACTTCTCCCTACCATGTTTGGTTTGGATTAACTTAAGTATAATGTACGTCTAGTAATGTGTAGCTCTATCGGCATTTGGCAAATCCAACATACTTTTACACTAAACTTCATGAATTTAAAATTCAATACTAAAATTCTTGAATAAGAAGAAAATCTGAAGGGAGTACCTGATAAACTGAAGACACTGTAAGAGAAATATGAATATTGTGCAGAAGAATAAGTAAATCTCTAATAAGGTATAGGAGTTATTGTAAAATTCTATATGGAACATTTCCAGCAAATAATGTTGAGAAATCACTCCCACAAATCCCGAATTAGATTCGTTACGCTAAAGATATCTCTACTATCTGGTAACATGACCGATAACCCATTTAATAATTTCTTACATACTAAATTTAATACATGAAGAAAACCACTTGACCAACACAGATTTATCCAGCAATGTTAAATGGTACACATCGTCACCCGGTTTACAATCAGGTAGAAGCATCAATAGAACACAGGATCTCAGCCAAAGGACACATCAATGTAGATCTCCGGGTAAACAAACTCTTTAGAACAAATGTTATATAACAACACAAATTAAAAGAATAGTTAAGAAATATACTCAAAATTGGCAAAATATGAGAAAGATGGCAACAGCAAGGGACTGGAGAAAGAAGAAGGAAAAACCAAATGATGATATATCATATGTTGGAGGATATGTTTATAAAATATTGAAGAAATACAACACTAAACCACTTCGCAATCTCATCATCAAAGTACAGATCAAGCTGCGAAAAGTAAAGAAAGAATAATTTAGAGAGTTCCCGGAGTGTATAAACTCAATCGTGTGTGTAACAGCGTGTATATTGGACAAACAGGTACTGCCATTCAAACCAAGGTAAATAAATATATTTAAAGAGACATAAAACTGAAAGATCTGCTATGACTCGACATTCAATCCAATATGAACATCAAACAAACACACAGAATTTGAGCACTCTACCACTGAGCGAAAACAAAAAAAAAAGTTATTGTGATAATATGAAGATTGATTAATTAATAACCTAGACTGCCTTTTCGAATGATCTTAGTTCATATATTATTAACTTAGTGGAAAATAAGTTTTCAGTAAAATCAAAAGTATGATTTATATGCAACATATTTATATATTTTAGTTTTACCACATGTTAGTTTAAATTATAATGTAGTCAATCACTTCGTCAATATCATTTAACCTTATTTAAACCGCAACAACATGCCTAAAGTTGGGTTTTCTCATTGTTCCGGCTTCGATGGTATCTTATTAAATCATCAGGGTAATGGTTAAGAAAGTTCCCGAGATTATAAAATCCTTTCAAATTTAAATGTAAATCATTCCAATCACTCAAAATTAGTTTTCAAGAGACCAGGAAACATTGAAGCAAATTTTGGAGTTTAAGGTCAATATTAATCTTACTTCATGGAAATGTTAAATTCTTCGATCATTTCTTTTCGAAACATTTTATCTACACTGTCATGATTAGAGAGATCTTTGCCATTGCCAGTAATTTCTGAAGTGTTCACTATAAACCAAGATGCTACTTAGCCAATTGTATACTCATTCAGTTCAAGCTGACAGCAAAGTTATCTCATAGCATCAATTTATTCAGATTAGTTAATAAATTGATCATTTTTGTTTGAGTGATTTTTGATACTTTACTCTTAAAAATTGACATGAATAAAATAAGAAGTACTGAAGTACATACATTGAATCTGATATCTTAATATGGTCCATGATTCAACGAAAGCAATGCATAGCTTTCATACCATATTAATACGTAGTTTAATATAATTGGCCTTACCCTCAGCTTCTCTTCATTCTGTTGTACATTTTGTTTCTTGGAAGCAATTATCAACAGCTCTTTCATGTTCGAATAAATTTAAAATTAGAATGCCAAAAATTATTCATGCTGTTACTTTGTTTCACAGTATATTTAGTACGCGCAACAATTTTAGAAATGTTTCTTATACTTTTTGACTAAGTACAGTTGTTTAGAGATATACCAGTTTCCCTTAAGATTATATACTAAAAGCATTGCGTTTTAACTGGAAAACTGTATTATATATTTTTTCTAGTAATATATGCTTTTAATACGTGTGTTAAGAAACCTAACAGCACAAGATTATCTAGGCATGTGCCATTTAGGTATCCCAGCTACTTTTTAGGTACCCGACACTTGGCACATATGATATTTATGAGCTAAGTGTGTACTTCAGCCACTTATAGATTTAGGCGCTTGTTACACCTAATTAATATTTGCAGTTATGTTCCACAAATAAAGCATTTATATACCTGGCTCAGTTTCGCACTGTGATAGTCATTTGTATTTATGCCGTCACTTGGGATATATATCTGTCATGTTCTGGGTACGTCCTTTAGGTGCATACTGTTTCAGATGCCCTCACAGCACAAGATGTGCTTGACATGCGCCATTTAGATATAGTAAATTCATCTCCCACATTTGGTGTATTTGTTGCTGTTTTTTCTAAGGGACTGTGTACCAGAAGCAACAAACGCATCACCTTGATTAGATGGCAACTTTCGCCGATCATTTGAAAGTGAAAAATGGAAGAACCACAAAAAATAAAGTAAATAGACACTCATCATTTTGTTATAAAATTACATGGCGAGCAGATCTCAACCTCAACAATTTATTCCTCTGCAAGCGTCATTCCTATCATCGTCTTTGTGGCCAAGTCGGAAGAGCTGGTAATCCAAAGGTTGGTGGTTCGCGCCCACCCTCGAGAACTTTGTTTTACTTGTTTATAGGGTTTTTAAGACTCATCTTAATGTAAATACATTACACATATAGGCGATTTAACATATTTTGGGGGAGTAATTTTGTGGTTCATTGCCGCTTACGGCATTGGAAACATACCTAGAACATACTAGGCACGTTCCCCAGGTACATGTTAGTCATGTGCCCAGGGGCGGACGTAGACTGTACTATCACTTGCCATCCATGTGATTTTCCTCTCAGAGGTACATAAGGAACATACTGGATACATTCCTATATACCTGAGGGAATACGATAGGCATAAGCCTGATATGTAATTGTGCTGTTAGGGAAGGTGTGTGCAAGAGTAAGATTAAGTCAGTAGAGAACTAAATAAAGGGACACTGCTTTTAATGAATTCTACGACTATCTGTTATGCGAATAAAGGGAAACCGTGCGAAATCGAAAGTAAACACTTTCCAGAAAGTTTGTAAAGTAAAGCTGATGAAAGAACGTAGGCAATTGCTATTATAATCACGAAAACATTATATCCAACTTCATTTATGTAAGGATAAAACCATCAAACTATGGTACCTTTAAGAAGTGAACTAAAATTGAGTCGCTATGCCACTATCTGTTCAAGGATATAATGTTTAATCTACTTACATTAACAATATGTATATGTAACACTTCAATAAAATTATACGCCCGATCGATATAACGGATAGCAATTTTTCTATAAAAACACATTTAAGAATAAAAAATAACAGACCAATTAGAATGAGTAATTGTTTTCCTCTAGTTGTGCATGTATCAGCGTAAAGTGAAGGTGATGCGAAGTTTATTGTTCTGTGTCAATCTACACTATACTTACTGCTTTTCAGTTTCTTCTTTTCCTTTCTCTTTCGCTTTTGTGTTGTAATTTCGTTTGGTTCTCCAAGAATATTATCTTCAGTGGTATCAGATCCATAAGGATGTAATTCTATAATATCAAAAGTGTCGTGTAATAATAGTTGTCTTGTGTATGGTGTACAAGCGTAGAATTCTACAACAGTGTTTCTGTATTAAGTCTTTCCAGTCATTTCTTTAGGAAACGTTTAAAAATATTAATGCACATCATAAATTAACTTTACCTTCGAGAAGTCGCGCTGCCGAAGTAACCGGAATAGTCGCGCGCGGTGAAAAGGACCGCATGAACATAATGTGTTGCAAATATTGTTTTAAATATCTTCTCTTGTATTAGAAAAATAATTTTGTATGTTTTATTAGGAGGGGATAAAATATTTATTATTGTAACAAGTTTTACAGTAATATCTAATGGAGAAATCTACAATTAGATATCTACTGTCTTTCCAAATTCTTATTTGGAATAAAATATGTTTTTCTTTGTTACATGTCTCTTTAGATAGATAACTACGCACTGGTTTTATTGAAAATTTGAATTCTGATTGTGTTCTGTTATTTGTAAAGAAATATATTTTTTCTTTATAATAATACACTTTGCAGTAAACTCTTTGGTTCGTCTAAAATTAGAAATGCAATACTAAATTAGCAAAACATATAATATATAAATATAACAATAGAACAAAACTTTACAGCGTATTTTGCATTTAATTGGTGCTCACTCGTAGCTAAGCGGTTAGCACACTCGCTTTTGGTGTGGGACTTCCGGGTTCGATTCCCGGCTGGAGCTAATTTGGTTCGGATCCCACGTTAAATAGTAGGCCCACGTCTCATATAGCTTCAATGCTGAAAGGAACGCTAAATTGAAATCAAGTCGAATTTAAACTGAATTATTTTACGGTCCTGTTATTTTGAAACTTCACCTCCTATACAGTGCTACATTGAATAATTTTAGGTTATCTTCAATTTTATACTATTTTACACTTTGTCGTTGCTTATTTCGTCCTCTGATGCTCTGACAATACTCGGGGAATCACAGGCCATTTCTGGGCTTGAAGGTCTGCAAGCTCGGTTTCAGATTCCACACTTCCACTTTCGTCTTCACTCTACATTATCATTTTTATGATCTTTCTCAGATAAAGCTTCCACGAGATCATCTTGGCTTATTTATCTGAATAGTCCTTTTCTAATTTCCCTCTATTCTTTTAAGCTGTTCATTTCTACTTTCCACTTTTTTCACACTTTCTATCAGTTTGTTAACTCTGTCGACCTATCTTCGGTCCATTAAAAATATTTATGTTTATAAATCTTAAAAACATCTCCAAGGCAAAGATCGCGTGCGGAATGAAGTACTGGGGTAAAACAATACTCGTTTAGTCGCGCACGGTGGGAAGTACCGCAGAATCACTACACAATCGCTAGTAGTAAAACTAAATAACGGATAACGGAGTGACTGAGCTGGAATGTTCGGAAAGACGCTGGGGAAGACTAGCTGGACGGTGGAGTTTGTCTGATAAACAAAGTGAACACACAATAAAAAATTATTTCCTTGCGTTGCGGACGCGGCGCGACTACTCGAAGGTTAATAAGACGGTATTTTTTATTACTGTGCACATACTAATGATGTATATGAAATTAAATGAAATAGCTTGGTAGGTAACGAAATGAAATAAAATGTGTAAACGTAAATTCAGGGTTAGTCTGTACTTGTGAGACAACACTAATGACGTGTCAAAGCGCATAATTTCGGAAAAGTTTTGAAAAAAGGATAACGATAAGAATAACTCCAGACAAATTTAATCAAATGTGACAAAATTAAACATTTCTTTTATGAGAAATATTTCAACCAGTGACATTTCATACTACAGGCAAACAATCTAAGAATAGGTCCATTACAACCCTTTAGAGAGCATTACAGTTTGTGCTTGTAATACACGCAGGGAATAAAGCGTACAAACGATTGTGTTCAAGAAAATGTAATTTCCACAGAAGTTGTGCTAAGTCACTTTCTAATCAAAGTTATGTCAGGAATTATATCTCACTGTGATTATAGATATGAGGACGGAGCGTTAAGTGATCTTATCGTATATGAATATAAGGAACATGATAATACAACATAACAATAAGTTAACTAAATAGACGAGAATAATGGATAATTCTTTCCAATCACTTTCGAACTAACAAAAAATGGAACTACCTAAATTGCTAAAGAGTTATTCGTGTTCCGAGCTATCGTATTCGATATAAGTATTCGCACATCACTGGAAGTTCAATTACTAAAATTCAAGAGGAATTTGTATGTCATAATCTTTTGCTTATCTACTACTCGTATTGTAGATAGGTACAATACGTACTTATGTTCCTCTTTTAAAAGGATTTAGTGTAATAAACTGTAATATTGTTTTAATGCATGTGTACACCTACAGAGAGATCCAAATGTCCCAATGGACTCTCAATTTATTTGTGCAATTTGCAATGGGGAAAAGTAATAGATGAGAGAAGACTTACAATATAATGAGAGGACAAGATAATAACTTAAACCATGGTGTAGAACAAATATTTATGTATCTGCAGGTAGATTCTGAAGTTATACGCAACATTCTGAAGTTATTGATCAGCTAAATGTATGCAGGAAGATATTTCAGTTTGTTCGTTCTGTATTAACGTACTGACAACTTGCTGGTTGATGTAATCTCACAATACATTGTCATAAGATGAATGTTTTTGATTTTAGATTGCCGCGTCATAAATTCCTGTAACTGTAAAAAAAATCATATTCAATCTCTAACAGGAAACAATCGTTTCACACATTCTAACAAGACTACCAAGAAATGTTCCTTTGGTCCATCTTGCTCACATCAGAGTTTACCAATAAGCACTTCAACTTGGAGTACAACTAGAAAACAACATGGTGCAATAGCTTTCACTGTTTAATACAGTAATGTATCATCCTACGCATGTGAGTAACTGATTTTTGGAATATTCTGTACAAAGTAAACGGACACGAATGTAACAATACAAGACGTTTTCTTTCCTTGTTCAAGTTAAACAGAGTTACATGTTTCTTAATGCCGTGGTATGGGCTTGAATTCTAAGTTCGCCATGAACTAGAAATAACATTTCGCTTGAGAAGAAGACTGACTATTTTGTGTACTGAAGTAACCTACTACTTCGGCAGGTTGAAGAACGTTTGATTTTGCTTTCACGAGAGAGGTGAAGAAGAGTGAATTAAGAAATTACGTAAGTGATATTATGATAAAGTGGTCTGTGATCAAGTGAAATGAAATATCATCACAGAGAATAAAGAACCCATGATTAATCTAATTTGAAGAGGTGGTGGTAATTAATGGAGTAATGTCGAAAAGTTAGCATTGTAATCTTGTTCTATAAGGTCTTTCTTCTCAATATACTTATTACCTTCAGATGGTGATTCTGTTGTTACTTCTGAAAATTCTCCCGTTTCGTCTGTTTCGGTTTCACTGGGAATTGGAACTGAAAAATGAAAATTACTCTTTTTGTAATTGAGAATGTATAAAATAAATTCTATTCGTTCTTTTATTGATAGCAGTTTCTATTTCATTTTTAAATCAATATGAAATTGTCTTATGAGTGGTAAGCGATTAGTGTTTCAACAGTAATACACTCATACCTTTAGGATTTAGTGGAAAGGTATGAAAAACTGCAGATCTGAGAAAAAATTGCTCTTTGTAATATTAGTAATATTGTGTTTACTAAGAACCTGAAATAACTATTATATTCAAAACTATTCTCAATTAGGAGAAAATAATAAACCGACATTCAAAACTCAAATATAAACGTATGTAGGAATAAGAATTTTTGTAATTTTATCACTATATTTTAGCTTACTGTCATCGTATTTATAGCAATTATTGTTTCTAATGCCAGTTCAAATACAAATGTCTGAAATACAAAAATTTATGAAGTGACATACATTTATATAATTGCAAAGTAAAATCATATTCGCATTGATAAACTTGTCTAAAATTTGAGATTAAGTACACTTAAATGTGAATATGATTATCAATCTCTATAGAACGACATAACAGTAGTGACATATCTAGTACTACGAAGAAACTGATTCCATATAAGAATAAGTTATATCATTTACAATTTTCTGATGCATGATATAAATATGATCTTGCTGCATTTAATTCCCTATATTTACATGGTTGAGGTGTGATTTTAGATAGCGATTTGTTTGTCTTCAGATTTAGTTCACAATTTTAGGTATCATTGTTGAAAGTCGATCCTTAGGAAATACTGACATATCTACTTAATATACAGTTTTCAGGTATAATTAATTTTGATGAACAATTCTAAGAATCGTGTTTGTACTTTCGAAAATTAATCCTCATGGTGCCATATTTATCACCTTTAAAAATACATCTATATGTTATATGTACTAATTAATTCACGTGAGCTTGTATGTATATTATAAAATAATAAAACTTTTTATAAAAAAGGAATATGAATGCATTGATTAAAATTTGGAAGTGTAATTTTGTGTCTAAAATATTTGATACCTTTTTAAATATGTATGTATTTCCATTTTATATGATGACAAAATATTTGGTAAGCTAGAATCCTATTAATAACCGGAGTTTGTCTTGAAACATAAGCTGTTCCATTCGTCAAAAGTTGAAGATTATAAAGATAAAACATTAAATACTATTTAGGGGTATTATTTTATTTATCGCCATAAAAGGCTATCAGAACCAGGAGATAATTTGAATCATCCTAGCATCCTTAATATTTTGCAAGGATGAATTGTTCATATTCTCCAAATGTTTGCTTGAATCAAGATGTTAATAATTGAAAACACATTTGTGTTAATGAATAAGAATTGTTATAAACTATATATATAGTATTCTATGCGAGAATTCGAAAATGAAGTAAGACCTACGAATGTGTGATATGCTTTTGTAATAAATAAAATTTTGCTAATGTTACCAACTCATTGATTACTTAACATGTAGCTTTCATTTCTCACTAAATAGTCTCTGTGTAGGGTCGGCAATTGCACATACTACTGTAAGTTATGGCTTGTGGAATGTGGAATTATGTAAGTGCATGTAAAATAATTATGATCTGTAATCCGAAATGAATTGAATGGATTTACTGTTTACTTACATGGTCGCAACGTATATTTTGATAGACCCTTTTTAGTTGTTGCCTCCGTTGGTTGTTGTTTACTAGTTCCGTTTCCTATATACCCAGAAATGGGTATTACTGAAATATCAAAGTCATACCAGTATTACAATTAGACAATTCAGTAAATATGAATTATATAAAATGGATAAAACATTAAATTATCGTTGTTTTTCTCGTTTCTTTCTCTTGCTCTAATTGAAACAAATATGGGTATCAAACAACAAACTGATAAAATACTGTGTATTATTGATTTCTAAACGATTACGTTCTATCATAAAAAGAACTCAAAGTATGCAATCTTTCAAGTGAATTGACAGCAAATCGTGTGTATTCTGTACCAATGCCCTTTGTTACCATCCTATATCTTTCCAAATCAATCTTCTTCCTCTGCCCTATCTATGAGGACTTTTTAAAGAAGATCACTTTTTGATGTCTAAATACAAATATTTTGTTGCAAAATCCGGAATATTAATAACATATATATCTATTTAGCTATGTTTCCGCGTATCAACATATATAACATATACAACTTGTAACGTCAATTTTGTACCGAAATTGAGAGTTTAATGAATTATTATGTTAATAAGCTAAAAATATCACAAACACCTATTCAGCTAATGAAACCTTCATAGAAAATTTTATGCGAAATCGAAGTTTAAATATATAGATTCAACATAATTATTATGTGCTCGAAGTGAAGTGAAGTATGTAAGTGGATAGTGGTGTATGCAATAAATTTAGTTCGCTCTTAACATTGGGTAAAATTGTAAATTACGTGCCTTCGTTTGACGAGTAGAAGATTGTCTCTTATATAAGTTATACGGCCTTAGTAATTAATACTAAATAAACAAAAGAAGGTATTTTTTCAAGTTCGATTATTAAAGGATATTATTTGCGATGAATGATGTGATAATTCATTTTCATGCAGTTAATGGATACAGGACATTAATCTTATTTTCTGTGCCCTATTTTTATCGTCAAAAGTTCTAAGAATGTTTCACTTCTTTAACCATCTGGTATTAGCTTAGGAATAGACATCAAGAGATATCCACTAATTACGAACTTCCGTTTCAAAACGGCTAGTGCACTCCATTAGTAAAAATGTGGTAATCGATAGTGGATATAGTCTCAAGATCTATTACTAATAAAATTATAATTAGGCGGCGGTGTTTTAAAGTGGAAATAAGGTATGACGAAATTTCATAATGACAACATGACTAATAAACAAACTCTTCTACTAAACATTGAATAATTGAAATGCAACAATAAAGAACTCACTATTTTAATGGATATATTTCTCCCTATTATGTTTAGTTTGCATCGACTTAAGTATAGTATCTTTGGTAATGTGTAATTGTATCCGAAACAGGAAAAACAACATAATTTTACACTAAATTTAATGAATTTAATAGTCAAAACTAAAATAATTGCATAAGATAGGAAAATCTGAAAGGAGTGCCTCAAAAACTGAATGTAATGTAAGAGAAATATTGAATATCGTATCAAACATGAAACTAAATCTCTGACAAGTTACACGAGTTATTGTAAAATTCTACATGGAATATTTACAGATCCCCTCCCACAAATCCCAAAAGGCTTCGTTACATTAAAGATACCTCTACAACCTGAAAACATGACCAACAACCAATTCAAACATTTCTGACATACCTAAATTGAATACATGAAAACAATATTTTGCCGCCGAAACAAAACACGATCAACTTTCTTTACTGGACATGTTAGTATACAAATCGGAGATTGGAAAATTAGAAGATTGAATGTACACGAGACAAACCCTCACAAATTTATACATCAATGTTACGCAGTACACATCATAACCCGGTCCACAAACAGGTAGAAGAATCGACAGAGCATAAAGGATCTCCGAGAAAAGATACATCAATACACATCTCTGGGAAACAACCCTAGTAGAATAATTGTCACACTGCAACACAAATCAATAGAACAATTAATAAATATACTCAAAATTGGCACTAGGTGAGAAGGAAAGCAACAGCCTGGGACTGAAGAAAGAATAATAAAAAATAGAAGTTCAAGGAACGAGCAATAGAGTTGTTGTTGATTTTAGTTTAGCGTCCCTTTCAGCAGCGAGGCTATATGAGACGTGGACCTACTGATTAACGTGGAATCCGAACCACATGAGCTCCCGCCGGGAATCGAACCCGGGTCTCCCACGCCAAAAGCGCGTACGCTAACCGCTTAGCCACGGAGGAGCTCGAACTAGCAATAGAATTTGAAGAGTATTAAAGAAGAACAACATTAAACCACCTCAGAATCTCATCACCAAAGTATAGAACTAGTTGCTCAACATCGAACAACTGAAAGGATTCCAGGAATGTATAAAATTAAAAATATGTTTAACCGTGTGTATATTAAAAAAAACAGGAAGGGTCACACAAACCAGGGTAAATGATCTTATTTATTTGGAGATATATACAATTGGATGTCCTGCTATGGGTCGACGTTCCATCCAACATGGATATAAAAATAGTAGGAGAAAATTAAAATATTCCATAACAACAGCAATTGCTTCCAGTAAATGACTTAAGAATCCATAGAAATCAAAAAAAAAGTTCAACCACTTCATTAAAGAAACAGAGTACCAACTGGATTCCATTTATAATGTCCTAATCAGGATCAAACTGACAGAAGCCAATTATATGACCAAATATAAACCTGTTTTTAGCCGCCAAGCCAAAGGAATTAGAGAGCAGAAAACAGTTTCGACCACATATTAACACACCTACTGAGATTTTCATCTTCATACTGACCCTGAAGATGCTGGTAATAGAATCAGAGAAACGAATATTAGTTGGGAATTAGAAACATAACATAAGCCCTGAGAACTTTTTGAGAGAAATGTCAAAGATACATCTGATCTATCGAAAATATAATGCGACTTTTTACCTAAACACTTCACGATTACCTTCTGAGATTGAAAAACGTGGGGAAGATAAAAATGAACAAACTGATGTAATGAGAAAACTCGAATGACTCTCAGAAAACTCATTCATCTGGTTTGTTGTTATCACAGAATCCATTTTGCGGTATTGAAGTTGGAATCAAGGATCGACGTACAAAACATGTGCACTCTACAGCTGATCCTTCAAAACCCTTTATTGTGGCAGTACGAAGATAGATTAAATAAAAGTGTAGACTGCCTTTTGCAATGACGTCAGTTCATAAATTATTACCTTAATGGGGAATAACTTCTCCGTCAAATCAAAATTATGATTTTCATGCAGTCTATTTATATATTTTAGTTTTACCACATATTGGTTTAAATTACAATATAGTCAATCATTTCTTCAATATCATTTAACATTATTTGAGCCACAAGAAAATGCCTAAAATTAAGTTTTCTCATTGTTCAACCTCCGATGAGTTGCTATTTTGCATCTGAAACAATCAGAGTAATAGTTAAGGTAGTTTACTTAATGATCAAACCTTTTGAACTTTCTAAGTAAATCATTCTGAAAGCTCGAAATTAGTTTTTATGAGATCAGGAAGCACTTGTGCAGATTTTCTAGCTTAAGGTCAAGATTAATCTTATTTCATGAAAATTACTTAATGGTCAAAACTTCCTTTTTAAAACATCTTAGCAATACTTTTATCCGAGATTTTTGTCATTGCAAATTATTCTTGAAATGTTCACTATCAATATACATGATTTGGTTACATGCTACACTATTTAGACATTTTTATACACACTCAGTTCAAACTATTAGCAATTTTACCACACAGTTCCGACTTATTGTGATTAGTTAATAAATCAATAATTTTTGTTCGTAAGTCGTTTGATATCTTTCTCTTAAGAAAACAAGCCGTAAAAGTTCTAGAGTGAACACCTTGCATCTGTTATCTTTACATGGCTTGTGAAACAATGAAAGTAATGTAAAGTTATTATTTCAATTATTATGTCGTTTAATATAGGCATTCCTTGTTCAGTTTCTCTTTATTCTTTTACACCTTTTCTTTCCTCGAGACAATTATCAACAATTCTTTCAAGTTCGAATAAACTTGTAACTACAATGCTAAAAATTATTCATGCTGTTACTTTGTTTCAGAGTATATTCAGTGCGTACATTTATTTTCGAAATATCTCCAATATTTTAAGATTAAGTACATTTCTTCACAGATGGTACAAATTTTTCTTAAGATCATATCCTGAAACGAATGCGCTTGAAATAGGTGACTATATTATATATTTATTCTTTTAATATATGCATTTAATAAGTCAATTAATAAATTGTTCACGAGTAAACTTACATTGATGAATAACTAAATAAACGGATATTGCTTTTATGTTTTCTAAGATTATCAGCTATGCGAATAAGGGATAGCCTTACTAAATCGAAAGTAGTCAACTTTCAGAAGTTTTGCAAAGTAAAGTTAATGAGAAAATGATGAAGTAGGAAAAGTAGGTTATTGATATTGTAATCACGAATATTTTATATCCAATTTAACGAATCTAGATATCGAACCTTAAATCTCTAGTACCGTTAAGAAGTGAACTAAAAATGACTTGCTATGTCACTGTCATTTCAGGATAGAATTGTCAATACACGTGTACCTAACACTTCAAAAAATCATGTGTCCGATCGATGTAACGAATAGCAATTTTCCCCTTAAAATACGTCTATGAATATAAAAAAGAACCCAATTAGAATTAATAATTGTTTTCCTCTAGTTGTACATGTATCAGCGTAAGGTGAAGGTGATGCGAAGTTTATTGTTATGTGTCCATCTATAGTATACTTACTGATTTTCAGTTTCTTCTTTTTCTTTTTATTTCCTTTTTGTGTTGTAATTTCGTTTGATTCTTCAAGAAAATTATCTTCAGTAGTGTCAGACCCATAAGGATACAAGTCTGTAATATCAAAAGCATCATGTAACAATATTTATCTAAGGCATGGTGTATAAGCGCACAAATGTATATCAGCGTTTTTGTATTAAGTTAGTACACCGTCATTTCTTTGCGAAACGTCTAAAAAGAGACAAAGTAAATTTACACAATTAATTTACACTTTTTATTACTGTGTACGTACTAAGGATGTAAACGGATTGATATTAGCACGAAAAAGCAAGAAAACGAAATAAAATGCATAAAGTTAATTCGATGGTTATGCTATACAGATGAAAGAATACAATTGATATATGTAAGCGAATAATTTCGGAAAAGTTGGGAGAAATGGATAATAATAACTATAAATACTTGAAGTTAAGAGTGTCGCTATTAACCACTTCTTTGATGACAAGTACTTCAACAATTGATATTTCATACCAAGGGCAAATGTTTTGCCAATAGGTCTGTTACAAACCTTTTAGGGAGCATTAAAGTTTTATCTTTAGTAAGTAAATAGTAAGAGAAAATAAATGTGCAAAGGATTCTGCTCAAGAAAGCTTCATCGCCACAAGAGTTGTATTATTTCACCTACTAACCCCTGTAATGTCAAAAGTAATTTCTTATTATGATTAGAAAGCACTGACGTAGGATTCAAATATCCCAAGGTATCACATATTAATAATAGCAACAAAATAAGAAAAACTTCAATAAATAAACTACAAGGATGAGTATATTGGATAATACTTTGCAACACTTTTGGTACTTTTTTAATGAAATGGTACTTGTTTATTACTGTGCACATACTAATGATGTAAATGGAATGAAATGAAATAGCTTGGTAGGTAAGGAAATGAAATAAAACGTGTAAACATAAATCAAGAGTTACTCTATACTTGGGAGACAACACTAATGACGTGTCAAAGCGCATAATTTCGGAAAAGTTTTGAAAAACGGATAACGATAAAAATGACTCCAACAAATGTAACTAAATGTGACAAAATTAAAATTTTTTTATGAGAAATATTTCAACCAGTAACATTTCGCACAACTAGCAAACAATCTAACAATAGGTCCATTACAACTCTTTAGAGAGTATTAAAGTTTTGGTTGTAATACACTCAGGGAATATCAGCGTACAAACGATTGTGTTCAAGAAAATTTGATTTCCACAGAAGTTTTACTAAGTCACCTTCTAATTCTAGTTATGCCAGAAATTATATGTCACTGTGATTAGAGAATGAGTGTTAGGTGATGCCGGAGTGTAAAGTGATCTGAATGTATCGTATATGATTATAAGTAACATAATATGACCACACGACAAAAAGTAAACTAAATAGACGAGAATAATGGATAATTCTTTCCAATCACTTTCGGACTATCAAAAAATGGAACAACCTAAACTGGTAAAGAGTTTATGTTTCGAGCTATCGTATTCGATATAAGTATTCGCACACTACTGGAAGTTCATTTACTGAAATTGAAGAGGATTTTGTATACTATAATCTTTTCTTCTCTACTATATATATATATATATATATATATATATATATATATATATTAATGTGCCTGTTTTAAAAGGATTTAGTATAACAAACTGTTATATTGTTTTAATAACGCACACTTTTTCTGCTGCTAGGATTCGGAAATATGCATGTGTACATCTACAGAGATCCAAATGTCCCAATGGACTTTAAATTTATTTCTGCATTTTGCAATGGGGAAAAGTAATAGATGAGAG
This sequence comes from Thermobia domestica, assembly GCF_964235325.1. Lineage (NCBI taxonomy): Eukaryota > Metazoa > Arthropoda > Insecta > Zygentoma > Lepismatidae > Thermobia > Thermobia domestica. Next base: position 32,976,328 of record NC_137461.1, on the reverse strand, counting down.
AAAACTTACAATATGATGAGAGGGCAAAATAATAAGTTAAACCATGGTATAGAAACCACTAGTTTACTAACAAATATTTATACACCTGCAGGTAGATTCTGAAGTTCAAGGTAAGATTGCGGGATTGATCAGGGATAGTGTGTGCAGAAAAATTTTAAAGTATTTCGTTGGGTATTAACGTACTGACAACTTGTTGTTTCATGTAATCTCACAATATATTATCATAAGACGGAAATTTGGGATTCTAGAATGCCACTTCAGAAGTTCCTATAACTGTAAAAAAATATTAAATCTCTCTGAGAGGAAAGAATCGTTTAACGTATTCTCACACGGCTACCAAAAAATGTTCCTTTGGTCCGTCATGCTCACACCAGAGTTTATCAATAAGCTCTTAAACTTGTAGATCAACTTGAAAGCAAAATGGTGCAATAGTTTTAACTGTTTAATACACAGTGTATCATGCTACGCATGTGCGTAACCGATTTTTGGAATATCCTGTACAAAGTAACCAAACATGAATGTACCAATTGAAGACGTTTCCTTTTCTTGCTGAAGTAAAACAAAGTTGCATAATGTTTCTTAATGCCGTGGTATGGGCTTGAATTCTAAGTTCGCCATGAAGTAGAAATAATATTTCTCTTGAGAAATGACTGTCTATTTTTGTACTGAAGTAACCTATACTACTTCGGATGGTTGAAGAACGTTTGATTTTGTTTTCATGAGAGCGGCATTGATCTGTTTAGAAGAGTAAATTATGAAATTATGATAAAGCGTTGTGTGATCAAGTGAAATGAAATATCATCACACTGAATAAAGAAACCATGATAAATTTAATTTGAAGAGGTAGTGGTAATTAATGGAGTAATGTTGAAAAGTTAGCAACGTAATCTTGTTGTATAATGTTTTGCTTCTCAATATACTTATTACCTTCAGATGATGATTCTGTTGTTACTTCCGAAAATTCTCCCGTTTCGTCTGTTTCGGTTTCACTGGGAATTGGAACTGAAAAATGAAAATTACTCTTTTTGTAATTAAGAATGTATAAAATAAATTCTATTCCCTTTTATATCAATAATTTTTTTGTCAAGGTAGCGCACGCTAGCTACTACCCGAAGAGGGTTACGTCCTCTGTAGGGAATCAATAACTGTCTCTATTTCATTTTTAAATCAATAGGAAATTGTCTCATGTGTCGTAAGCAATTAGTAATACGACAGTAATGTATTAATATCCTTAGTATTTAGTGGAAAGTTACGAAAAACTGCAGATCTGAGATAAAAATTCGTTTTTTGTAATATTAGTAATATTATGGTTACTAAGAACCTGAAATAACTATTATATTAAGATCTGTTTTCAATTAGAAGAAAATACTAAACCAACATTCAAAACGCAAATATATACGTATGAACAAATAGGATTTTTTTTGTAATTTTATCACTATGTTTTAGCTTACTGTCGTCCTGTGTATAGCAATTATTGTTTCTGGTGCCAGTTCAAGTACAAATGTGTCTGAAATACAAATAGTTATGAAGTAACATATACGTTTATATAATTGAAAAGTAAAATCATATTCGTATTGATGAACTTGTCTAAGATTTGAAATTACTTAAATGTGAATATGATTATAAATCTCTATACGACGACATAACAGTAGTAGCATATCTAGTGCTACGACAAAAGTGCGTGTATATAAGAATAAGTTATATCATTTACAATTTTCTGATATATGATATAAATATGATCTTGCTGTATTTAATTTCCTAAATTTAGATGGTTGAGGTGTGATTTTAGATAGCGATTTGTTTATGTTCAGATTTAGTAAACAATTTTAGGTATCATTGTTGAAACTCGATCCTTAGGAAATACTGACATATCTACTTAATATACAGTTTTCAGGTATAATTAATTTTGATGAACAATTCTAAGAGAATCGTGTGTGTACTTTCGAAAATTAATCCTCATGGTGCCATATGTATCACTTTTAAAAATAGATCTATGTTATATATATATATATATATATATATATATATATATATATATATATATATATATATATATATATATATATATATATATATATACTAATTAATTCACGTGAGTTTGTATGTATATTATAAAATAATAAACTTTTTATATAAAGAGAATATGAATGCATTGATTAAACTTTGGAAGTGTAATTTTGTGTCTAATATATTTGATACCTTCTTAAATACGTATGTATTTCCATTGTATATAATGGCAAAATATTTATTAAGCTAGAATCACATTTGTAACCGGATTTTGTTTTGAAACATTAACTGTTCCATTCGTCGAAAGTTGAAGATTATAAAGATGAAACATTAAATACTATTTAGGAGGATTATATTATTTATCGCCATAAAAGGTTATCAAAACCAGGAGATAATTTGAATCGTCCTAGCATCCTTAATAATTTGCAAGGATGAATTGTTCATATTCTCCAAATGTTTGCTTGAATCAAGATGTTAATAATTGAAAACACATTTGTGTTAATGAATAAGAATTATTATAAACTATATATTTAGTATTCTATGCGAGAATCCGAAAATGAAGTAAGACCTACGAATATGTGATATGCTTCTGTAAGAAATAAAATTTTGCTAATATTACCAACGCATTGATTACTTAATATGTAGCTTTTATTTCTCACTAAATATTCTCTGTGTCGGGCCGGCAAGTGCACATACTACTGTAAGTTATGGCTTGTGGTATGTGAAATTATGTAAGTGCATGTAAAATATTTATGATCTGTAATCCGAAATGAATTGAATGGATTTACGGTTTACTTACATGGTCGCAACGTATATTTTGATAGACCCTTTTTAGTTGTTGCCTCCGTTGATTGTTGTTTACTAGTTCTGTTTCTTCTATACCCAGAAATGGGTATTACTGAAATATCAAAGTCATATCAATATTGCAATTAGAAAATTCAGTAAATATGAGTTATATAAAGTGGATAAAACATTAATTTATCGTTGTTTTTCTCGTTTCTTTCTCTTGGTCTAATTGAAACAAATATGGGTATCAAAGAGTAAACTGATAAAATAATGTGTATTATTAATTTCTAAACGATTACGTTCTATCATAAAAACTCAAAGTATGCAAACTTTCAAAAAATTGATATCAAATCTTGCATATTCTGTACCAATGCCCTTTGTTACCATCCTATATATTTCTAAATTAATCTTCTTCCTCTCTCCTATCTGTGAGGACTTTTGAAGATCACTCTTTTTGATGTCTAAATACAAATATTTTGTTGCAAAATCCGGAATATTAATAACACACACACACACACACACACACACACACACACACACATATATATATATATATATATATATATATATATATATATTAATAAACTGAAAATATCGCAAACACCTATTCGTCTAATGAAAACTTCATAGATAATTCAACAATAATATGCAAAATCAAAGTTTAAATATATAGTTTCAACATAATTAATTATGTGCTCGATGTGAAGTGAAGTATGTAAGTGAATAGTGGTGTATGCAATAAATTAAGGTCGCTCTTAACATTGGGTAAAAGTGTAAATTACGTGCCCTCGTTTGACGCGTAGAAGATTGTCTCTTATATCAGTTATACGGCCATAGTAATTAATCTATATATATAAAAGAGAACGTACAAATCCTTTGTTCCCTCATCACGCTAATACGGGTGAACCAATTTCTTTTATTTTTGGGGGGTTATTAGGATTTGGACCCTAGATGGTTTTTATCATATCACTTTAATTTTTAATTACCAGTGTCTTGAGATAATTGACCATTCAAGTGTCCATAACGTACAAATCCTTTGTTAGATCATCATAGGTAAAAATAAACGTATTTATATACAACCCGCATGACCGTGTCACTCGGCGGGTTAACATAAATGACAGGCGCTATAATGTTAACATTTACTGCAATCACTTGAAAGCGAAAAAGTAAAAATTATCTAAGTAACAAAGTTTATTGCGTTCCGGGGTGACCGCAGCGAAGCGGGGCGGGTTAACATAAATGACAGGCGATATAATGTTAACATTTAATGCAATCTTCTATGGTTTTTATCATATCACTTGAAAGCGAAAAAGTAAAAATTATCTAAGTAACAACGTTTATTGCGTTCCGGGGTGACCGCAGCGAAGCGGGGTGAACGCTGCTAGTACTGAATAAACATAACAAGTTATTTTTTCTAGTTCGAATATTAAAGGATATTATCTGCGATGAATGATGCGATAATTCATTTTTTTGCAATTAATGGATACATGATATTAATCTTATTTTCTGTGCCCTATTTCTATCGTCAAAAGTTCTAAGAATTTTTCACTTCTTTAACCATCTGGTATTAGCTTAGGAATAGACAATCAAGAGATATCCACTAAATACGAATTTCCGTTTCAAAACGGCTAGTGCACTGTATTAGTAAAAATGTGGTAATCGATAGTGGATATGGTGTCAATATCTATTACTAATAAAATTATAATTAGGCTTCGGTGTTTTACAGTGGAAATAAGGTATGACGAAACTTCATAATGACAACATGACTAATAAAAAAACTCTTCCACTAAACATTGAATAATTGAAATGCAACAAATAAAAAAGTCACTATTTTAAAGAATGTATTTCTCCCTACCATGTATGGTTTGCATCAACTTAAGTATAGTGTATGTCTGGAAATGTGTAATTTTATCCGAAATAGGAAAAAACGACATAATTTTACACTAATTTTAATGAATTTAACAGTTAAAACTGAAATAGTTGCATAAGATAGGAAAATCTGATAGGAGTACGTCGTATCAAACATGAAACTAAATCTATGATAAGTTGCATGAATTATTGTAAAATTCTACATGGAGTATTTACATTTCCCCTCCCACAAATCCCGACTAAGATTCGATACATTAAATATACCTCTACAACCTGAGAACAGGACCAACAGCCCATTCAAACATTTCTGACATACCTAAATTGAATACATGAAACACTACATTGACGCCAAAAAAAAAAAGAAACGATCAACTTTCTTTGCTGGACATGTTAGTATACAAATAAGGGATTGGAAACTTAGGACTTTGAATGTAAACGAAACAAACTCTCACAAATTTATACATCAATGTTACGCAGTACACAAACAGGTAGAAGAGTCGATAGAGCATAAAAGATCTCCGATAAAAGATACATCAATACACATCTCTGGAAAACAACCCTAGTAGAATAATTGTTACACTGCAACACAAATCAATAGAACAAATAACAAATATACTCAAAATTGACACTAGGACAGAAGAAAACCAACAGCCTGGGACTGAAAAAAGAAAAATAAAAAAAAGAAGTTCAAGAACGAGCAATAGAATTTGAAGAGTATTAAAAAAGAACAACATTAAACCACTTCAGGATCTTATCACCAAAGTATAGAACAAGCTGCTCAACATCGAAAGTTCGAACAACTGAAAGGATTCCAGGAATGTATAAAATTAAAAATATGTTTGGCAGTGTGTATATTAAAAAAACAGGAAGGGTAAATGATCATATTTATTTAAAGATATATACAATTGGAAGTCCTGCTATGTCTCGACGTTCCATCCAAAATGGATATAAAAATATTTGGACAAAATTAAAATATTCCATAACTGCAGCAATTGCCTCCAGTAAATGACTTAAAAAGACATAGAAATCAAAAGCTGTTTAACCACTTCATTAAAGAAACAGAGTACCAACTGAATTCCATCTATATTGTCCTAATCAGGATCAAACTGACAGTTGCCAATCAGAGGACCAAATATAAACCTGTTTTAGCCAACAAGCCAAAGGAATTAGAGAGCGGAAAACAGTTTCGACCACATATTAACACACCTACTGAGTTTTTCATCTTCATACTGCCCATGAAAAGGCTGGTAATAGAATCAGAGGAAGGAACATTAGTTGAGAATTAGAAACACATAAAATAATCCCTGAGAACTTTTTGAGAGAGATGCATCTGATCTATCTAAAATATATTGCGACCTTTTACTTGAACACTTCACGATTACCTTCTGAGATTGAAAAACAGGGTGAAGATCAAAATGAACAAAATGACGTAATGGGAAATCTCCAATGACTCTAAGAAAATTCATTCATCTGGTTTGTTGTCATCACAGAATCCACTTGGCGGTACTGAAGTTGGAATGAACGATCGACGACAAAATATGTGCCCTCTACGGCTAAGTCATCAACACTCCTTTATTGTGGGAGCACGAAGATGGATTAAATAAAAGTGTAGACTGCCTTTTGCAATGACCTCAGTTCATAAATTATTAACTTAACGGAGAATAGCTTCTCCGTCAAATAGAAATTATGATTTTCATGCTATGTAATTATATAATTTAGTTTTACCATATGTTGATTTAAATTGTAATATAATCAATCATTTCGTCAATATCATTTAACCTTATTTGAACCACAACAAGATGCCTAAAATTAAGTTTTCTCATTGTTCAACCTTCGATGAGTTGCTATTTTGCATCTGAAACAATTAGAATAATAGTTAAGGTAGTTTACTAAATGATCAAACCTTTTCAACTTTCTAAGTAAATCATTCTAAAAGCTCGAAATTAGTTTTTATGAGATCAGGAAGCACTTATGCAGATTTTCTAGCTTAGTATCAAGATAAATTCTATTTCATGAAAATTACTAAAATAGTAAAAAATTCCTTTGTGAAACATTTTACCAATACTTTTATCCGAGATGTTTGTCATTGCCAATTATTCTTGAAGTGTTCACTATCAATATACACGATTTGGTTACAAGCTATACTATTTAGACATTTTCATACACACTCAGTTCAAACTATTAGCAATTTTACCACACAGTTCCGACTTATTGTGATTAGTTAATAAATCAATAATTTTTGTTCGTAAGTCGTTTGGTATCTTTCTCTTAAGAAGACAAGCCGTAAAAGTTCTAGAGTGCACACCTTGAATCTGATATCTTTACATGGCTTATGAAACAATGAAAGTAATGTAAAGTTATTATTTCATATTATTATGTCGTTTAATATAGGCAATCCTTGTTCAGTTTCTCTTTATACTTATACTCCTTTTCTTTCCTCGAGACAATTATCAACAATTCTTTCAAGTTCGAATAAACTTGTAACTACAATGCTAAAAATTATTCATGCTGTTACTTTGTTTCAGAGTATATTCAGTGCGTACATTTATTTTTGAAATGTCTGTAATATTTTAAGATTAAGTACATTTCTTCACAGATGGTACAAATTTTTCTTAAGATCATATCCTGAAACGAATGCGCTTGAAATAGGTGACTATATTATATATTTATTCTTTTAATATATGCATTTAATAAGTCAATTAATAAATTGTTCACGAGTAAACTTACATTGGTGAAGAACTAAATAAACGGATATTGCTTTTATGTTTTCTAAGATTATCAGCTATGCGAATAAGGGATAGCCTTACTAAATCGAAAGTAAACAATTTTCAGAAAGTTTACAAAGTAAAGGTAATGAGAAATGATGAAGTAAGAAAAGTAGGTTATTGATATTGTAATCACGAATATTTTATATCCAATTTAACTAATCTAGAAATCGAACCTTAAATCTCTAGTACCGTTAAGAAGTGAACTAAAAATGACTTGCTATGCCACTGTCATTTCAGGATAGAATTGTCAATACATGTGTACGTAACACTTCAAAAAATCATGCGTCCGATCGATGTAACTAATAGCAATTTTCCCTTAAAAAAAAATACGTCTATGAATATAAATAAGAACCCAATTAGAATGAATAATTGTTTTCCTCTAGTTGTACATGTATCAGCGTAAGGTGAAGGTGATGCGAAGTTTATTGTTATGTGTCCATCTATAGTATACTTACTGATTTTCAGTTTCTTCTTTTTCTTTTTGTTTCGCTTTTGTGTTGTAATTTCGTTTGATTCTTCAAGAAAATTATCTTCAGTAGTGTCAGACCCATAAGGATACAAGTCTGTAATATCAAAAGCATCATGTAACAATATTTATCTAAGGCATGGTGTATAAGCGCACAAATCTATATCAGCGTTTTTGTATTAAGTTAGTACACCGTCATTTCTTTGCGAAACGTCTAAAAAGAGACAAAGTAAATTTACACAATTAATTTGCACTTTTTATTACTGTGTACGTACTGAGGATGTAAACGGATTGATATTAGCACGAAAAAGCAAGAAAACGAAATAAAATGCATAAAGTTAATTCGATGGTTATGCTATACAGATGAAAGAATACAATTGATATATGTAAGCGAATAATTTCGGAAAAGTTGGGAGAAATGGATAATAATAACTATAAATGCTTGAAGTTAAGAGTGTCGCTATTAACCATTTCTTTGATGACAAGTACTTCAACAATTGATATTTCATACCATAGGCAAATGTTTTGCCAATAGGTCCATTACAAACCTTTTAGGGATCATTAAAGTTTTAGCTTTAGTAAGTAAGTAGTAAGAGAAAATAAATGTACAAAGGCTTCTGCTCAAGAAAGTTTAATCTCCGCAAGAGTTGTACTATTTCACCTACTAATCCGTGTAATGTCAAAAATCGTTTCTTACTGTGATTAGAGAGCACTGACGTAGGGTTCAAATATCTCAAAGTACCACATATTAATAATAGCAACAAAATAAGACAACACTTCAATAAATCAACTAAAAGGATGAGTATATTGGATAATAATTTGCAACAGTTTCTAACTAACAAAAAGGGGAACTGCCTAAACTGGTAATAAGTTTGTTTCTGTTTCGAGTTATGTCTGATATACATGCATTCTGGAAATTCAATTACAGAAATTGAAGAAGAGTTTATACGCTATAATTTTTTACCTATCTACTGCTCGGTTTAATTTTCCTTGCTTTTGATACATGGTAAATTTTCTAAATAATTCTACATTATGAAAACCTCTCATTCTCTCCATCACACTTTTTTTTCGATTACTCAGTATCATTTTACTGGAAACGAAATTTTTGACGGATTTTGTCTTTAGTACGGATTGTAATCGAACATATATAAAAATTAAAGTAACATTTGTATTGATAATAATATCTATATAACTTATTACCACGGAGAAATATTTATTACTACTCAGTATTATTCCGCAGACAAAGATACTCAACATTAATGAAATTTTTTTATAATCCAGAGAATTTAGATAGAAGAAACATAAAGATATCTTTCTTTCATTCACTGCTTTCTTTCAGCAAAAACCTGTCTCAAATATTAGATAACATAAGATATGTACCATTCAAAGACGTTTCCTTTCCTTACCTAAGGAAAACAGAATTGCACAATGATTCTTAATGCAGTAGTACGGACTTGAAATCTAAGACGGACATTACCTATAAATAACATTTCACTTGAGAAAGGAGCTGTCTATTTGAGTACTGAAGTAGCCTCTATTGGTAGAAAAACTCTATTCTTTGATTGGTAGAAGAACTTTTGTTTTCACGAGGCAGTAAATGATTAAAAATCAAAATAAGTGATTTTATGATAAAGCCTTGTGCAATCAAATGAAATGAAGTATGGTCACAGGAATACCGAATCCATGAACCATCTAATTTATAGAGTTGCTGATCATTAATGGAGTGCTGGTAAAATAATAGTAATGTAATCTTGTTGTTTGTTTTTCAACATACTTATTACCTTCAGATAGTGATTGTGTTGTAATTTCTGAAAATTCCCCCGTTTCATCTGTTTCAGGTTCAATAGGCACTGGGACTAAAACATTAAAGTTTTTGCTTTTATAATTGAAAATTTACAAAATATATGGTATTAGTTCTGTTACCGATAATAGTTCTCTTTCAAATTTTGAATATATAAAAATTTCTTGTGAGTGGTAAGCGATTACTCTTTCAACAGCAGAGGCCGCATGTATGTATAAAATTTTAGAACAAATTTCTGATTGTTAATTTTAAACTTTTTGTACCATTTTATGTTGAATAGCATATGTCATAATGATATAATTTTGAAATTAAATAAATGAGTAAGTCGATTCGCTATATTTACTATCGTTTTAACACAGATAATACTGTAAATTAAATTATTCTTACGGATATAATAGAAATATGATACCATTATGTAACTTGTTTCCCTATATAGTAGTGTACCCCGTATCGACACTAATTTAGCTTGACTCTTCATGGAAAATTGCCGCTCCCAACTCGGGAATTACTTAAAGGAAACTGTGGACTATTATATATGGAGTTCAGCATGGAAGCATGTGATAATCAATAAGAAAATGTGTTCTAAACTTACTAGTCTATATCATACAATAGCTCTTCATTAATTTTGGAAATATAGACTGTGAAAGGTCCACTTACTTATCTCTATCCTGGTACGGCTATAGCCATATTACAACTGGCCTTATTGTATCTGAGAAATATCATCTTCAAAGAAATCGTTAAAATATGAAGCAATATCTGTATCGCACAACGCGCAGATCATTTAAAGTATTTACTTAATAACTGATAGTAATTTATCCTTTTAGAGTAGTGGTAGGACTAAGGAACATAATATTTCAGAATAAGAATTAAGAATTTCGAAGCGTGAACTACCATAAGTGTCCAGAATTCAAAGCGTTTGTTTGTTGGAAATAGAGAAAAAGATGATTCATAGAATCATCTTGATTTCCTTTTTTCCCATGGTACATGTTTTATGTTCTCGATACAATTCTTTCTTGCTAGCGTGTTGGAAATGTTTTCGACTTTTCGTTCTAACATCAATGTGCTAAACGGAACCCAACAGTCAGTTATTATGCATTAGCGCAACTATTCTTAATTATAATTCTTTCTACTATTCCACGAAATTCTTCACCCAGGTTCATTTTCCATTCTGCATTAACCTTTGATAAAATATACACGAATTCTGTGTGATATCATCACGGTAAAGACTATATTTTTTTTCCTTGTTATAACTTTCACTCTTGAATTATTTGATGCAATATCACCCACTAGCATTGTGCGAATATTATCTCATTCCAAATTCGGAGATATCTCGCACTATACACTCATCAAGCCTGTTACACAATGAACTCTTATTATACTACTTTGTGCACTATTCACTATTAAAAGGTACAGTAATATCTCTACAGGATGTTTCAAAACAACACCGACAATGTTTGGAAGGGGATTCCTGACACCAAGATAAAAAAGTACAGACCAACCTAGGTGCACAAATGCTTCCTTTCGAAATTATAGGCTACCGAATACATGAAAAAATGAACTTTAAAGGCCTATACTCCAATACTATAGGACCTAATATAGTCGGGTCAAGTCTTCACTTAGAGACTAGTATGTGCGATATGAAAATATTCATGTTTCAAAATCCTATGGTACTTCCGCAAAAATTTTTATACAGATAGTTGGTGACTGCTTCAAATTATATGCCCGTAGCAAAACTCCTTCTATAAAAATTGTTGCGGAAGTACCACTGGATTTTGAAACCTTTTTTTCTTTTTTTTTTTTTGGATAGAACACCTACCAGTTCCTAAGTGAAGTTTTGATCCGACTATGGTAGGTCCCATTTTATTAGATCTATGGACTTTTAAAGTTAATTTTTTAATGTTTATGGCAGGAAAAAACTTAATAGTGAATAATTTTAGTTTTAAATGTGTCTAACATCTTTCTCGATAAACTGTGCATTAGGATGGTTACTAAATACCTAAGTAAGTTAAAGAAAATACGCTACTATCATCCGCTATAGAATAAAGAACATTAATGCCAAATGAAACAGTAAGTTTTTAAAACGTTTGCGAAATAAAAATGATGAGGAAACAAGAGAGTTGGTTAGAAAGTTCATTTGACCTTATACCAAAAATATAATTAATTGAATTTAAAAATTAAGATGCCATCTTGGTAAAGTGTAACTGATAAATTTAGAGCTTATAGAACAGATGCAGAGTAAAAAAATGAAATAAAACCTTTAAGTTTTACGTCTCACGACTGTGCCGGCTAGGCTAAAGGAGACCGTGACGATGAGAAATGAATGGAAGTGTGGAATAAAGAAAGTGGAAGGAAACGGAAGAACCCCGAGAAAACTCATGCACAAGGTATTTGTCCACCACAAAGTTGATTTGGCGAGAGCAGAGTAGAACTAAGGATTCCATGCACCAGAAGTGAATGCTCTACCACTGTGTCATCGCAGCCCCAGATACAGAGTGAGTTAGGTAGTGTCAGTAGTGTAAGTTTTGTATACTTACTGCCTTCAACCTCTTTCCTTTTCTTTTTACTTATTCCAGTAGTTGTAACATCTTCTGTCTTTTTTATGAAACTAGCTTCTGTTGTACCAGGTTGAAAGAATGGTAGTTCTGTAATACGAATACATGACTTTTTGTAATGTAATAGTTTGCATTTAGTATGCTTGACTATTTCTGGAGTGACAGTTATATATTTATCAATAGAGTTGTGATTGTATCAAATAATTGCTGTGCACAATGAGAAAAATGAATTTAACACCAAAATTTAATATTTGTATACATTTGTGTATAAGGAGTGTATAAAAAGTGAAGCAAATAGAATGAAATTTCTTTAGTGTTAGGTATTTCAGTAAGCTCCTGCAAACCAGAACTACGAGTGGCATGAAAATGAAAGGTTTTCTAAAACAAACAGATTTGAAATTAGTAATAAAAGGAAAAACAGGATGACATTGATCAGAGATCCGATGTAAACATCGAAATATTCGAAATCAATAAATGGAACCAGACTTTATCAAGATTTCAGCACATTAAGTATTATACAACTACCTCATCCTCTACTGAAAGTACATAAACGTTTCAAAATGCTAATCAATAACAGCTCAAAGAATGTTAAGATCTGGATAGATATATTTACTTGAAATATCAAATACTCTAAAAAAAGAGAGCACTTTGTTTAGGAGATGGAGTTAATGTCCCGAATCTCAGGGTACATATCGAGAAATCAAACCACGAATCCTGGCATCTTCAACAAAAGAATGAAAATTGAATCAGTACAACTTTCTATACGAACTTATTTAAAGAATCAATATTGTAATGTGTGCACACGACATATTAGCAAATACGTGATTTCACTGCTGGGACGGATACCATCAGTAAGCATATGTGAATAATAATTTCTCAATAAGAATATGTAGTTGTTTTAATTAAGTTTAGAATATATCAACGTGAACTGAAGGTAATGCATAATGTATTGATCTGTGTCAAATTGTTATGTACTTACTGTCTATAGCCTTATTCTTTTTCTTTCTGTTTTCTTTTTGTGTTGTAATTTCGTTTGTCTCTTCAAGAAAACTATCTTCAGTAATATCAGATTCATACAGAGTTGTGTCTGGAATGTAAAGGAACTCGTGTAACGAAATGCATGCAGTATTCTATCATTAATTTATTCGTCTCTTTAATGTAAACTACGTATATAACGGCTAATATAAATTTTTCATGTTCCAACCATCAGAAAATTTACATTGCACAATAGTTACTTTAGATGCGGCAAGTGCAAATTTGGAAAGAGGAATATCTAGAAAGGATGTACTAAAATCATTTTTCAGATTTCCTAAGTATAACTAACAGCAGAAAAGTCCTCATTACTAGTGAAGGTTATAAAAAGTAAAATATCTTCCGTTATTTTACTTTGTACTTACTGAATACTCTCGTGTTCCGTTTCTCTTTATTTACTTTTTGTATTGTCTTTTGTTTTTAAACAAAATGTTGTTTCTATCTACAAGATTCATATGAAGGTATAACTAGAATATTAAAATAAGGCCTTTTCTAACATACTTATACTCTCTATTTAGTATGTACTACCATTTTTGCAACATGTATATATATATATACATTTTTGCCCGAATATCTTTTAATAGACATACGTCTAACATCGTTGACCATAGAAAAATCAATAGCATTGGAAGACAATCTACCATTGAGTATCTGGATTACTGTTTGCGAAGGGTAAATGTTCAAACTTACACTGTTGTAATATATATGCGTAATGTCGCTGGATACCTACAGTATTTCTGCTCAACAGTGAATCAACTTATCTAATATTTCCAGCTCATCATTAAACCAGGATACTACAGTACTATCTTTCTGAGTAAAAGGAGATTCAAAGGAGACTAACGAATCGTGGTCCAAAGAATATTAATATCTGGATAATATTTACATCATTACTTTTACTTGTAATATATCGTCTATGAAGAAAGAAATCACTGTTACCTATATCCTAATACAGAAAATTGAGACAGTTAAAGGAATTAAGAAACTGAAGTTCCTTCAAGTATGAAACTCGATCTGATAAGCTGTACACTTTAACTGCTGGAGGATCAATATCCCTCTCGATAATTAAAACGTTAAATGAATACTGCATTTAGCTATCAATTTTATCTTCAAGTATTATTCTACATTTTGAAAATAAATCTTTAAGTGTAGTAGTTCTACGTTTCAAATTTTTATGTTCTACCATAGATTTCACAATCTTCCTCACAATACATAAAATATTTTAAATTATGAGTTAGGAAGATTCTTTCTCTACTCTTATTCCTTCAAATTTTACTGTGTTGATTATTCAAGGACTATGTAAACTAATATTATCATTTCATATTGGATTTGTGTTTGACATAACTGGTTTTCTCGTTCCTTGGGAACATCTACATTTAGTAAATTGTTCTTTTTATTATCTACTTTAATCTGCACCAATTAAAATATTTCTCACGAATAATCCATAAAATACCATAAACATTATCTTCAACATTTTATTATTTCTTAGCTTTCTTTTGCATAGGGCATTCCATCTTAATTTGTTTTACACACTAAAACATATGGATAACGTTATTTCAAAGTACCATGTAATTTTTCAGATGTAGGCCGATTTTATTTTCAAACTGGTTGTAATGTATTGGCCAATTTAATTTTTAATTCTAGACATTGCAATGCTGAGGAGGGAAAATTGATTTAAAAAATGTGTGTGTGTATTATTATAATTTTACTACGATTTAGTTTCCAGTTTCTTAGTCATACATTTTTCACTATTTGTACTTTTTCGGTCATTTTGGACATATTTTATTTTTAAGATATCTATATGAGATTATCTTCAAAGCTTAAAATATTCATATCAATATGTTCTAAATACTTCGTATAATACAGAAACAGCGTTAACCTCTCTGCATACGTACCCAACCAACTTCATGTCTCTTTTTTCGCAACCTTGGTAATTGAACGTAATATGATTTTGCTCTGAACATCGCATATGTGAATTGTTACAATAATATAAATACTTTCACTCATATGAAGGAAGAAAATTTGCAATCACTCTTAATTCCTTTTAGAAAGAAAACATATTTTTCTATCTAAGTATCAGAATGTTCTGTAGGTATGTGAATGTACTAAGGAAACGAAGATCGGTGTATCGTTGGAAGACGTTTGAATTTGTTATTGAAGTGAAACTGATCCATATTTCATACTTTAGTACCAGAGGTATAAGCTTTGATATCAGTCTAGACTAATATTTCTCTTCCCAACAGATTTAGTGCATTTCGTGTATGGTATAGATTTTAAAACGCTCACATTTAGAGGACCCTCCCTCTTAATATTCAAGAAAAAAAACAATTTTCCGGTCACAAGTAATCAGTAAAAAATATCATGGATTGCAATCTGATAAAGAGTCAATGTTATACAATTCCATATAAACTAAGGAAGTGCTATAAACACTCTAAATTTGAGATGTACTATCAGCATATTGTCTCATAATCAAATGCTACGTTGTCAGTGATAAATAACTTATAGTTACGTAGACATAACGAATAATATAAATAGCATAATGTAATTTCTCCAATACATATTGCATTATTACCTTCAGATGATGGTTCTGTTGTTCTTACTTCTATAAGTTCTTTAGTTTCATATATTTCAGATTGAGTAGGTTTTGGAACTGAAAAACCAAATTTTTACTATTAAAATGGAAAATATACAAATTATGTGTTGTGTGTTGTTTTGTAGAGTTATGGTGTTTAAATAATTTATATATATTTAAAATGAACAATTGTGTTCTATTAATTTAGATTTTTGTAAATGAGTATTTTTCTATAAGAATCTATATTAAATTATCTCCTAATTAAGAAAGACACATATGTTTCAGCAAAAAATTGTTTCCATTTACCTAATATGGTGGAAGAAATTTATTAAAATTTCAAGATTTTAGTATTACTTTCACTCTAACTCATCACCTACTCCTAAGGTATATTTGAAAAAAAAAATATAATGTTACGTATCTTGAGAGTTCTACAGATAGGAAGTCGAAAAACATTATATACTACTGGAAATACATTAAAATATTCTATATGAATCCACTCCTTTGGCCATAGGTTGGTACAAAAAGAAGTTGAGCGATATGCTAGTGTTCCACCCTCACCCATGTGTAACAACTGTTATATAGTGTGTTCATAACACAGATTTCTAACTTTAATGCATGGGCAGAAAGACAGTCATCAAGACCTCAATATATGTTTTATGTTTGTTATCAAAATTGCATTGTAGTTCTTCCCGCAGCTATGATATGATCATAAGAACCGTAACATTATTATCCACGCATGCACAATAGTGCTAAGAAGATATATGAAGCTACAGTAGATGGGGTACACAAAGTTACCTTGTTGAGTTCCTTTAATTTATGCGAACGTGATTATCCAGGAGGCTTTGGGGCACTGTTTAAGTAAGAATGTAGGAGAAAATTGACGAAATTTTTAATACTAAAACGTTGGTCATATTACCCTAAGGTAACACCAGGGACGAGCTGGTTGATGTCTTGTATTCTATCTGTGACAGAAAGGATTATCACTGCAGAATACCACCGCCGTCAGCCTATTAACTGACTATATCGCGACATCACTGAAGGTATTGTTCGTGATAAGCTGGTGTTAATGGTAAAATTCAAGAGGAACACTGGGACCAAAATTAGACAGTAATATCACGGAACGAGAAAACTCTCTTATTTCATCAAAGGAATTCACGTAAGAGATTTTGTTAATGTTTCAAATTTCAGGGTATATAAAATTCAACCGATAAAATGTAATGTCAATTGATGCCTAATAGTAGAGACTGGTAAATGTACAAAAGGTTTTTGGAATCTGATAATGAGACGTAAGATATTGCTTCATAAAAATATTGCTTTACTTTCCGCAAATCTGCACTATATTTTAAAATTTTATTACGATACAGGCAAGAATGCTAAGCAAATCCGTAAAAAATGTGATTTGTATCGGTAACATATGAAGACAAAACCAATAGCTAAAATATAGTTTCTTTCGTTCTGAAAATTTCGATGTCTAAAGTACTTGAACGTAGTCGTTCTTCTGTAAACGATTGAGTAGTTTTCATGTGATCGCTTATTGGATTATGGTGCCTTTGATTGCCCTACTGGAAGCCATTCTATTCATTAAGGTGACTTTAACAATCTATTTAGGCAGACTCAGGTACGTCGACAGGATTCTCGGAAAACGTATGCTATAGAAACTCATATTCTCAAATCACATACAATAAGCAAACTTTCTGGAAACATTCACCTGGATATTTGTAATTCCATTAAATTCTCATACTATAAGTGAGTTAAGTCCACAATAGGAGCTTGATTAATTCATCCTCGCACTACAAACATGTACTATGAAAGAAGACAATAGTCGTTGTCACAGAAGACCTTCAAACTTCTAGCATTAGCATGTCCTGCGCAAAATCTTGTACGGTGACCTGTATACTGCAGTATTAAAGATAAAATTGGTATATCTTTGGAGAAACACTGATCTTTTATTCTAATTTTTTTCAAATAGGTGTGTTCTAAAATATGTTTCCACCAGTTTATTGCGATATACTTTCGTTAAATAAAATTTAAATAAACTATTGTATCCAAAATAGTATTTGTAGTTGTAGCATGCCTACTGATTATTCATAAAATATAAGTTGTGTTCCTTTGAAACTAAATGTTTAGTATTTGCTTCTAATGAAAACAAAATACAGTGTTCTGTTTTAAAACAATCTTAGTCCTGTACCAGCATTAAAGAAAAGCCAATTTCATGTCCAACTTCAAATAAGTGAGGTATTGTAACAGTATGAATTCCAAAGTCGCGAAGGCATTAGGCAGTTTTGGTTAACTTTTCTCTAAATAAGTAAATTGAAAAGATCTGAAGTGTGATTGTAATAGAAGAAATAAAGATCACAATGTTTTGAGAATGCATTCATTTGTGATTATGTGAATTTCTGAAAACGAAGTGAAGTACATAAATCATTGCATTAAGAATCTTGAATTCCCTACGCAAGTAATGGTTTACTTCATATTCTGAAATAGTAGAGTATTGCTCAGGGTACACTAAGGCCATACTTAGAAAAGGCCTTATCTCAATTATTTTTAAAACTTTGGAGGCAGACATAATATGTTTTTAACTAAGTTGTGAGCTTTTCAGCAAATTTAAATAGCATTGGTAGAAAACTCTTTAAAAGAAAAGATCTTTTTAATTTTTCTAAAACTTAACATTATGTGTGTGAACAAGAACTTTAATTTCAAAGGAAAATTTATTTCATGAGAATATCAATAAATTGTAGAGAATGTTCGGTATTTGTAGTGATGTGTATTGCATTTTTTATTCGAATAAAACAATAACCTTATGTCCGAATAATGAGTTCGATGATATTTTTGTAATATCACAAAGATACGTGCTTTGAACTAGATAACATGTGATGGATTTTGATTGAATGTAAATGAACCATACTATATTGAGCTCTTATGAAACAATACAAAATAAATTAGCTAGTGTCAGTTTAATGGATACTTACTGACTGTACTATCTTTTCTTTTCATTTTACTTATTGTAGTAGTTGTATCATCTTTCTTCTTTTTAATAACACCGCCTTCTGTTGTAACAGGTTCAAAAGATGGCAGTTCTGTAATATTGAAAGATGACTTCTATTATGTAAAAGTGTGTATTTAGTATGTGCAACCAGTTTTGTTGTTATGCTTGTTATACATTTATGTTTGGAGATGTGATTGTTTAAAATACTTTCTGTAGAGGAAGGTAACTTAATAAATAATCATGTTTGTAATATGAATATTTAACATCTGCAGGGATGAGAGTATACGTATAAATGGATAATCAAATATAATGAAATATTTTGAACTTCATTTACCAAACCTTCTGTAAGCAAAGTTTATGAAAACACGATAAGGTGAATAATTGTCGAAGAGTCAGAGTCAGTCACTATCAATAAAGTGATAAAAACAAAAAAACTACGCAGTTCATCGAAGATCCAATGTAACTAACAAACTTTGGGAAATCAAGAAATTGAACCATATTCAATCAGTACTTTAGGCAAGTATTCTACTATTGAATAACCACACCAGTCTTTATAGTGAATAAATCAATTCAGCAATTATTAGGCACCGTTGTGAACATAATAATCACGTCGGTTAAATTATATGTTAGTCGGTGATTAGTGTAACACCTACCTTTTATTCTTTTAAAGATGCGGAACTTTGAAGGAAATTGCAGACTTGGAAGTTGCAGCTCGTACCTAATTGACTATTACTTTGTGTATCATTGTCTTTGGAACAAATTACACTTCTGAATGATAATATGTGCATATGTCACCATTAATAAATTGGGATAATTATAAATTTAAAAAATGGAACCCTTGCTGAATTGTTAGTTTGAGGCAAGTTTACGAAAGCCGCTTCAAAATTTCTATGTATACTTTCGTACTTAGTTGCTAAATTTTTATTTAATTTGAGAGAGTACTTCTGAAAGTGAAATATATTTTTTAACCATTCACTCCTATTTCGGCTTTGAAAATATTCACGTAAGCACTGTCTGCTCGTATAATTATTGTCATAGATCTATAGATTGTACCTTATCACTATTAGAATGAAAGGCGTTTTAACTGAAAATATTTTCAGTCACTTCCACTTTTACGATTTGTTATGCAACGATATTATACCCTTGCATTACGAATCATAAATGTGTAAGTGATTGGGAATAGTTTCAAGTGATCGTCCCTTTTCCTTCCATTATCCCTGTCGACACCTCAGAAGCTGGTAACTTCGCCATCACTTACTCATAGAGTACTATATGCCGTATGCTACAAATTTGTAGGGTTTCGTTTAAATACAGTGTGCCTAGAGTTAAGGAATATGTTGACATGTTATTCCGAAAATTTGAAAAATGAAAACATAATGCTAAGAGTAACTTACCAATTTCCTGTTTGTTTTTAATTATCTCATATTCATTAAGCCTACTTTGAATAGAAGTAAGCGCTAGGGTAGGACCGTATGTAACCCTATTCCAAAACCCTATACTTACGTAACCTTTCTCATTCTTCGGATACCTTCAGAAACAGTATACCAATAATACCACATTCAAGCCACCAAGTCAAACTTTGCAATGGGCAAAAATTATATAGATATTTTTATTCTTTTAAGTGTAATAAACTATATTGAAATATTAAGTGCAGAAGACTAACATTCATGAAATACGTAATTATACAATATTTCAAAATTATATATACATGTGAGCTCATGCTATACGTAAAACAACATCTTTAATTATTGGAAAGGCAGTAGTTCCTGTACCCATAGAAGGGGGAAGAAAACAAAAGCGAGAAAGCATCAGTATTAGCCACGGATATAAATGTCATTCTCTTCAAAATTTAGTTATATTTATTCAGAAGAAGCATTCCAGATGTGTTCATGCAGGACAGCGATAAACCGCGAGACCATGGATATATAGCTGCTACCAATCGCAGTGGTCATGTACCTATTTTATGCTGAGATTAGATTTCCAGCCTCTGTGCAGGGCAGCTTCACAAAATGAAAGGGCACATGGATTGTGCTCAGTACTTACACATAAGTAACATCAGGGTACCATCAGTAGGAGGACTTCATTCTCCTGGAGTCATTCAGATATTGAATTAATGACTTTCGGATACTACTCATTCGGCCAGCGCTCGTTTTTATACAAGATATGTAACAAAACCTCAGGATTGTAGTGTAACGATTTACACTTAGGTATGTTTCAGTCTCCTGAGTCAAGTGTGGGAGTTAATGCTAATAAATTGAAAGAGTAGAGCAAGCTGTTTTACTCAAATTATACAATAAATACTTCATTTTACTCTGTATGATGTGATCATCCATTATACGAATAAAGTGCATAGATAATAATACACAACTTTAGCAGTGAATTAAATAAGCAATAGATGTAAATGTCTCGTATTTAGTGATTATAGTACTATCTTTAAGAACATAAATCCTATATTATAATGAGAATATTTGAAAGTAACTTTCGTATGACAAATAGCTAGAGACATATACACCACACACTCTCTTATACCACCATTACACGTTTTACTGAATTTATATTTAGTATTCACGTACCGATATTATGTCAACACCCACCACATGCAAGATGTTATATGATAGGAATTTCATAAAATAAGTTCCATTTCAATTTTTATCCGCGACAGCGCTACGATCGCAGTTATGCTCATGCGTAATAGCTACTCTGATCCAAGCAGAGGGAAATGACGTCATTGTGAGATTTCTCTGTGTTGTGTGTCGTTCATAGTGATTGTTTATAAAGGCAGCGTTGATCAAAAAATCCCGCCGTTTGTGAAATTAGATCTGTGATTCATTTTCTGGATGCAAAGAACATAAAACAAAATGATATTAATTGACAAATCTAGGAGGTTTACTGACAAAATGCAATGAGTGATTCAATGGTGAGTAGATGGGTCTGACAATTTAAGGAGCAAGATTAAGTGCATGACAAAGAAGGATGTGAGCGTCTGTCTGTGGTTTCTGATGAACTGGCGAGTGCAGTCGAAGAAAGGGCTAAAAACAACCGTAGATTTATGATTAATGCTCTTAATCTTGCATTTCCACAAATTTCACGAACAGTATCTAACGAAATACTAACTGAAAACCTGAGTTTTTGCAAACTTTGTGCAGGCTGGTTGCTTAAACTTCTTACTGACGAACACAAAAAAACAATGGATGGGCAGTGCACTTGATTTTCTGACACGTTATCATGATGGTGTCGAGAACTTTTTATCACAGATAGTCATGGGGTTTGAAACTTTTGTTGCTTGACACCCCTGGAACGAAACTGCAACAAATGGAATGGAGGCACAATTCATACTCCAACAATGTTAAACCAAAGCAATTCCTGACACCCCGAAAAATCATGTGCACAGTGGTTTCGGAGAGACAAGGCAATTTACTAATTGCATTTTCACCACGAAGTGACACAATCAATAAAGATGTTCATGGCGAGACGCTTAAGAAACTGCGCCGTGAAATACAGAAAAAGCACAGAGGAATGCTGTCAAAAGGTATGGTTTTCATTCACGACAACGCCCGACCACACATTACGAATATAAAAAAAACACTCTTTGAAAGCATTGACCGTTACCTTTTTACCCATCCTCCGTTCATTCCCGACCTCGCTCCTAGCGACTTCCGTCTCTTTCTGTATCTGAAGTCTTTCCTTCGTGGTGAGAACTTCAACAACGATGAAAAGTTAAAAGAACTTGTTACCACACGGTTAAAAACACAAGCAGCAAAATTCGCATGAGTCAGGAATACATAAATGTATACCACGCTATGAAAATGTCTGAAAAATCACGGGAGCTATGTGGAAAAGTAGTGTAAGTGTTATCGATTTTATGCAATACATTGATTTCTTTATTTGCACTCGATTTCATTTTTTTATTACCAAACGGAACTTACTTTCCGAACGAACTTCGCATTTTAAACATAATAATTACTTGTGCTCTGAAATGATTGTATTAATATATATATATATATATATATATATATATATATATATATATATATATATATATATATATATATATGTGTGTGTGTGTGTGTGTGTGTGTGTGTACAGGGTGTTTCAAAACAACACCGACAACGTTTGGGAGGTGATTCCTGACACCAAGATAATACAAAAAGCATAGATCAACCTGGGTGCACAAATGCTTCCTTTCGGAGTTTCAGGCTGCCGGAAACGAGAAAATGAAGTTTAAAAGTCCATAGCTCCAATACTACGGTACCTACTGTCGTGTCAAGACTTTACTCAGGAACTAGTATATGCCCTTTCCAAATATCCATGTTTCAGAATCCTGCGGTACTTCCGCAATAATTTGTATAGAAGGAGTTGGAGAGTACTTCAAAAGATATGATCGCAGCCAAACTCCCTCTATAAAAATTGCTTTGTGAGTATCTTAGAATTCTGAAACATGTATTTTTGGATAGAGTGCACATTAGTTCCTCAGTGAAATCTTGACCCAACTACGGTAGGTCCTATCGTTTTGAAGCTATGGGTCTTTAAAGTTCATTTCTTTCACGTTTTCAACAGCCTATAATTCCGAAAGGAAGCATTTGTGCACCCAGGATGGTGTATACATTTTGTATTATCTTGGTGTCAGAAATCATATCCCAAACATTGTTGGTGTTGTTTTGAAACACCCTATATATATAATGTTTTAATTGGATGTAATTATTTTGTATAGTTATTCATGTTTTAAGGAATGTATCATTAAATACCAAAGAGTTCAAGCATAACGGGGATCCAACTCACTATCTTAGGATTAGTAGTCTCTCCATCTAGTACTCTGGTGATATGAACATCCATGAAGAACTTCTTCGGCAGAAATATAACTAAATTACCAAGACAATGACACTCATATCCGTTCTAAATTCTGAGTTTTTCTCACTTTTGTCTTCTTCATTCCACTATGGAGCGATGACTAAGTTTGTTTTCTTCCCTTTCATTGGAAATGTTGTTTTTACAAATGAGAACATAGATGACAAAATTAGCATGTACATATATACATAGTTTTCAAATAGTGTATCATTATGAGTTGCAATGGGTTATTTTTTCTACACTCTTAACATTTTAACATGTCTAATTACACTTGAGAAAGAAGAAAACGCATCTGCACAACTTTTGCGGATTGGATTTGCTTGAACCTCAAACGTGGCATTTTCGGTTTACTCTTTATGAAATATTTGAAATTGGAATTAGCATTTTTCATCTCAAACAGCCATAATTAATCAGTCATCCTTTTCGGAATAAGGTGTTGGTGACCTAGTCCATAAATTTGGGTACTTCTTCATAGATGTTGCTAATATATTTTCCTACTTTGGGTGTCTATTTTTGTTATGAAGCTTGAACACTTGGATATAAGATACCTACAAGTTTTACAGTTGCTGGTCTATATATATATATATATGATAAATTCCATTGACTTACGTAAGCAGCTTAAAAATAAAACAAGTGGAGTTGTTTCACAGTGAGAAACTGGGTAAGGTAATGATCTGAATTCAATCCTCAAAATAGAAGTAATACTCTATGAGTAAGTAGAGATTAAAGAAGGTTTTAATTGTAATATTTATCCTGCAATTACTGAAATATAACTTGACATATATTCAGAATCTTTAATGTAGCGAGAAAATTTGTTATTCAAGTAGTATACCCTTTAAATATCTCTGTTGAAAAGGCGAATATTAGAAAATGATGTGAGTAGAGATGTAAATGAACAGAAATATTTTGTTTTGTGTCCTAGATATTCACTATTGTATAAATTATAGTACAGTCAAGTCAAACGGAATAAGTTTGATGAAAGTAGGTAAAGTAATGCAGATAGAAAAGGAAAGTAACCTAGAAACCCTATTGGTATCATAACAAATAATGTATTATAACAAAGTTAACATTCGAGAAATCGAACATTAATCTCTAGTATATTCAGCATATGGACGAAAATGAAGTATGTATGCCAGTTTCAATACTAAATAAACTGTTTTGACTTCTAATATTACTAATATCTTCATATATCACATCACATATATATGCCTAAATCATTAAATGTGTGCGTCAGATATGTGAGATGCATAGCAATTTTTCCTTTAGAGATGAACGTAAGGCATAGGTGTTAATTTAGAATATGTAAGTATTTTCTTCTAGTTGTGCATATATTAAAGTAATGCTGATGCCAAGTGTATTGTTCTGTGTCCAATCATTGTATACTTACTGCCTATACCCTCCTTCTTTTTCTTTCTATTGCCTTTCTGTGTTGTAATTTCGTTTGTTTCTTCCAGGAAATTATCTTCAGAAGTGTTAGATTCATACGAAGATACTTCTGCAATATCAAAAAATTATATACCAGTATTTGATTCATGTATTCCGTATTTCCGAAACAATGTTTCTGTATGGAAGTCATACAACAGTAACTTATTTCAGAGATGCCTATAAATACGAGGGTTACCCCAAATTCATGACAATTATTTTCTTTTACGACGATGGGAAAGAAGCAAGAAGCTCTGAAATGGAAGTTTAGTACATATGTTATCGTTACGTTCAGAGAGGCAGATGAGCACTACATTCCCATAAAGATATAACACAAAAAGTGTGTACAACGAATTATTTTCTCATTCGTGTTTTACCTCTAGTTAAATTACAAACTATTGCAAGTTCAATATACTAACTAACTAACTCTATGGCCTATGGAACCCAGAGGTTTAATGCAGCGTTCACAAAAGCTCTCCACTAACTTCTATCCTTAGCCAATTGGATCCAGTCTCTACTTAGGATTCCTATTCCTCCGAGCTCCATCTTAATATTTTCCTCACATCTGCGCCTAGGTCTTCCTAATGGTCGTTTTAGATCTGTCTTCCAGTCAAGACTTTGAAAGAATTTCTACTTTCTTCCATTCTAGCTACATGACCGTATAAATTATGTAGTTCCTCTTTATGAAATTTCCGGCATTACCTATTCCCGTTCGTCCTGGGTCCGAATATTCGTCTCAGGATCTTGTTCTCAAATACTTTCAGTCTATGTCCTTCCCTCAGAATAAGAAACCATCTTTCGCGATCATACAGAATAACTAGCATGATTGTCGCTTTATATATTTTAAGCTTGAAATTCCTCGACAGAATTCGCGACAACAAGAGATTTTGAACCGAATAGTAATATGAATTCCTTGTTTTCAGTCGACATTTAATTTCTTCGTAAATATGATTTTCGTCTGTTAATATTGGTCCTAAATGTTTCAAAGTATCCACGTTGTCAAAAGTATTATTTAATATTTTAACACATCCATAATTTGCCGTATTACGTTCCCGACGCACTTCCATGTATTTAGTTTCCTCCGCATTTACTTCTAAACCCATGTCCCTGCAAGCGTTTAAGTAGATCTCTGCATTTCTTTCTATTGTTCTCCTATCATCCCCTATTAAATATACATCATCAGCATATGCTATAACCTGGTGAATACTTTTCGACTCTAGGCCCTGGTTGGTATCTTTGATTTTCCTTATAGCGTATTCCAGCACAAAGTTAAATAATAATGGCGATATCGCATCTCCTTGTTTCAGGCTATTTTCGACGTGAAAGCTCGTGGACAAACATTTTCCTACCCGGACTTTACTTTGGAATTCAAACATATGATAATTAATCTAATTAGCTATCTCGGTATTTCAAGTTCCGTAAGAACGTTGTATAATGTTTCTCTCCTAACCAAGTCGTACGCCAGTCTTAATTCAATAAATAGCTTATGTACCAGGGTATTGTATTCCCACTTTTTTCCATATACCTAAAGCCCAAAATAGTCTTCCGAAGTAGTCTCAAAGAATCCACTAGATGACTAGATTGCTAATAAAACTACAACTGACCAAAGCAGTTTATAGACTCAAAAGTTTGTGTTACAGACCGGCTTTGTAACATAGCCTTCCTCAGACACATTATCAAACATCACGACGCCACAGTAACAACATGTATGCTGAATGTTATAGCCTGATAAGAATGGAACATACTCGAGCAACCATCATATTCGATAGATTTATCACCTTGCGATTTCGACCTTATACCAAAATTGACGAAGTCATAGCACGGAAAACGCTTAAAAATACTTGAAGACATTACTACACCAGTGAGCTGTGAAATCAAGATTTGCTCATGTAGAAGCTACTGGTTTCTGGCACCATCTACATCGCCCTGGTTGCCCTTTTAGAAATTTGTAAGTAAATTATTTTTTCATTAACTTTCACAATTCCGTAATATGAGCTCGAATTCTGACTTTACCGTACACAAAAATAGCAATTTGATTTGTCGAAGTAGTTGTTTGTATTGTGCAGTTCTATAGCCACTACTTCTCTTATTGGAAGGCCAACCCGTCTGAGTTTTACCTTCGAGAAATATTTTAAGAGAAATACAATAAGTGTATTTATTAGTTTCAACTGCGAAATACAAAACAAATTGGATTACCTAATTCTTCTCTGACATATGATACACACCCCGTCCTCCATTTTGGATCCGCCATATTGGATTCAACTTTTTAGTTTTTCAAATGGATATAGGTGGAAGTGATGTATCAAATTGATGTAAAATTTTCTCGGAAATTCGCTGCTGCAATAAGTGTTACCATATCTTGCGCCGTTTGAAATGTATTGCTTGTTAAAGGTCAGGCACTTCACAAATATTAAATTAAGTTGAATGTTGTGCAGGACCCTGTGTATGTAGCTTTTGACATGATTTATCATTGACGAAATATTCTCTGGACTTACACACATACAGACACACAGACATCAATACGGAAGTGGTAGGTCATATTTGGATTATGTTAAATATTTTCATCGTATAGTATAACATGGAAGTAATAACAATCACTCAGAGAACTGTAATAAGAATTATGACACCATTGTTATAAAGAATTTGTTATTCCTATAGTATTTTTCCAGCTAAAAATTGTTTTCATTTGTCAACAGCAAAAATGTAAGCATAACTGACGTTACTCTGCAATGTCTACTAATGAAATGCCTCGAGGGATTTAGCTGATCTATTGTATACAGACCGTCAAGGTTGCTGCCATAGATTCTAAATTACTCTACAGACCTGTTTGCAAGAGTGATCTGCTCGTGCGGAAATAAGTAGTGAATGCATTATTGCTCTAGAAGGTGTTCGACTTCAAAATTATTGTACTATCGGCTGTGCTGTATTCACCTTATCGGAAGTTAGGTACTTTCAATTCGTGTGTGAGTGCTATTGTGCAAGTGCTGGTGTGTGTGTGTGTGTGTGTGTGTATGTGTGTGTGTGTGTGTGTGTGTGTGTGCACGCGCATTTCGTACTCCGAAAATAGATGCAAGTAAGGTGATTCTATACGTCAGATTGAAGTACCATAACATCACGTGAAGAACGCGATGAAGAAAGGGCGATTACAAGTACTATTTTCAATTTAATCAAGAAACTTGAAGACGCAACTACCACTGAAATACTGCATGAGGAAGCGTTAGTGCAAATGGCCTCCGAGGAAGTGGCTAGAACAGAGCCAGTTTATGGACTTTATAGTGACGATGTGTCTAACATCTGTGTTCCTTTTGATTATGTCAAACAGTTATTTCAAACTAAAATCAGGATGCTCACTGAAGACAATCACGCACCACTTTAAGAGAGTGAAGGATTAGAACTATAAATCGCGGTATCAAAGATATTATGGTCAACAAGGAACTAAGCGTGAGAAACTGAAGGTATATCGGAATTTGTGTATTCATTCAGGAGACAGTAAATAATCTAATAGCTCTCAGTATATTGATATCAAGCGATGGGCATATACTGTACAAAGGCAAAAGAGCTGCGGTTAACTTATTTTAAAATATGAATCAACCTGGGTTTGGAATTTCAAGTAAGCTCGTAAAATTCTTTGAGTAAGGTAACGCGCTGGCTGACGTACATACATCCTCAATCACAAGAAGGAATTGAGAATTCGACGTTCGCATTTAGTATTGAACACTCAGAGAAAATCGTACCAAATATTCTTCAGCTAAAATTCTACATACCGAGCAATCGAGAGTCAATTACAAACTTCAGGGATTGCACTCTATCTCATATGGGTGAAAGAGACACCATTGTTGAAGTAAAGTTGTTGGAGTTGGAGATTGGAGTCTTGAATATCGCATTCATATCCAATTCAACCCATTGTCTTTAAGGAAGACAAATTACTTTCCCTCTTCTTATTGTCTGACGTGAAACAAATACCGTCTTTCATGCCATTGCGAAAAAGCAACTGATTCCACCTCCAAACATATACGTAATATGTTCCAGAACTGGTAAATTGGACAAGAATATTCTTGAACATTAGCGGGATACTTGTCTCTCTCTCAACGCTGAAAGGAATACTTGCCTAGTCCTTGATTGATTTTCTCTCCATGAGCAACACATGTTTTCACTTTCGGATAAACATATGGGAATGACAATCATTCTGCCTGGTGTGAAGTCGGTTCGGGCTTTAAATTTATACGTTCTCGTCAGTGGAAAAGGTTTTCCAAGGAATTTTCTGAGTGAGTTGTGATCAATCATATTAATATGGTCCTCCAGAACCGTAATTCTATTATCAACCTTCAGGTATTTATCCATAATCAGTTCAGTGCTCCAATATCCAACATGATTAGGCGTATCTGGAAAAGATGCATTCCACTCTATTTGAGATTTCGTTGATGCGCCCGACTTTGATCTCTTTCAAACTGAAAATTCGAGTTGCTCATCTCTCATCTTTATGCTTATAGGATTGGTTCATGAAGTCTCAGAAGCATGTATAATTAACCTGTATGGGCATGTAAGTAGGGGATACATGTATGTTTTAGGACACTTTCCCCCCTCCACCCCCTGACTACCAAAAATTATGAAGCCACCCCTGACTATTGTACTTTAACACAGAAGGATACCCTAAAGTAAGATTGAATATGCTTTTATGACATTTAAAATCATAAAAACTTACATCTAAAACTTATAACTAAAACTACACTACATATAATTACATCTACTCCTCTTCTATCTTATAATGTCCCCAAGCTAGCGTATTTACACTATCTCCTAGTATATATCTTTTATCGTCCGAGGAATCTAGTGCCAGCTTATGAACGGTTATGCTATATATATCGTGCTTATAACTTCTAATGAGGTTTATATCCTTATACGTTTTAACATTTTTAAATAAGCTTTCTTTATAATCATCAAACTGCAACTCCTTGGCAACTACACATTTAGTTACTCCTTTAGCTTTTTTCTCTTCTTTATTTTCTACTCTATAAGCATACATCTTTGATCTCAATCCAATAAACTCTGTCATTATCTTACCTTTATTCTCATCTTTCATCTTACCTATTACTTTTTTGTTTATTAGTGGTAGTCCATATATGTTATTTTCCTTGTATTCACTCGTGTCAAACTGGTCAACTATTTCTGCTATATCTTTGTAAAAGTCGTCAGTCTCAATCTCATATATAAAGCTATCAGTATCCATATAACATAAATCTATATTGTTTCCATATTTCGGCTTCATCGTGTTATAGTGAAAATCATACATTAATAGCTTCGATAGTTCTAACACACTCATACCAACATATATTGGCTTATTAAATGTTAATCGCTCTTTTCTCATATGTATAGCACACAAGTTCTCACTAAATATTGTTCTGTAATCAAAGTTAGGTTTAGCAATTAATGCTTCTACCCTCTTAGGATCACATTCTAATTGTATGGGCTGTCTTTTTCGAATATTTTCCATTGTTTTCCTGAATACTGAGTTATTCATGAGTTTATAAAAATCTTCTTCAAACTTGTTTTTAGTTTGCGTCCTCATCTCTGTATTTAAATCGATGTATTTCTTTAACCAGTTTGATTGTTTGAATTCTAATACTCTATGCATTTTCTTTAATCTCATTCCAAGTGACATATAAAGTTTTAAGTTTCTATAGTGAATTACATATCTTTCCTTATTGTAAAGCGTTGTTAATAATTTCGATTGTTTTGAGCCGGGTGGACACATGTTCTCTGGAGCTAATGGTAAATCAGAATGCTTGTTATGTAAATGCTTTGGATATTCTAAATCTACTTCTAATATGTAGCCAGTTTCTGAATCATCTGGAATGTTCATTATATCTATGCAAGGTTTAACCCACTTAAAACCTTTATTGGGCATGTATTGACTCACTGCCCATCCATATAAATTGTTTGCGTCTAAATATGCTAGGTATGTTGAACACTCATCTTTATTATAATCTTGCATATATTTGTTGTTAGCTTTTACATATCTTTTACTGCATTGTGAGATTCCCCCTCGTATACCCTTTTCTAACATTAGTATTTTATCATAATCAGTCAACATTTCTAAGTTAATTTTAGTCATCTTTAACATTGCATCCCACGATAGACCTGGTGCTGTATAATACCAAGCAGGATCTAATCCATATGCCTTTAAACACACATCTCTAAAGTTTTCAAATATATCTGTTAATTGAAGGACATCTGTTTTGTTATAATGTTCAGTTAAGTCCTCCAATAACTCTAGATTGAATTCTTTACAAACTCGTACATGAAGCTTATGACGTTCAGGACTCATTTTTTCTCCTGTTAATCTGTTTGTAAATTTGTCTGGAGATAATGGAACAGGTTCTTTCAATTTTTCAAATGAATCAACATAATCAAATGAATAATCACCTTTAGTATTAACTAGGTCAAGTTTATCAATCGGAAAAAACTTTAATGTTTCTCGAAATTGTTCTGGCTTTAAATTCTTTGTTAACTCTGCTAAACTCTTTGGCCTAAATCTAAATGAATCAACAAATCTTAAATTTATTCCATCTTTTTCTGATTCTGCTTTTATATATTTTTCATATGTTATGTACCTTTCTTCATTGTTTGCAATCAGTTTAATTTTCTGTGTAGCATAAGCTAACTCCTTAATAAACAAATGCGTATCATAGCCAGTTAAGTTGTGAAGAAATACAGGAACAAAGTTAGGATTTTTATAGTTTAAATTGCAATAACTGTGAGCTGCACCTCTAAACTTTCCAGTTAAATGATCATGATCTCTTACTTTTGCTTTATTTTTATTTATCTTATACAAACACTTTTTTAAGTCATGCTTCCATTCTTCTATTTTTTCACTCATATCATCTTTATCCTTGTAGAACTGTATTTTCTTCTTCAGTATATTTATTTTTTTCTCAACAGCTGGTGGTAAGTCATTCAAGTTTTTTTCACATATATGACAAGTATCCGAACTGTTATAAACTTCTATTTCCTCATCACTAAGCGGGATCATATCAACTACCCTTTTATATATTTCCATAATTTCTATTGCTTCTTTTTGTAACATTTCAATAAATACTTTCGCAGCATCTGGACCTATATAACTAACAGGAGCTTTATAGTCCCCATTTGAATATTTGACATAGTAACAAAAACTCATTGGCTCATGCTTTTGATACTTTACTGTTTTACTACAATTATGCTCTATTTTTAACTTATATAAGATGCATTCAAAGTCAGCAATTATCGTAAATGGAACTCTTAATGATCGATTATAGTTTTGAAACTTTATTTGATTGTCATATGGTTTAGGAAGTTCTATTCTAACAGCCTCATGCTCTTTACAATATAGCTCATGGTTTTGCAACTGCTTCTCATTTCGAAAGTGTCTTGTTAAACATCTATCACAAAAGTATAACTTCTCAGTATGTTTTGTCACTTGACTTCTTATTAATCGTGATAAGTCTTTTATCCAACAAAAATGACTGTTTTTTTCATCTTTTACATATAATAAATTGATATGAGTTTCCTGCTTATTTTTTGTGATTTGAAGTGGTTATACATTATAGTTTTTGTCATAGATGTAAACATTGATAGAAATATTACTTCTTCTTTCAAATTTTGGAATATCTTTTAATTGTACAGGAAATTCAATGTTATCACAATACTTCTTTTGCAACTCATTAACAGGCTGTTTATAGTGTGAAGGTCTTTCAGGATGTATTTCAACAGGTTTTAAGTAACTTGCAATAGAATATAAGAAACATTTATTGTCTTTATTTTTAACATTAATCACTGCTTTCTTATCTTTAATTGGTTTAGGAAGTTCAATATATGAAGAAGCTCTTAATGGTACATACTTGTTTAATGTGATTTGTAAGTATTTAATTTGGTGTAATGTCCATCCTGATCCTCTACCTTCAAATTCTTCCATTTCTCTACGAAGTTTTTGTTTTGCATGATGTATATATTCACTTAAGTCAGTTGATTCTAATATTCTCTCGTTTGATGTTTTGAAATTTTGCTCTTGTATTTCTTTATCTTTAATATAGTCACAAATGAAAACAAGGTTTACTTTAACTGGATGAAATTTTAATTCCTCTTTGATTTTGTTAATAGCAACTCTTCCACTTGTATCTAAAAATTTTATTGGGTCTTTATATCCTCCTGTGTTTTCAACTTTAATGGTTTGTAAGCGCTTCTTGAATGCTGTTTCTTCTAATTCTACTTTTATAGGTATACATGCTGGCTTCGGTTCTTCAATTACTTCTTCTTTAAATGGGAATATATTTCTAATCTGTTCATCATCATATTGTTTAGGAAGGTTTATTAGTTCTGCTTTTCTTAATCGGGAATATTTTTTGATTCCCTTTTCTTTACATTGTCGTCTTAACTCTATTACAGTAAATTTACTATAATTACTCATCTTATTTATTATATAGAAAATTCTACTACTCAATTTTTATCTTCGCCGGATTATTTCTCTTAATTTTTGTACTATTTTTAGTTCCATATATCCTAATACAACGCTTAACATTGTACACTCCTGTCATTGTCTACATATTACGCGTTGTATTAGAACACGACTTTGATGAGAATAACCCATCAAAGTCACATATACACATATTAAAATTAAATCATTTTTGTAAACTTACTCATCATCATCATCATCATCATCATAATCATCACTACCATATTTATATTCATCATCACTACTCAAATCAGATGTTTTTTGCTGTGTTATTAATAATTCTTTTTCCTTTAACAGTATTTGCTTCTCTAGTAGTGCTGCTAAGAGTTTAAGATCTTCATGAATTAGTTTAAGTCTATCATGTAATAAATCAAATTGTTTCTCCATATTTATTATGTAGAAAAACCAAAAAAAAAATGAAATAAATTTAAAAATCTACGAATAAAAACAAACATGACTAGTGCTAAGGAAATATTATCTTACAAACCTATATTTGATTGTGTATGTAAATATTTAGATATTGGTGGTTATAATGATGAAGACAAAATAAATTTTAGCGTGTCCATAGGTATGTTAGATCATTTGTTCAAGAAAGCCACTAAAGAAAACAATTCATTTCTCATACAAAACATTCTCTATGCAAACGTTATGGACTTATCCGATGAGATATTAGATTCACTAACAAATGAGCAATGCTTATCTATAGGTTATGATGATTATGAGGAGGAATATAACTATAATCACATTACAGAAGACTTCATACGCGAATATCAGGAGAAAGTTAATTTGATTGAAATATGTTTATGGGAAAAGTTATCGGAAGAGTTTATAAGAGAATTTGCAGATAAAGTTGATTGGGAGATTATTTCAGGAAGGCAAGACTTATCAGAAGACTTTATGAGAGAATTTGCAGATAGAGTTGATTGGTGGGAAGTATCGTATAATCAAAACCTATCCGAAGAATTTATTAGTGAGTTTATAGATAAAGTTGATTTTGATGCTATATCTTATAGAAACAAACTCTTTGAAGCCTTTATACGAGAACATGCAGATAAAGTTTCTTGGGGGCGCTTATCTGGAACTCAACAATTATCAGAAAACCTTATAAGAGATTACGCTGACAAAGTAGATTGGGAAATAATTTCATTGTTTCAAGATTTAACAGAAGGATTTATTGCAGAGTTCAAAGACAGAGTTCATTGGCATAACATTTCAATATATCAGCACCTCTTTGTAGAGTTTATATATTTATTTAGACATTACGTAGATTGGAGAGTTATAATAAGAAAATACCATAATAATCCTGATTTAGGTGATATATTGAATTTAGCATTCGATGTTACAACATATGGTTTGTTTAATGTTTAACTAATTAACTTTTATGATTATTATATCATAAAAGTCGTAACCTTAATTATCTTTTATGACTATTATATCATAAAAGTCGTAACCTTAATTATTAGATATTAACCTTAATTATCTTTTATGATTATTATATCATAAAAGTTGTAACTTTAATTATTTAATATTAACCTTAATTATCAGATAATAACCTATCATATAAACAATCAATTTCTTTAATCAATTCTTCTTCTGATAGTGGCGTCTTACCTTTACGAATATCTAGTTCTTGTTGCATTAGGTTGAATAGCTTAATACTGTTAGGATCTCTAAACTTTTCATATATTATTACATGATTCGGATATTTTTCTTCTGCTTCATTAAGAGGTTTATATAGGCTTCTCTTCTGACAACGAATAGCATAATAAGGGAAAGGATCATTAGGTTTGTTTTTCTTATATATGATTAGACAATTATCTTTTGAAACATCATCTGTATATGGTGCTGCAATTTCTTTTAAGCTCTCGTTTTGAATTCTTAATCTCTCCATTGTTTGATCTATTTCTTCTACTCTTTTTTGCAACTCTTCATTGTCTTGCTGATACTGTCTAAATTCCTGAGTGAAGTAATTAATAATAATTTCATTACATTTAATATAAAAATCTGGTGAAACCCATCTTGCTATATCAAGTATTAACTCTTTCGGAACATATGTTCCTCGTATAATACCTAATTGTCCACCTTTATCAATCTTAAAATCATCCCTACGAATTCGTTGCGATGACTTTATATTAAAAATTAACTCTTTAGATTGTTTATTTTCTAACCATTTATAAAATTTCTTTCCTCCGTCTTGACACAACTTAGTAGCGTTGAAATATCCTGTTGATTTGTCTATAATCAACTTGAAATCACCAAACAGATCATACCAGTAATCATCTTTAATCTGTTCATAGCAAATATCGTTTAAACTAAGAGAACTATCCATAGTACTTATATTTATTATATAGAAAATCTTTATTTTTTTGCCGGAGCATCACGATCTTGACATAGCTTAGTAGCATTGAATTAACCTGTATTCGTCTTTTATGGCTTATTATTCCATAAAAGACAAACATTTATATTTACACTACAACATTACTCTTATCTACCCAACTATTATGCGAATCATCAAAACCTAGCCATTTAACATATACTTTATCACCTTTCCTTCTTAACACCTTTTCCACCAAGTATTCATCTTTATGTTTCGTCTTTAATAGTTCTAGTTCATAAAATCTACGTTGTACATCCTCTTCTTTTAAATCTTTAATTCTATATGTAGGTGGATTGGATGGAATAACTTCACTAATAACAAATACTTCTGTTGACCAATTAGGTGTATATCCTTTCTCAAATTACCCTTTCGATTTACTTATACGAACATGATCACCTAACTTGTATTTGGGCTTAACACGCTTATATTCTTTTTGATACACTTTCTCCAATATTGTTCGCTCATTCTTCTTACTAACTCCTATAGGCTTTAAACCAATTGTTCTATGAATTTGATGATTATACTCACTAACCAATGTTGGTAATATCTCTATCCATTTATAATTCCCTTGTGTTGTGAACCTTTTCCACATGTTTTGTTTAAGTGTTCGATTAAATCTCTGAACAACAGAAGCTTTCTTACCACTATAGGTTGAGTAATGATTAACCTTATTTTCATCCATTAACTTCTTAAACTCTTTATTGTAAAACTCTTTACCTTGATCAGTTTGTAAGTTACTAGGTTTTCTCGTTCTTAATATGGATTCGAATGCTTCTGTAACATTCTTACCACTCTTATCTTTAACAGGAACAGCAAACGCATATTTCGAGAACACATCTATAATCGTTAGCAGATACTTATAGCCTTTATTTAATTTGGAAACACCTTTTAACACACCACTATCCATTTCAACAAGATCAGCTTGCCAAAGATCATCGATACCTTTTATAACTACACTTAATCTGTCAAAGTTTTTTCTAGATGGTTTGTGAATTTCTTCTATAATGTCTTCTCTAACACCTTTACCTTCTTCTAGTCAATCAGGCTTTTTAACGAATTGAGTTTTAGTAACACCACATACAGAACAAATACCTTTCTTTAGATATCTTCCATTCTTTGTTTGTTCTATTCTAATGGTATCTTTCTCCGTATCTGTCAATTTCTTACACTTAACACAATACATCATCATTATTTATTGTATAGAAAATCAACGAAAATTATACGTCTTTAGGAAAGTTCTCTTTCTATGTACATTACAACAAACAATAATTGCCCTTCTTCCATAGCAGAATTTTTAGTTGGCTTAATCGTAATTATATCGTTCTTCTTAAAACCAAAAGGTATATTTTCAATCAAAGTATCGCCTAAATATATGTCTAAAAAGTATTTATCCAAACTTAAATCCATGTGCATTATTTTCCCATTATAGAGAAATGTGTAACCATTAGAAAGATTGAATATTTTAAAGATTGGCTCCTTAACATTCTTAGTTCTCAATCGACATAAAAAGGGTATAGTTTCTTTCTGCATAATCGATTTAGTAGTATCCATCCTAACCTTTTGAAAATCTTCTTTCTTGACGTATGTGTCTTGTAACGTTTCTAATGCATCTTCAAATTGTTTTCTATTGTTCTCTAATTGAGCTTCTATTGACCTAAGTTGACTTACGCTAACAACATCATTTAAATTCTCCAACAATTTTAATTTTTCTTCACTAATATCAACATTATCTTTTATATCTTTAACATTACCAAATATATCCATACTCATTTATTATACAGAAAATGTCCATCCTAATTTTTCAAAACATTTCTTTAACATCTCTATTTGTTTAGATGAGTGTTTAAAATCAATATCAACATGAACATCGTGCTTTTTCAACAGATGGTAAATACACATTTCAAGTTAATAAACAATACTCTTTTTGGATACAGTTCTTTAAAGGTTTTGTATAAGTTTTCGAAGTCGTCTATAAGTGTTTCTTCCATATGTCGTAAGTTTAATGGTTTTTGATCGGTAAGGTGATAGTGTATTAAATAAACATCATCATAATATTTTGTGTATTTGTTTTTCTTTAGTAGTTCTAGAACATCTTTTTTTGATATTAAATGTTTTGATATATCCCTAAATTCATCATTTAACGCCTTGAACACATCTTCAGGAATAATTCTATCCTGTAAAGCTTGCAAACGAGATAACTGTAACTTAAATCTTTTTATAGTATCATACCATGGTTTTCTTACGCAAGCTCCCATTCCTTCATTAGTACTGTAAACAAAACCATTCGCTACAAAACAATTATCGCAAATATGTGTACTCCTACCTTTTGTTAATGCCTTACAACCACAATTACTGCATTTTAATGGTCTAGAGCTAAAATTTGACAACAACTCCTTTAAGGTAATTATTGGACGTAACTTTACCAACTCTTCCTCTGTGTACAAAAATTTAGGTATTAACATTCTCCAAAAATCAATAACTGTATATACGTTGTTTTTATCTTTTAAGTCTATCTTACTAACATACTTAAACTACTGATAAAAATTAAATCTATCTAGTGCATCTATTTCATCCTCATGCTTCTCAAAATAATCTAAAAATCTATTGTGTACAGCTTCCATATTTATCTTAAAACAAAACTTTTATGGATATAAACCATAAAAGTACTTAAACTTAATAATATTTAATCATTTTTAATCATATACATAACATCACTAAAAGAATACCCTTGATTTAGAAGATTTAAAACCTTAACACAAAGATGACCACATATAACTGAATTAAAGTCTTGTATTCGTTCGTCATTGTAAAATAAGTTTTTGGTACCAAGATATTGTACTAGCTGCTTAGGAGGAACACCACCATAAGAATCGAACACGTACTTTATGTTGTTATCTTTCCAATAGCATATCCAATGAGTACCAATGTTTTCTGATTTATCAAGGTTAACTATACCACACTCATTTACATAAGGTTTTTGTGGAAGTTCATCACTCATAAATACACCTCTAAATCGTTTTATCTTTAATTCTTTAACCAACCTCTCTATATCGAAGTTGGTCAATGGTTTTAGTTTTTTGACTTCTTTGGTTTACCTGCTCCCTGCTTTTCTTCCATAGCCATATTGTGTCTTTTTTGTTCTTCAAGTTCTTGTTTATTCTTCTTAGCATCCAGTACAGTTTTAGTAATCGCTGCTGCACCACCTGCTAATGAGCCAACTGCTCCTAAAGCTGCTAGAATGGCTGGAATTGTAAAGATAAAACCGCCCATATGCTCTTTCTTAATCTTTTTCATTTGTGCAGTAGTTAAAGTTAAATCCATTCCTTTACCTTCTTTAATTTTCTTAGATTTATCACTAAGTTGTTTCTTTGTTAATACATGATCAATATTTAGATCCTTTAGTTCGTTATAAGGAACACTAAACATACAACCTTTAATAGAACACATCTTCCTATTTATTTAAGAGAAAATCTTAGTTTGTAAAAATACAGTTGTTGTTGCTCCACCAAAATCAATTAAGGAATCATTCTCATCTGTTACCCTTATCTCAAAATTGTCAACCTTGTCTTTGGATATAGGGAAAAATAATGGATAAGTAGGTTCGTAAATGATGCTATGTTTAAACTCGGCATCTGTTTTAAATGATGCTATGATCCCTGTTTCTCTATGTGTGTAATCTGTATCTTTAACAAACATGCCATCTGCTATATTACAGTGAATATTTATAGTATCAAACGGATGAAACTTTGGCAACTTACTTCCAATATGTGTTTTATTCTTTTCTAAAACTTCAAAAACATTAAACCCGAGGACACTACCTATACCCCCAATTGTAACATCATTACTATCAGTTTCAATTTTAACTCTATTTCTTAAATGATCTTCTGATAATGTTATGTTGATGGATTGAGATTTTAAATATTCATTAAGACTGTTTAAGCTGTATTGCCCTTCTGGTATAAAAACTTGTCTATCACCATATGAGAAACTGTTTTTTTCTGTTGTTATGTTTGGGGTTAGATATGTACTGTAAAACCCAACTAGTCCTATACTTAAATAGTTGCTCCTGTTGTCTAATTCATAATGGAGTTTCTTCTTTAAAACAGAAGTATCACTCGTTAGCTTCAATACCTTAGCCATTTATTATATAATAAATGAATGAGTTTGATTTACCTAGAGATATTCCAAGAGAGAAAGTAATCAAGTTAATTTAAGATGTCATTCAAAAGTTAGAATACAGTTTAAAGAAGAAAAAGAGAAAACTACGAATTGCTAAATATGCATACTACACTTTGATCACCTTGTCAGTTATACTTTCTGCAACAACTGGGTTTATTAATATTTTTATACCTGTAACAATTTACTCGATATTAACAACGTCTCTTGCAACTGGAAGTGCTATAATAACAGGTTTGTCTTCTAAGTTAAACATAAGCAAAAGAAAAGATGAATATAAAACCATTGTCACTTGTATTAACTCATTTAAAGAACAGTTAGAGATGATAATAACACTAAATGGCGAAATGGATAGCGAATATATAAAAGATACGTTGCTTAAGATCAGAGAACAACTTAAAGATATAAGATCATAAAAGAGTCGATTTTCTCTATAATAAATGAGTAAGAAATCTATTAATTGGGATGTAAAAGAGATGATAGAAGAAACAACAGCTAAGAAAAGAAATGGAGAGCTTATACCTGATGATGTTCGATGCCTTATAGTGGGTCCGTCTGGGTCTGGTAAGACGTTTTTGCTATTTAACTTCTTATTACAGCCAGGTTGGTTAAACAATAATTACTTCTACATATATTCTAAAAGCATGAATCAGCCAAAGTATGAGCAGTTAAAAGATCGATTTGAAAAAGCAGAACAAAAATTCAATAAACAAATAGCAACGTTCTTAAGCGGTAATGATTCTATTGTACCTATTGATGAATGTGAAAGATACTCTGTCCTTGTGTTTGATGATTACATTTTAGAGAATCAAGGTACTGTTAGAAATTACTTTACAAGAGGTAGGCATAGACATTTAGACTGTTTCTATCTTGCACAAACATATTCAAGAGTACCTAAACAGCTTATAAGAGATAACGTTAACTTCCTATGCATATTCAGACAAGATGATACTAATCTTAAACATGTGTATAATGAGTTTGTTGGAGGAGATATGTCTTATGATAAATTTAAAGAGATATGTTCAAAATGTTGGCAAGAAGATTATGGTTTTATAGTAATTGATATGACAAGGAAGGTAAACAATGGTAAGTATAGCAACAAGATAAAACACTTCTTAAACGTTTGACTTTTTTCACGTTTATTTATGTTCTTTGATGTTTATTGACGTTTGTTCGTTTTCTATATAATAAATGGATGAGAAAGATATTAATAAGAATATCAAGTTAAAGGAGTTCTTGATAAAGGGCTTCAAATCTTGGAAGAAAGAAAGAGCAGGTATATATGATAAATTTAAAACACAAGAGCAACCTGTAATTGATGCTATTCAAAACTTGGGAAGTGAGATCAAAGAAGTAGCAGAACAAAATAAAAATCTAATAACTGAACTTGTTCCAGTTGTACATAAGACGGTTTCAATAGATCCTAGTCTACTAGAAACACCTAAAAAGATAACTTATGATAGTTCTTCAAGTAGTAGTGATACGCCTATAACGGGAGAAATAAAACAAATGAGGAAACAAATTAAAGACAAAGTGGAAGGAGTAGAACTTTTAACAACAGCACAGTCATTTGGTAAGATTGCAACGAAATATTATAGTAAAAGAAATGATATTGTGATTGGAATAAGAGCTGCAGAAGAAGATGGAAAAATAATAAATAAGATAGGAAATTTGGAAGTTAAAGTGAATGGTGATGATTTGATAATTAATGGTAAAACTTATAAAGGAACAGAAGGTCTATGGGAGTTGTTAACGATGAATACTAATAAAACCATTGAAGATTATGATGATGACGATTTTTGAACAGTACAAGGAAATAATAATAGAATCAGATGCTGCCTTCCAAAAATATAATCGAGATAAAAAAGTAGCATCTAATAGAGGTTCTAAGTACATTAATATTATCAAGCCTATTTGGGATAATTATATTAAACCATCTTTACCTCCAACTCCTAAAAGGACTGGTGAAGGAATTAAACAATATACAGAAATAGCTAAAGAATATATATGGATGGATGATGTGAGAAAGTTAATTGATCGGTTAATAGTTATAGATGGAGAAGAAAAGGCTGGTAATAATAACTTTTATAATGAGAAAGTAGGTATAGTGAGTATGATTAATAAAAAGCTTTCACAATTTATTCCTAATGATCCGAAAGGTATAGGTTATTTGATTAAGATCTTAAATACATTACCACCACGATTTTGGAATGATGAGAAGCTTGGGAAAGGACTAATGAATAAGATTTTAAACATGAAAGGGATACCAGAGTTATATATACCAGGCTTCAGATTTTGCGGGCCTTTTACGAAGCTTCAAGAAAGGTTAGAAAGAGGTGATGAAGGTATTAACCCATTAGATGAGGCTTGTAAAGAACATGATATATACTACAGAGACAATAAAGATACAGAGTCAAGACATATTGCAGATAAGGAACTAGAAACTAAAGCATGGAAAAGAGCATTTAGTAGTGATGCGTCAATTGGTGAACGATTAGCTGCTTTCGGAGTTGGTACTGCTATGAATGCTAAGGTTAAGTTAGGATGGGGGTTATAAGTTTTTAAATGTTATTATGTATAATTCTTTTATGGGTATGTCCCATAAAAGCGTTGTTTCAAGATTTTCTTTATAATAAATGGATAGTGGTGAGAGTTATGAGTTACAAAGCTTTAAAGCTAACACAAGAACATTTAATAATTTAAATGAAGCTAACAAAGATATTGAGTTTAATTTCGATGTGGGCGATGGGTTCGTACATCCACACAAAGCAGATTGTCATATGACTTTTGAAGTTGTTGGTGCATCAGTTGGAGGAACATTTGGCGCAAATGATACTATAAAACTTGTAGATAACTTCTTACCATTCTTCTTTTCTCAAATTGAGGTTAGAAAGCATGGAGTTGTTATAGATAAGATTGAACTACCAGGATTAACATCTACAGCTATCGGAACATTAAAGATTTCCAAACCAGAAGTTGAATATCTAAAAGAAGCAGGATTTGAAACAGAGGATAAACTTGGTCTAAGAAAGGACTTTAGTGTTTTGTACCCATTAAGATTAATTCCAGGCTTCTTAAGTGATTATAAAGAGGTTATGTGGAAAGGTGGATTGAGAATAA
The DNA here is from genome assembly GCF_964235325.1 of Thermobia domestica. Classification (NCBI taxonomy): domain Eukaryota; kingdom Metazoa; phylum Arthropoda; class Insecta; order Zygentoma; family Lepismatidae; genus Thermobia; species Thermobia domestica. Next base: position 32,933,064 of record NC_137461.1, on the reverse strand, counting down.
CATTTACAAAAGCTAACAACAATAACGATGTCCTGTACAAATGGACTGGATCAGGAGCAGGTGCAGCAGCTCCTCATGATGGAAAAATAACAATAAAAAGTATGGAGATAAGAATGCCTATTGTTGAATACGAATCTAATTATGAAAACAAGTTAAAGTTGAATATTCTTAAAGAACCTAAAATCATGTTTTCATTCCATACTTATCAGTGTGTTCAGAATACTATTGTAGGTTCTTTCTTGGAGTTTGATGTTACTACTCAATTTAATTCTAGACAATTTGGTATGCCTGATTTCGTAGTTGTAATGTTCCAAACTGATAGAAGTGGCAAACAAACAGCAGATGCAAGTAAGTTTGATCATTGTAAGGTAAAGAATATCTATCTTAAGAATGGAAGGAATGAGGTATTTCCAAAAGAATCAAGAAACTTAGATATTGCTAACAAGGATTATTTTAAGATGTATGAAGATTATACTGCATTTAAGAGAATAACGTGGCAATACCGAAATGTACTATGATCCTAAAGAGTTTATAGATAATAAACCAATGTATGTGATTAATTGTAGTAAGAGGAAGAATGTATCGGTAAATGAGAGAACAAACATAAAGATTGTAGTAGACTTTGCAGAAGCTGTGGCTGCTAATACTATATGTTATGCGATTTTAATTGGACAAAAGAACTTTACATATGACCCTAAGAATGAGAAAGTAGTAGAAGAGTTTTAGATAGTTAAATGTATGTTTGTATTGTTTTATTAAAGTTTTTCCATAAACAAAATTGATAAAAAATGATTAAATATTTTTTGGTGAAGATAAAAATTGAAGACTGTTCATTGATTTTCTATATAATAAATACGATGTCAAGTCATATTGAGCTTTTAAATAAACTTGGAAGTCTTGAACAAAAACAAGTTATTGGATTAAGAGAATTAGAATTAAATACAGAATATAGGATTGTGAAAATGGAAAAGATTAAAACTAAGTTGGAAAGAGCATTTTAGTTGAATGTGAAGAGTTTAAGGTATTTCTTTCACCTAGATTTACAAAACACTTAACAGATAAAATGATTGATGAGATCGTTAAAGATGGAATAAAAATCAAATACACTGGTTTAAAAGATAATTATCCAACTGTTAAGTTCTGTATGTAAATTTTATGTATGTAAATGAGGATTGGTTTTAAGAATTTCTCATAAAACGAGCATTTTCCTTATAATAAATAAACTATGGCTAATTATTTGAATAAAAAAATGATGTTAAGGCATTGAGATTCCTTCGCATAGATGAGTTAGAAAAAGGTAAAGCGTACGAGATAACATTATGGAAATTGATACAAACACAGCGTTATGGTCAAAGAGTTTTAGTACATTTAGATGAGAAATATAAGACGTTATTACCACAAAGATATAATGATGAAACTGAGCAAGTATTGAAAGATTTGAAAAAGTATAAGCTATTTGTTAAGTATGAAGGTTTGAAAGATTTAGATAATGGTTATAAAATACATCAGTTTTACTTTAGAAATGAATCCAAAAAATAACAAAAATAAAACTTGTAATTTTAAGTATGTTTTAAGTGTATAAGTGTTTTTATAGTTTCATTATCAATATCCGAACTTGTAATTTTTTAAGTGTATAAGTTTTTTATAGTATCAGACTATAAAAAACTAAGGCCTTTGGATATACAGAACATAATGTCATTTAAATTTTAAAGATACATGTATAAATAAGGGATTTATTTGAGTTTTTTATAATTATATCCTTAGAGTTATGCAATTTATAAGACACTCAATAGATAGGAAATTTATTTGTCTATTGATTGTCGTTTGAATTTTGAATATCGGTTAATATTTGACGATGTTATAGCAAGTTCAAAATTTCGGGAATTTTTACGGGTTTATTTTTGTGTTTTCCGGAAAATGTTATTGTTTAAAAATGTCTTAGAATTTTATTGTGATTAGGGTAGTATTTTTATTTTTTCGATTTGTTGAATTTTTGTAGAGATATTGAAAAAGAAAAACATATCCTGTGGGTTATGCAACCATTTATACATTTGATAAAATTGGCTGTTTTATTAGTATTCATTTGCCGTTTGAATTTTTGAAATCGGTTAATTAGGGGCCGAGCTATTGAATTTTAACGTTATTTGGGGGTATTGGGGGTAAGACTGTCAGTGTTGCCAACTCATTTTTAACAATTATCATATTTATTAGTAGTGGGGTGAATTCATCCCTATATGTTTTAAAGCAATATCTTGAAAAATTAAAATCCTGGAACGTTCCGAAAAAATATATTGAGTTGGATACACTGCATGGTAAAAACATTAGTTTTGTTGGCGGTTTATTTAAACAGTTTCTCGCTCATGCTAGCTAAGTAACACAGAAAGTTTTTTAATTTGCATAGTTGAAGTTGTCCGTTCAGAAATGTTCATGAGCAACGATTGTGAATCAAGAAACGAAAGACAGACACTCCGGCACAAGAACTGTCGGGGTTAAGTCTGAGTTAAGTCTGAGTTAAATCTTCCTCAAAGTGAGCAGGAAGAAAGTGTGAGTTATATTTGGCTGGTATAAAACTCTATGTGTATGTATATATATATGTTGGCATGAGGAGAAGGAAAGAGAATCGGATTGGACGGTCCTGTGCTGGTACTGGAATCGTTCAAAAAGAATCAGTGACAGATCACCTGTTCCAAAGTTGTATGTATTCCTTCTTATTGAGTTTTTAAAGCTAATTATTAACGGATTTTCATGATTCAAGCGTCAAATGAAAGCTTATAAACTGGACATTAAAATGCAATAAATATATTTTGTGTAGGATTCCATTGTAATATTTTTGATATAAGTTTTTATGATTTTAAATGTCATAAAAGCCTATGCAATCTCACTTTAACATTGTAGTTATGGGAATACTTTGCGCTCTGTAACTTTGAATAATTAATTGGTTCCTTCTGTGTTAAAGTGTAATGGTTAGTGGTGGGTTCATAATTTTTTGGTAGTTTAGGGGTTGGAGGGGGAAAGTGTCCTAAAACATACATGTATCCCCTACTCATGTATAATTCCCCTGTACCTTTAACATTATATTCCTTGCAAACGTTACAATATAGGTAACACTCACTACACCAGTGGATTTCTGTGAAAATTGCATATCAATTTGATGTATAATTGCACCTATTCCCATTTGAAAAACTATGCATTCTGTAACCCGTATTATAGAGACGCATCGAATCAATTATTATTAAAAATAGCTATACTGTACTAACATGATAACAACTAGGTAGTTATTGTTTTAGAAAACGTAATAGTATTTGCAGGCAGACAAAATGAACACCAAAAGATATATGAAAAAAGTTATTAACGTTCTTTAAACTGTAAAATTTGATATTAAGTCGGCGAACAAGAATTTTACTGTGCATGGAAAATGTACCTCATATACACACACAAATAAATTGTAGAGAATGTTCTCCATGTGTAATGATTTGTCTTGCACTGCTGTATGAGTATTAAATAATATCACTATAAATCAATTTACTGTTGAATGATGAATCAGATATTACATCTGCAACATCACTAAAATAATAGAACCGGATCTCAACTAGCTAAGGTGTTGTGACTGATTGGTAAGTGAAGCATACTAAATTTAGCACTTATAGAAGTTGTACATTGCTTTATGCCAGTTTTGTCAATACTTACTTTCTGTACCCACTTTTCTTTTTTTAAAAAATGCAGTGATTTGGTAAACAAAAGTCCACAATACTACAAAAAATTCACAAAAGAAAGGAATTCGAAGCATTCTACACTTCTAAAATAGTAATATTTCTCTTGAAGCAATTGTTTCCACAATTCTCATAGATAATTTAAGTGTATATGGGACAAAGGAAACTAACAACATCAAGGTAATTATTAATACCAGGCAGTAAGAGGTTGGTTCATTTGACAACCACAGTCATCACTGCATGGCACGTCCTCAGCTTCTGGATCGAGGACAATGCCTCCAGATATAGACGTTAGCTGGGAATATATTCAATAAGTAGTCTCGGACAGACGACAAAAGTAGTTCTTCAGCTTCAGAGTTGTGTGAAGATAACAAACTCATCCTACAGAAAAGGCACCTGTTAACAAACATTCACAGAAACCTCGGATTAGGACTGATAAATTGGCACAACCTCAGTAAAGTGAAATGGACATGAAATGCAAGAAGCTTTTATAGGTCAACGCGTTAAAATTTGTAACGAGTGAGTTCGAGAATTATAGGATGAACCTAGTAGAAGTTCAGAAGGTTAGACGGGAAGGAAAGTGAACAGTAAAGTCCGAAAGTTTTGCGTTCTTTTGTGGGTAAGGAAATATGAATCGCCAATCAGGAACATTGGTTTTCTTTCACAATCGAATAATATCAGCAATTAAAGGGCTGATTTGTTAATGAGGGACTAGCATTTACTACTCATAAGAGTCGATGATGTGGTATTATTGTTCTAGATATGCATGCTCCAAAAGAAGGTAAGAATGACGATATGAAAGGTAGCTTTTACGGACAAGTAGAACAGCTATTTGACCAATTCCCGCGATACTACATGACAATTCTATTAAAGGATTTCAGTGCGAAGATATGAGACTAGACTAGAGGTCAAGGTCAAGATTAGATGATATTTTCAAACTAATTATAGGAAATAAAAGTGATGCAAAGTAAGTTGTGCTGAGTCAATCCTAAAATACTTACTGCCTTTAACCTTCCTCCTTTCCTTTTCAGTTAGTTTGTATCTTGGAATTTCTTTTGTTTCTTCCAAAAAATTATCCTCCGATGTGTCAGTTTCAAATAGAGGTAAAACTGGAATATCAACACAACTTATATTCCAGATGCAATTATATTTTGCATTCAATTTGTACATACATTTCTGTAATAGTGCTTCATATGTATATAATTCTGTGTCTCGTGATTATCTAACAACGTTGTTCAAAAGAAAAAAGTATGTAAGTGTTAATTGTAGTAAAAAAATAAATTGACAGAATCTGTCCGAATAATTCTATTTATTGAAAGTGTTGAACGTAAAAACTGCAATAGTATTAATAAGCACTCTAACATGCATGCATATGAGATTGGGTTTAAGAAAGCTTAGCTTGTTAGCAAGATTAACTATCTCATCTACTAATGGTTTTTATGGTGTAACAACATCTCACCCTAAATACTGGAATTTTAAATAACATTATCGAATCAGAGTGCCGGGAATATTGTTACTGGCAATACCTAGATAAAATATCCCATTATAGTTCTTCAAAAGCTGAATTTTTTTGATAAAATGTGGGAATAAAAGAAGGCAAGGTGAAGATATGAGAAAATTACGGTGAAGGTAACTATTAATCATAATATAGTTTACATTTTAAAGTAGATCAGATTATACATCTCCCACTGTTAGAAAAGTCTTATTAATTTTTCACAAATTGCATACTTCAGAATATAGATAATTGTCCCCAAGAGTAGCTTAAATTAAGAAGTGACATGCATTGTAATTATTTTCATTGTATAATGAAGTGAAATATTGAATAAAGAAGTAAGGTAAAGATTTTAATTTGAAGAGATCCTTTTAAATGGGTGTTCTGTAAGTGCTACAGAAAACTTTTCAGTTTTGTATGTTTCAGAGTGATTAGTTTTTGGAACAGAGAAAAGAACGTTACTTATTTTACAATTGAAAATATTTCAATTTATTCCCTTTAATTATTTAGATTTCTAAAATAATTTATTCTGAGTATAAAGAATGTGGCGTTCTTATGGAAGAACGATTGGAATATTTTAATGAATCTATAATAAGGATTGAAATATATTTACGAAGGAGAATGTTTTATTGTATTTTATGTCTGTAGAATATGAATATATTTTGTCTAGATGTCATTATGATATATCAGAAAATTAATTGGAATTAGTGACTAACTTCCTATTGGAAACTAGTTTTAGATAAAACATAAAATGCAGTACTAAGCTTGAAATATATGTGTCTAATAGTAGAAAAATATATTATAATTTATTCAGTATTTTTTCTCAAAACCATTGCTACGAAAAACATATACAGATATCATTTAAATCTTAAGAACTGAGCCTCCTTAAAACGAAATTTTGTTATGCAAATTCTCGTAAATTCAATTACCGGTACGATCACATTCTTCATAATGTTAAGCAGTGTTTTGAGTACCTAAGAACTCTAACGTTCAAGGGAACTAATACATTTCTTTAAAATTAGAACTAATGGAATATACACTGTAGTTGATAATATAATACCAAGGATACTTTTTGTTATTCCTCAAAGAAATAAGATAGTCAACAGAAATAATTCAAGAACATATAAAACTTCAAATGTTCTCAAGAAGAATTTTGTAGTTCTTTTAGAAGTTTTGAAATTCAAGTAAAGTCAATGAATTACAACATACAACCCAGTTGTTAAATGAAATATATCGGATTGCTAAAATTTAAAGAAACAAATATTTTCTAAACACATAACATATATTACGTAAAAGTTACAATAAAATAAATAACATTACGTCTGCTTTATTGTAAGCTATTCTAGATTGATTTATTGTTGCTAGCAAACTACGCGTATCTATAATATAAATATATGTAAAACAATTTAAGAACAATCATGGCTAAACGAACTAACTGCGATATATATATATATATATATATATATATATATATATATATATATAGATAGATAGATAGATAGATAGATATAGATATAGATAGATAGATGAATGGATGGATAGATAGATAGATATAGATACAAGTTTTCCAATAAGCTTTATAATGTTTACTTCATAAGTGAGTAACAAAGTTGTTTTGATTCTTCTGGTACAGCAAAAAGTTGTTTTGATGCAGGAAAATCAACTTTTAATACATGATATTCTTTAAGTGGTAATTTCCGTAGGATTTCGCTTTGATAAAACGTACAAAAGAAGGTGAATTTAAATAGAAAATGTGTAATCGTTTTGTTGTGAGTATGAAAGAAGCGTATGGAATTAGACATCTGTGAAAGAGATGTAAAATGAGTTATGTGGTAATAATACAGTTTATACTTAGTACCTTTTTCCTTTTTCCTTTTCTTTTTACTTATTTTGTCTGTTGTAATAGTTTTATTATTCCTCAGAAGACTTTGCTGAGTTGTATGATTTCCGAATGAAGGTTTACCTGGAATTTGAATATGTGTTATGATGTACTGTTTGTTACATGTTGAATATGTGCATATTCTTATTTTGCAATGGGTTTCAAAATATATAATTCTTTGTATGTGTGTACTTTTCATGCGAAAGGTTGTAATTCACAAAAGGAATTGTTTGCTAATCCTAATAATTTAAAGATTTAAATTCAATGTACAAAAGAATATAGACAACAAGTAATGGCAATAGTTAATGAAATCGTGTGTATAGCTTTACATTCAGTAGTTATTTTTTCTAAGTCAAGGTTGTAATAGGCAATAAATGAGTTGGAAGTTCATACATGAAACTATTTTATCCATTATTTTTCAAAATTAATTTCCATATGTATTTACCTGTAATTTGTATACTACATTATTATAATTCGATTATGTATACTAGTAATGAAGATCTGTTGTGTGACATGGAATATGAAATGGAAATAACATTTTCTTATTGTAGCTCCATAGTGTTCTGAAAACTACTTTTTCCTAGTATTCTAGTAGTATTATCGTTTATATGTTGTTGGTAATCATGCATGCATTATAATTATCTACCGTGCACATTACTTTGCAAATTTAATGCATATAATTTTCGAGATTTTTGGAACATTGGTATTATGTAATAAGGTTATACTTAGACAGAAATAAATAAATAGAGCTAAAAAATTGGAATAATTAGCAAAATCTGGATTACTTGTCAACTAAATGAAAGAATATGTCAGAAAACCAATCCATAGATTTCAGTAATTTATTCGATATCGTACCATTGAGATAATATGGTATACTAGAAAGAAAAACGAATCATTATTATTAATATGTGCTAATAATAAACCTAGAAGCAAATTAGGATTCTGTGTTCTTGTGTTCATTTATCTATTGTCATGTTTATTTCAATAGCTGACAATTAAAATATTTTGTTTAAAACAAATGAGAAATTGTTTTTAGAGAGTAAAATGCAAGTTTGTTGAATTCCATGCACATAAGCTTTATTTTCATTCCTGATAGATTCATAATTATTTTCAACAGGGATTAGTTTATGTTTCATATAGTTCCTGTCTAAATTACCAATATAACTTACTAATATTACTTCAGAACAACCTTATTATAATTGATGTTTATGACATTTCGGTTTACTCATGGTATATACAGTATTAAATAAAAGCAAACTAAATAAACTATCGTTATTCAGAAATAATTTTAAAACTTTGGTAAAGTAATAGACAAACAAGAGTAAAATCAACTAACTTCTTTAAGTGTAATTATTTCTTTTCATACTAAAGTAGACCTGTAATGTCAGAATACCTAATGTCAAATATCTTGCTAATCGTAATTGTGGACCTGCAAAAAATTTATAATTCTTCACTCCTTGAATAATCAAGGTATTCGTGAATAAGAATTATTCAAATATTTCAATACATGAAGAAAGCAAATTTTTAGAATGAAGTGTAATACCAGTCTGTACACAGATTATAACTTGTATGTACTGATTGGAATGAATGTGCATCCGAGAGTAGTACATAATTGAGTATTACTAACTGTTATTTTCCATGTTTTTCTTATGGTGAATGATGTAATGAGATTCGTGTTATGTTTGTTTTATTCGTTGAGTTGAGTTCATTTTGAGTTCAATGTCCCTTTCAGCAGCGAGGCTAGATGAGACGGACCTACTGATTACCGTGGAATTCGAAGCACATGAGTTCTCGCTGGTAATCGAACCCGGGTCTCCCAGGCGAAAGGCGCGTACGCTAACCGCTTAGCCACGAATGAGCTCTTGTTTCGTCCGTATCACTAGCATGACTTCTAAGTAGACCTATGTTCTAAATAAAACTCTATTTACAGATAAATGTGTTTATTTTGTACTCGAAGCAAATATTTCATCAGATAACTTTAGAATGTTTCTTTAGATAAAACCAGAAAATATTCCTAAGAAAATTCAAATTTAGAATTACCAGAAGATAAATAATAACAAATGTCTGAGAGATTCTGATTTCAAGAAACAACAGAATCAACTACTGTAACTTGAGTCGTTCTGAAACATTGTAAAATTTTGTCACACATTGTCGTTTGGGCACAATGTCTTATTGACGAACCATAAGTTGGAGAAAATATCAGATAGACAAATTGCACTTTGAACAAAGTATGTTATGAAAGAATTGTACTTTGGGCATAATACCTTATTATAAATTGTACATTGAAAAACATTCTTGGAACGAATTTTGCTTTGGATTTACTCAATTATTGTTTTGAAAATATATTAAAGTTGGCTTCTAAACAAGTACTGTAACAAAAATTTAAATCTCATTTGATTTGGAGTTTAGTGTCCCTTCAGTAGCGAAGCTGCACGTAATGTACATGAGACATACAGATGGTGATCAGAAAAATGGAAACACCTGAACGAAATTGCAACTTACCAGATTAATATGGCAAGAAAAGAACAAACTTTGAAAAGGTTAAGAAAAGTAGTGGAAATAAACTTATGTGATAACTCATTGAAGAAACAGAAAGGTTTGAAATGAACTGGCATTTGGAATGTGTTATTTTCAATAATAATAATAATTCTATCCAACACCATTAACAAAATGATTATATTATACATTTGAATGAAACCCGAAGTAGCAACAATTTTTGTTTCATGTTGAAAGATAAAATAATACAAAAGAACACTTCAACTAATACTACAATAACTTAAAACAATTTTCCAGACTGTTAGAACTCTGATGATAAATGCGTTAAATAAATAAAACATGAATGCAATACTAAGGAGCGAAATTATTTAATTAAAGGTTAGTAATTTTTTGAAAAGTTGTGTATTCAGACTTGTCTACGCGCAGTAAATGTACTTACTAAAATATGAGATGATAGTATCACAGTAATTATCATACCTGTTGTTCTGTATGGTTGCGAAACATAGTCGCTTATTCTAAGGGAAGAACGTAGAATGAAAGCATTTGAGAACAGGATCCTGAGACAAATATTCGGAACCAAGAGGAATGGGAATGGTGAATGGCAGAAACTTCATAATAAGGAACTACATAATTCATACGATTTACCAAACATTGTTAAGGCCATCAAATCTTGGAGGCTCTGGTGGGCCGGTCATGTAGCCAGAATGGAAGAAAATATAAACGTTTTCAAAGTTTTAACTGGAAATCCAATCGGAAAATGGCCATTTGGAAGACCTAGGCATAGATATGAGAACAACATTAATACGGATCTTGGAGAAATAGAAATGCACAGTAGAAACTGGATCCAGTTGGCTAAGGACAGAAGTCAGTAGAGATCTTTTGTGAACGCGGTATTGAACCTGCGGGTTCCGCAAGCCATAGAGTAAGAAATAATCTGTTTTCGTCTTGAGTACTAAAATGTATTGCTGTAAGAGAGTTATACTCCCCAAGTAAAATTTCATGGTTAAAAGGAATTTGTAGATAAATTAGATGGTAAATGTGTGATAACTAGTATTTTACTGTTCTTACTGAATTACGTGAACTTCTAAGTTAATATTTGCTTTATAAAATATGGACAGAGAAGATGATACGATAAATGCCTTTAAAAAGACTCAAGTTGTTTCTTTTTTAATTTGAGGGTGAATGATCAAAAATAAGTTCGATACTTGTAAAAGTTATGGAAATGACTAATGTTTCATTGGTATGTTGTATACTTACTTCCTCTATTTTTCTTCTTTAATTGTTTATCTATTTTGTCTATGGTAATTTCTTTCGTTGGAGATTCTGGTAGATATTTATATGCAGATGAGTCAGGTTGAAATACAGAGTGGACTGAAATGTTAAAAGTGGTTATATTAAGAAGTTGCTAGATGTATTAAATATTACATCCATGTTCACTTGTGTAAAATCGTCATATGTAGTGATATAACATAGATTTTATTTACGGATATGATATAATTGTTAGATAATGGGCAAAACAGGCACTTTACTTTCAATATAGTGACTATTGACCTTGAAACTTTCACATCATGGAAGGAACCAACTGTAATTCTCATATGATTATAAGCAATATAATACAAATAATATATTTCAGTAATGTATGCGAACAATTTTTTTCGAAACACCTTCGTGTAACGGATTCATATATATTATTATAACGGAAAAGTACGTTGAAATCGAAAAAAGATAATACATCAAAATTACTATTTCCAAGCTGATGAATGTCGTCTTGGATATTCATGCATTAGGAAAAAATATTTTGAATTTCCGACATATATGAGCAATCGTCGTAATACAGAAATAATTGAACAAAAAATTGTTGTTGTATTCATTTTAGTATGAATGTATAATAAGTAATTCAGATGATGAAAGTGTTGTAAATTGAGTTATATTGTTATACTTCCTTGTATACTTACTGCCTTTATTCTTTCTTTTTCTCTTTTTGTTAATCCTACTTGTTGTACTCTCTTTTGTTTCTTCTAATTGCTTATTTGTGGATGAATCGGGTTCAAGTGTGGGTCGCACTGAAATATTAAAAGGAGTTATATATTGTATTGATCAATATTAGCTGTGCGATAGCTAGTCGAAGAATATCGAGTGGAATCAAACAATCGAAGATATCGTGACGCATATGACTTAACTGTTATATATAATTAGATTAAATAGAATTTGTAATGTCAATCTAGTTAAAGTTGACATTGAAAGTTTTTCGTCTTAAAAGAAAGCAGGAATTTCAACATAAATATGATTACAATAAAAGTGCAAATGATATATTCTACTGCAATATGTTAAAAATATTTTCGAAGATATCTTACTGTTAACGATAGCTTTACTAATGGTGTAATTGTGAAGAATTTCGAAATTAAGTATATTTTAAACTTTATACTTGTATGAAATCATCATTTTGAAGCAGTACAAAATGAATGTAGGAGCTATCAATACATCAAGTAAGATAGAATAGAATATGAACTTCCTTTCAATCATAAAAATAATGCATGAAACTAATGATAGGTTAAAACATACAGTATGATACTTATTGAAAGAATTGTTAGTAATACATACTTTTGTTAATGTTTCTTTTTGAGGAAATTATGGCTTTCTTATTAGATTCAGGGTACAAATGTATCGGAAATGGCTAATATCCCGATAAGCTTCCCAGTCAATCAATATAAAGGAAATAAGATCTTTAAGTTTTCCGTCCCACGTTTATGCCGGCTAAGCTCAAGATGAAGGTGACGATGAGAAATTAATGAAATGGTGAAATGAAGGAAGTGGGAGGAAGCGGGCGAACCCAGAGGAAACCCACGTACATAGTGTTTTCCACCACAAATTTTAATTGACACGAACTTGGACTGAATCAATGATTCCATGAACCAGAAGTGAACGGTCTACCACTGAGCCACAGAGGACCTTTCAATCTGTATAATTCGTGTACTTTATTAGTATTGTATTTGTTAGGCTTAAGAATGGAGACATTCTAGCCTATTCTATGACCGATGCACCTTGTCCATTTACAAATGTTACCTTCCTTTGTAACCACCCATTTACCTTCAGATGATGTATATTTTGTCATATCTGAAAAATCTCCACTTTCTCGGGTTTCTGGCCCAGTATACGTTGGAACTTTAATACCGAGATTACTGCTATTATAATTGAAGATGTGCAAGGAATAAATTAAACGTTCAATGGTTGAACAGGTGAATTTTACTAAATGGATATTTCCAAAATATCTATGATTCAAATTCCGTACTTTGAGTTCTAAAACGTAGTTTTTATTTACTCCAAATATGAGATTAGATCAGTGAAATCTATCATATACAACTATAACAGATGATCATCTTTCATAAATTCTTTCACTCGAGCATTCATTTGAAATTGCCAGAAAGGAATGAAATGTTTCTCATGAATATGGAACATGTATAATATACACAAATATGATTAACATTTTTATTATAATTAAAACTATCTGATTATCTACGTCGGTCCCGACGTCCCCCACAAGGGTCATAAAATATAACGATGTTATTCTTTCTTTACAAATTTAAAATCAGACTGACAACATTGAAAACTGCTTGCAGGGCATGATCCATTTATGATCTCTCCTGTAAATAGTTTTTAATGTTGCCAGTGTCAATTTAAAGTTGTAAAAATAATATTGTCATATTTTATGTCCACTGTGGGGAACGCCGGGACTGACATGGTTATTGTGTTGCAATAAGTTAATTGAGAGTAAAGTATGAAGTAAAATTTCCTATAGTATTATAATATATATGTTTTTTTATAAGTTCATAAAGGTATACCTATTAAAAAAGAAATCCTCGCTAGAAAAAATAGCACAATATTGCTTCAATTAGTTTAAAAACGCAGGCTGTACATGTTCAAAAATATTCTTTTTAAACATTTGAATTTACTACCACTTAACTAACCCACTATATAAATAATACTATCTTTGACGAAAGTATAAATGTATGTTCTAAAGGATAAACCTAAGAAACAATCATGTGGGTAATGTCTATTTTAACTTAAGTATGACTGAATGAAATAAAAATTAAACACTTTGGAAGAAAAATTTCGTGGAAACATTTTTGTAATTGAGGGAAATGAATTCAAACTTTCATTTTTGGCACGTTTTAACTTTGTAATGTGGGGATATTTTCAATGCTATAAAGAAAATATGCATCAAGAAGTGTCAAAAGCGAAACATGATTACAAGGTTTATATTGGAAATTTGTCTTGCATTTGTCTTGTCTTTCATGTCTTATATGGATTGGCTTAGCCCTGTTGTACGTGATGGATTGCAACCAAAAGTAAAGGTTTTTTTGCAAGTACAAAAAAAAAAACTAAGTTACATTAAAATCAGATTTGATTCACGAAAGTTATTGTTGAATAGATAGACGGACAGGTAGACAGACGGAGAAATGTACACATTTCAATCAAGTCGAATAGTAGAATCTTAGCTAATACTCTTCAATAATTCCGCAGCAGTATGATCATAGTAATTTTCCACTTCTTGGGGACTCGACCACTTCGTAGACAATTAGAACTACTGATGGTATGTTATTGAAGCAAATGATCATCTCTTCCACTAATTTTGTCTCCAAACTATAAAAGAACGTCGCTATATTCCGAAAAAAAACACACAATGTTCTAAAATAATCTGTAATTAATAAATGTTTAAGAAAATGTCTTATATTAAAATCAATTAATAATTACGTAACTGTCATAGAACATATTTAAACCTAAGGAAATTCCATTTTCTATTTCTCTATTGGATGAAAATTTAAGTAGTAGAATTGATTGCGAATCCTCTAAATGTGTATATCATATTCCATAAAAATCTAATATTTTTACACAATATATGTTTTAGAGATAATATATTCAATCTAAGGGTTGAGTAATATAATGCAATGTTATGGGACTAACATTACCGCTCCTTCATGACTAATTTTAACCCAAAGCACAAGGAATTACTGAAAATGAGTCCATGAAAATACACATTATATTGTATCGAATTGGAACGATATTTCAATAAGTTATCAGAGAACTTCATAATAAGCGGGAAGGGCGTAGCACTACCTCCTTATTCTTTACTAGTTTCAGCTTTGCGTGGGGTAAATGATTGGACGCCTTAAAGAAATTGTATAACATACGAAATCGAACAGTTGTACAGCAGGGTACACGATCAAGAAACATTCTTTTAAATTACGTCAGGGTAATCCATATCAAATGAATGGGCGAATTCTTAACTTATTCTTAACGATTATAATTCCAAGCACTGACGCTTATTAAATGAGTCAAAGTAAATGTACATTATTTTGTATCAAAAAAGAGTGTAATTTAGAAACTTTATTGTTGAACGGTAAACGAAATTGGGGGGATAGGAAGGCAAATCCAATATTTCATTCTTTACTTATTTTGGTACCGCTGAGGGAAAGATCGGTAACACAAAAAAAAAGTGCAAAAGACACATAACGCCGAAATCGAACACTTTTAACGAAAATTATCGAATATTTTAACTCCAAGGAATGGGAGTTTTCACAATGAAATAAAGGAAATTAGATGATTCCGCTATTTACATTAGAAACTTTTCTGACATGTATGAGTATAAACGTGCAACATAGGGCTGCTTTTCCCATTTTATCCATTTTGCTTCATTGATTGAAACCTCAAACCAAAGAGTTATTTATGGAAATAACAGGAAAGCAGGTACTAACTTTCATATAATTCTCATACGTATTACGTAAAACAAATGTACGGATAGTAGAGCACGTTGAGAGACTGACAAAAATAGAGATGTGAATCGATTCAAATAGTAGACGATTCGCTAACTCTCCCTTTATTTTCTCGGAATTTATTATCAAATTTAAGGTGTTGGGTCTCTCAAAATAAAAGAAACTATATGCGCTAAGAGTATAAAAATTGTACAGATCTAGTTTTCATTCCGAACACTTAGATAAACATTTTCCATTCGAGATGCAAGAACTGTACTATGTACTTTACTCAAAAATATGATTAATAATGATTGTAACTTTTAGCAATTGATAATTTTTTGACGAATTTGCCTAAGAGTAAGGAAGGAAGTAAGACCACATAAAATATTCTAAGCATTTATTTCTATTTAACTTCTAAATGTACCCTACAACAGAATTCAGTGTGGTAGGAAAACATTGCACCTGAACATAACAGTATGTTGCAGAGGATAGAGCTTCTAATTTATTATCCAGTATCCAAAATGATAGATTAATTAATCTTAAAACTAACTGTTTTCTTTTGTGTGAAACTAAACTTTCATCTGAAGTAAAATACAATCTTATTAAAAGTATAATTTTACTTTCTTCTGATCGAAAACGTGAAAGCTATAAACTTGTCGAAAGTGATGTAAAGTTCATTTTATTCCATTGGATCTTAATACAATTCCTGCCAGTGTCCCCTTTTCTTTCTCTTTCTATTTATTCTATCTACTATAATTTATTGGTTATTACAGAGAACAATGTGCAAGCCAATTTTATTCAAATGTAGGTGGTACTAAAATGTTAAAGGAGTAGTATTCCTGTACGAATAATTTGACGCTAAGTCAGGAATTCATTGGAATTTTGTTATCGAATCAAAAACAACATTTATTGAGCATTTATAATATGCTAAAGTATACAAATAAATTATCGCATGTTGATATAATGATATAAAATGTTGATCAAGATAGAACAAAAATGTCTTAATCGTATGAAATTTCAGGAAAATCCGTTCAAAAACCTTAATATGTAATCAAATGATAATTTAATAATGATCAATTGAATGACTCTACAAAGATAGCACGAATCTCACAAATCTTCCAAAATATTCTTTTATGTACTTCATAGGCCACTTGCCATTGTGCAAGATCTCCAGTTTCTCATCTTTTCATATCACCACGACACATCTGATGAATTATATTTTTTCTCAAAAAGTAGGACTATTACCCTTAGTTATCGCAGTCAATTTTACATACTAATAAAGGCGTTACAAGCATAAGTATCCGAAACAATGCGTTTTTTTCTACAAAGATTAGTCTATAAAGGGAAAATATATTCTGCATTGAAAATATATCACCTTACCATCTCAAGTGAACGTGTAATAAGTGATCGTGTATTTTGGTACTGTATTAGGTGTACGTTAAGTAAACTTTTCTGTTAAACAGGAATCTTATACAAATATAGCCGAAGTAGAAAATGTGTAATTCTATTATTTCAGTGTTTTATCATGAAAATGGTGAGAAGTGAGTTATCTTGTGTTGGTCGCCTGGGTACTTACTGCCTCCATTGTTTTTGTTTCTCTTTCTAATTATTTTATTTTTCGTATTTTCATTTGTTTCTTCTAGACTTTCTACTACGGAATGGTGGTGTTCGAAATTAGAGAGTTCTGAAATGTTAAAAGGTATATATATTTTAAAGTTATTCATAGGGATATCTTGTATTTTCTATACGTCAACTTGCGAAAGAAAATTATATCGTGAATACGGACAAGATGGAACTCATATTATTGGACGAAACAGCTATTGTATGTATTGACTTAGAAAGTATCTTATTTTAAGGAAACACAAAATAATATATCTCGAATATAGTTAGAAATAAAAAGTAAAAGCAATATATTCTAAATGAATGGTTAAAACTATTAACCAAAAATATCATACTTGAAAGTAATTTACGTTGTTTACATAAGTATGAATTATTTTGATACTTTCAAGTCGTAAATATTAACTTTGAAATCACAAAGTGAAAGCACATTGTATGAAAATCATTAAGTGTGAAATATTATTTGAATATGGAAAATAGTTTTAAAACTTATATATAAATATATATACTATTATTAAAATATATATAACGAGTTAAATTTTCAAACACCCGCTAGTAAAATAAATCTTGTTATTGAGCGCTGCTAATAATTTAGCATATATTCTGCATATGTTTATTGTATCATGATAGAACTTATATGTACGGATTGGTAACATTACAACTAAGGTTCAAATCAACATTTTGTATGTCTCATAGGTTTGATTGGAAATTGATAACAGAATGAACAATTCTTATGCATGTAAAAAGGTAATTACCTTCAGATGACGTGTATTCAGAAAGACCTTCACTTTCATGTGTTTCTGTATCAGTAGACACTGGAACTGAAATATCAAGGTTACTGCTATTATGATTGAGGATGCGTAAGGTACAGATTAAATTTCCTTTATTGAGAGAGATTTAAATAACAAGTGTGAACTTGTTTAAAGTCTTTCAACTCGAAATATGACAGAAATGACTTTCTAATTAACTAAAATCTTGAATAATGCCGTATTATTCTAAATAGATCTCACAAGCATTAATTAGAAACTCTATCTTCAAAATTCTTCATTTTTTAAGTTTACACTAATTAATATAACTTCAAGTTGACACAGTAATTGATACTTTATCATACTGCTATTTCTAGGCAAATTTTAAATAAGAAGTTAATATATCTGTACAATATCTTTAGCATAAAACCATCTGTAACAATTTAAAATAGTGGACTTATTCGTATTATTTTTAAAATTGTACCTTTACTCGTATCTTTATAGTAAACGTTAAAATTTCGTTTTTCTCTACCTATGTAAATACTCTTTTAGACAGCATGAGAATTTTATTCCTGTAACGCGATCTTAAACAACCTGAAGAATGAAGATAAATGAAGAAAATCACCGACTGAACTTTATTAAACTAAACATTGCTTCCCTTTCATAATCAACTGTCAGTCTTCTTAAAAGAGAGCTTCTGAATATAACATCAAAATGAAGACCAATAATAGAGATTATTAAAATTGTCAATGCTGTTATAGAAGAATAGATTTATTCAACTCTTGTCTGATTGGGTAAGTTTATAGAAAGACTCAAATATAATTTGTATAAAAGCATTTATATTTGGAAGAGCTCAGAAACAAACATTGCTATGTTCTCAGAGAGGAACCCAAACCAAATGAAATTTGTTAAATATGAGTGCATGTGCACACTGCTGAGGAGAAATTATTTTAGCTAAAAATATACTTTACTATTGATTGTTATAAAAATCCAGAAATGTACGCAAACATGGCTCATTACTTTTAGTGCTAATAATGTATGATTTCGTTGAAATCAATTATAAGGTGAGACCTGTGAAATTTCTTTCAGGCAACGATTAGAATCCAAGTTCCTAGATCCTAACACTCCGATATTCATTTGAAACAAACCGGAAAGAGTGGGAAGAAGAAAATATTTTTCAATGAACACATAGATTCTTTTCCATGTATATGTATGAAAACTATCTAATCTGTAGAATGATAACAGGAAGTCATTGTTGAATAAAAACAAAACTTCTCAACAATATAGTAATATTATTACTTGTCTTGATTGTTTTTCAAAAACACGACGGAGTGACGGAATATATTATCTACCGCTAATACTTTTCTTCGTCATTTGTAATAGTTCATACAACTTTTGTTTATATATAATTAATTAGCCAATAATAATAACCTTATTTCTAATGCATATATTTGTAGTATATGATGTACTTACAAGACAGTTGCACCTGCAAAATTTCAAGCCTGAGCACATAGATCGAATTCTACTATACTATACATGTTGCCTATTCTAAATTTATCTCCATGTTATAAAAGAAGGAATAGTAGGAAGACATGGGATTAAATTTTTATTAATGTAAAGTAAATATTCACCTTACAAGGTGTGTAATTCTTTCGAAAAGTAACTGAACTCTCTTAATATTCACAATCTATTATACTCAAAACAATAATTTATATTGTGTCAACAATTTTAAGTATTCTAATGTACACCTGAAATAATAATAATCGTGGTGGTAGGAGCAGTATTTTTATGAAAATAATTTAATTGAAAAACTCTAATTGATCTTGACATCAGTTAAGTTAACCTGTAATCAATACGGAAACATGAATAGAGTAGAAATATAATCTTTTTCCATCCATAAAGTAACCAAGAAAATTCTCTTGCATTTTTTGGAGGTCTATGTTCAATTGGACCTCACACCATAAGTTTGATGTGAATGGAGATAAGGCGAAGGTCAGTTGTTGGTGTGGGAATATCCAACATACTACCTGGTTGTGGCAGTTGAATTACACCGTGAACTTGCGTAAGAACAGAGTGAATATGTGACCTCTACAGAGCGTCATAAAAGCGTCCATGCTGTATGAGTTCAAACTGGAGTCAAACGCCGCTGCCGCGAGCGGAAGATACCAGGCCTTTGGTGAAGGTACCATGACTACGTGGACAGTACAGCGGTGGTTTAGCAAGTTTACGGACGGTGATGAAACACTCGAAAACGCACAACGTGCCAAAAGATCAACATATGTACAAAATGAAGATCTTCAGGCAGCAACTGAGACGAATAGCGACCAGACAAATGAGAAATTGATACTACAATTCAGTAGGAGTGGAGAAACCATTCGTAGGCACCTTTATCAACTTGGGAAACACTACAGGTTGGGTCGATGGGTCCTGCATGATTTGACTGCGGACCAGAAGGGAATGGGAGCTGACACCTGTGATTCTTTGCTATCTCGTCAGATTGACAGGATGTTTACATGTGATGAAAGTGGGTCTGTACGAAGCTCCACTGCAACGTCATCATTGGTGCCGGTTCCGAGACAGCTGAAACCTGCACTGCCCTTGAATAAGGTCTACTGTGTGTTTGGTGGACTGCTCGCGGCCTCGGTTATCAGCTGATCAGAGCATCAATACAACTGTGTACTGTCAGCAGTGGAGCCATGTCTGAGAAAAACTCAGACCTCTGGAGCCAGCACTTTTGAATCGCACCTGTTCCATTCTTTAAACCATCACCTCATAAGACGCCAGTTCAAATCCTTAGTAGAGGTGCAATATGCACTTGATAGCTTCTTCGCTTCACGGACCAACAACTTCTACTGCGATGGAATCCATGGCCTTCCAGAACGTTGCCAGAATGTTGTCGATGCTGATGGGGACTAGTTTTGATCTTCCAGATAAATATTAGGTGACATGTCGATGTTCGAATCTGATGGGTGAGAAAGCAACAGAGATTTCTTGGGTACCTTTATACCAGGAGGTGCGTACATGACGATGTATGTCTCAGAAATGAGATACGTGCCTGAAACACAAGACAGCACGTCATATATACGTGTCTTCTCAGTTCGTTATCTTATAGTGGACATTAGTACACTTGCTGCTCTTATCTCCTTTGGTTCTCTTTCTATTTATTCTATCTACTATAATTTATTGCCTATTATAAATAAATATCTACAGGCAAATCATGTACAATTGTATGTGTAGTATAACATTAAAGGAGTCGTAATTCTTTGCAGATAATTTAACGCTATATTCAGAAGATTTAATATATAATTAAGTAATAATTTGATAATAATCAATAAAATGGCACTGGAGAGACTGAACAAAACTCAAATATATTTTAAAATATTTTGTGTGAAAAAATTCCATAGGCTAGAGCATTGAAGGAGTACGTTTCTTGCCATACTGAAAGATCTCCAATTTCCATGATTCTGTCTCACAGCGAGATAGAACTGAATTATCTAGTTTATTATTCTCTCACAATCTAGACTACTGTTCTAAATTAATGCAGTCAATATTACCAGCTAATAAATGTTTTGACACCAAAAGGATTCGAAACGATGTGTAATTTTGTAAATGTGTAATTGTATTACGTGCGTTCATTAACGTGAAAGAGGTGAGAAGTAAATTATCTTGTCCACTGTGTACTTACTACCGCCACTGTTTTTCTTTTTGTTTGTTCTATTATTTGGAATTTTATTTGTTTCTTCTAGATTTTCTAGTCCGGAATGTTGATGTTCAAAACTAGATAGTTCTGAAATGTAAAAAGGTACCTCTTAAGTTATTGATAGACATATTTTGTATTTTCTATAGGTAGACTTGTGGAAGAAAATTAAGTTGTTGATACGGATATGGTCAAATTCATAGTATTGTTGGATAAAACAGCTCTTCTATGAATTGAAAAATGAAATGAAATCTTTAAGTTTTACGTCCCTCGGTTATGCCAGTTAGGCTAAAAGAGACGGTGATAATGAGAGAGATGAGTGAAATGGTGGAATGAAGAAAGTGGTAGTAAAAGGGAGAACCCCGAGAAAACCCACGAGCACGGTGTTTGTCCACCATTGTATGTATTGACTCAGAAAGTAACTTCTTTTAACAAAACACAAAAGATATTTTTCCAATGTGATTATAAATAAAAAATTAAAAGACTTATTCTACAAGAATATAAGTAAAGAATACAGGTCAAAAATATCATACTGTAAAATTCTCATACATTACTAATATAAGTACGAAATATTGTTAAATCAATCGAAAATGTATTTCAACTTTCATTAACATTATTTGCAACTAGAAAAATTTTCTTTGTAATCACAGAATGTTATCCGTAGACTGTTTAGGATAAAATGTTTCTTCGGATATTGAAAATTGTTTTAAAATCTATTAAAAAAAATTATATGTAACGAGAAACATTTTAAAATAGTCGATTGTAAAATAAATTTTGTTAGTGAGTGCTTAGATTAGTTTAGCATATAATCTGCATATTTGTTTCTTGTATCACACCAAAAATTTATATGTGCAGTCTACTGAAATTTCAACTAAGCTTTCAGCAAATATGTTTAAATCTAGATGTTAGATTGGGAACTAGTAACACAATATATATGCGTTACGCATGTAGAACGGTTGTTATCTTCAAATGATGTGTGTTTTGTCAATTCAGAAAGATCTCCACTTTTATATGTTTCCGGCTCATAGGATATTGGAACTGAAACATCAAAGTTACTGATATAACTAAAGATATGTAAGTTACAAGTTGCACGTTCTTTAGTACGAGAGGTCAATGAATAATTTGATCTTTTTAAAAAACTTCAAGAAGTAAGTAAGAAATGTTGTTCTAATGAAATAAAATCCCTCAAAAAGGCAGTTTTCTTCTACGTTCAACTCACAAATACTAATTACAAACTCCTTCTTCATAATACTTGGTTTTGTAAAATATAAGCACTAATATAAATTTAAATGAATGTAGTACGTCAATCATACTGCTATTTTCAGGCGAAATTTAAACAAGAATTCGATATATTTTCAACACTTGTATCATAAAACGATCTGTAACAATTTAGAAAAGTGTAAGTGTTAGTATTGTTTCCAAATTAGATTTTTAGACGTGCATAAATATACTAAATGTTGTCCGTTTTTACGTGAATACTTTTTCTAGACAGTGCGTGGTGTTTATACAAGTAACACGACATCGATGATTGTGACGGAATCAGGAAATCTTTCTTCATTAAACCGTCATTCATTATACACTACAAAAGTATTCCAATAAGAGTAAGCATGAAGAATGATACATGTAGACTTTAGTTAACTGAACATTGTTTTACCATTCATAATCCTCAGTTAGCTTTGTAAAAAGAGAGCTTTAAGATATAACTTCAATATGAACAGTAATAATAAAAATAGTTAATAAGAAATTAGCAACGCAGTTATAGTATAGATAGCCATATTTCAATGTTTTCTAATTGGCTAAATCTTTTAAAAGCTTTTAGTAGAATTTTCCTTATTAATGCTTAAAAACCTCAAGAACAAATATTGATATATTTCGAGAGAAGAATTTAAAACACACCAAATTGAATAAATGTGTAGGGAAATACGCCCAAAAGTTGATGAGAAATTATTAATCTATATACATAAAATTGAAAATCACTATGTTTGTGACTCTAAATCTCCTGAACCGCCCGACCATCTTGATCACATTTTCAACAGAGATGAGGTTCAGACCTCGCATCGTTTCTGTGATTTAAGTTTGACGGAGCAACGCAGGGAAGGAGAAGAATGAGGAGAAATATAAAAATCAATTTATATAAGACTGAAAGTGGCTATTTTTGTAACTTAATAACTCTTGAACTATCAAACCGATTTCAATCCAAGTTTCAAGATACATGAGGTTCGGATCTGAAAACATTTTTGTAATTTAATTTTAACGGTCGATTCTAGGGGAGGGGGAGTGGAGGGGGACGTATAAATAAAAACTAATAAAAAATAACTTTTGAACCACAAAAGAAATCTCGATCACATTTTCAACATATATGAAGGTTTGGGCTTCGGTATTTTTTATTGTTTCACTTTGACGAGACAAACTAGGGAAGGGTGACGGGGAGGTATATGTAAAAAAAATTAAAATTAAAATGATTGCCTTTGTGACTTTATCACTCTTGACCGATCTCAATCAAATTTTCAACATATATGAGTTTAGGGGCAAGGATTGCTTTAGGCTATACACTTTGACGATGCAACGTAGGGGGGGGGGGAGAAATTTAAAAATGATCAAAAATGACCGATATTGTGTTGAATCCATAATTTTCAGTGTCGATGAGAGAAACAGTTACACCTCTGATGTTGTTTCAATCCAAGTTCAGCCTGATAGTTGGGGAGGGGGAGCTTACAACTTAGGGGAGGGTGATAAACATTTGAAAATGATCAAAAATGACTAATTTTAGTG
Source organism: Thermobia domestica (assembly GCF_964235325.1). Lineage (NCBI taxonomy): Eukaryota > Metazoa > Arthropoda > Insecta > Zygentoma > Lepismatidae > Thermobia > Thermobia domestica. The sequence goes on along the minus strand of NC_137461.1, from coordinate 32,908,905 downwards.
TCGAATCCATAGTTATAGGAGTAGCTGAGATTAACAGTGACAATTCTGATGCCGTATGCCGCAGCACGGGTGAGAGGAAGCTATATATACCGAAGGGAAGGGGGGAGGGAAGAGAAATTTCAAAATGATCGATATTAGTGTTGAATTCATAGTTTTCGAGGTCGATGAGAGAAACAGTGACACATCTGATGCTGTTTCAATCGAAGTTCAGCCTGATAGTTGGAGAGGGGGAGCTTACAACTTAGGGGAGGGTGATAAACATTTGAAAATGATCAAAAATGACTAATTTTAGTGTCGAATCCATAGTTATAGGAGTAGCTGAGATTAACAGTGACAATTCTGATGCCATGCGCCACAGCTCGGAGGAGGGGGAGCTATATAATAATAATAATAATAATAATAATAATAATAATAATAATAATAATCGAAAATTACAAATATTAGTGTCTAATCCATAGTTTTCGGGATCGTTCATATGAACAGTGACATTTACGATCTGGTTTAAATCCAAAAGCAGCTCCGCCACTTGGAGGAGAGAGAGAAACATATATATATATATATGATCGAAAATGACCAATATTCGCCGTCGCCGAGTTGATCAAAGATCTTTCCGATACTGGTTAAATCGATGCCATTTCAAACAAAAACAGCATATTTCACGGGCATTACACACTGAGATACGGAGTTCTGCATTTAAATTTTCATTTCAACCTAGCGAAGTTGGTAATATATGCTAGTTGTATTTCTAACTATTAGTTGTTAATAAATCTAATAGTGCAAGTAAACTGTAGACTGTATTTTGTGTTTTAAGAATGCACTACATGATTTCCTTCTTAGGCATTGTTTAAATACAATCAAAGTTTCTAAATCTTGTCACCCCAGTGTTCATTTGAAACACCAAGAAAAGAAGCAAATATTTTCCTGTAAACATTCTTTTCCTTGTGCAATGATAAAAAATGTGATTAACATTTTTTAATAATAAAGATAATGAATTTGTGTTCTGATGGATTTATCTAATGAAAAACAAAGGAAAATCATTATAATATGCGTGCTATATGCTTTTCATGTAGAGTCAAGAAGACTCATATGGATACAATATAGCTACATTTAGTCTCTGTGATGGTTGAAGTTACTCTGGAAAACTATGAAATGATACAAAGTTAGGTACTTGTATTCGTTCTTTTTATACCTACTTTATTTCTGTTTAGCCTCTCTCTCTTTAATATTTACTGTATCAGCTGTAAATGCCGTCGTTTCTTGAAGTAAATTAGCAGTAGATGAGTCAGATTCAAATTAAGGTTGTGTTGAAATTTTAAACGGGAACCCTTTTAAACGATTCATATGTGTGTCTGGCATTCGAAGAATGTTGTACAGAGTACTTCAAAGGAAGATTTGCTAATTTCAAGAAAACAATTGCATTTCCCTTCAAAAAAATCTCAGTATTCAAGCAACGAATGCCATTATTTAAATGCATAACTGAACAGAAAAAATGTTCAATTTGTGTAAGGAAAATACAAGAATTTTTTATAAAATATGAATATGATGCCAAAGTACTAAATCAAGATTTTCAGTTACATTTTGATAGGCCTGAAGTAGTGTCTATTGCAAATGTGAGTCGTTATCAGTAAAAGTAAAAAACACAACTTTGAATGAAGTGGCAAGACGAACGACAGTGTGCGAAATGTTAGTCTACAAATGAAAGTACTATATATGTGTTGCTATGAATAGTAGCCATTCACATACAACAGAAAATGAAGTTTTAACCCTCAGTTTTGAGTATATGCAGAATCTTCGTCATTCCAAAATTCCAATTCAGACTTGTTTCACCTGACAAGTAAAGGGTCCAAACGGATGAATCGAGTTGCGGGATGAGACAATGTGTCTTATAGAGGATGTGAAAATATTTGCATGTGCAAAGTTATAGCGGCTGAGCGCCATAAGAAACGAAGAGGGAAGGGGTCAAAGTTGGTGAGGAAGGTGTCTGCTATATTATAAAAATACATGAAATAAAGTGTTGAGTTGTAAAATTAGTGGAAGATGGACAATACAAACAGTAGTAGTTCCACATATTGGCAAAAGAAGCATGGGCAGAGCAGATCATGAACTTCCGCCGATCTTGAAATCCGCCATTTTTAAATCGGTGATTTTTTGAAATGGAAAGGTAGTCATGTGATATATCAGATAGGGTCAGCATGTTCTCAAAAAGTTAATTACGAACTTTAGAGATAGTTAGCTGTACATATTTGGAAAATTTAGGTAGTTATTTACGAAAATTTAGGAGACTGATACTCATGTTGAAAGTTTGGATTATTACGAAAATACATTCGACTTCAGTAGCTCACTTTTCATCCAGATACCACATGCTACGCTCGTCCCAAGTTACTTTTGCTTATGAAGGTGGACAAACAAAGTTGAATGAAAATATAGCAAGTTGTGAAAACAAATAGTGGTCTACATACAGTACCTTATAATTGCATTCCAATTTATCAAATTTTATTGTGTTTACTCTATATTAGTCAGTATGTCATTCAACAAAAGGTAGCTATATAAACTTCGCATTCTTTTGAATCAAAAGCAAAAAACAAAGCGGAAACGGTTCTTCCAAACAGTTCCGAACAGTACTCTTCGGCTCTATATGAAGCAAATCGGAAGTAATGCCATAAATAATAATGCACTATTATACATCTTGGATATTAAATTTCACTGTTAGTGTTTTTGGCTTGTAGATATGTTTCACTTAAATTTGTTTTCGTGATAACCCAAACTTTCAACATACAAGTATCAGGCTACTAAATTTTTGTAAAAAGGCCTAACTATAAAGTTGATCCTAAATTTCCCAAGTAAGTACAGATAATGATCTCTAAAGTTCATAATTGACTTTTTTAGAACATGGTGGTCCTAATTGATATATCACATGAGCACCTTTCCATTTCAAACAATATCACAGATTTCAAAATGGCGGATTTCAAGGTGGCGGCGGAGATTTATGATCTACTCTGCCCATTCTTTTTTTGCCAACATGTGAAACCACTACTGTTTGTATTGTCTATCTTTCACTATTTTTACGACTCAACACTTTATTTCATGTATTTTTATAATATAGCATAGACCTTCCCCACCGACTTTGAACCCCTTCCTCTCCGGTTCTTATAGCGCTCAGGCGCTATAACTTTGCACATGCACATATTTTCACATCCTCTATAAGACTTTTGTAATTTTTTACTATTCTTATTTCTAGTTCTTATTTATTTAGGTAGTATGCAAATATTTCTGTAAGATATACTGTATTATTCGGACGAAAATTCGAAAGCTTACGATTATAAGATTTGTAATTATTTGCACAGAGTTCCAATTCTATTTAAAGACTTTAAATTTTCAAAAGATATTTCATCCTACCTTAAGCTGCCCCGAGTTTCATCAAATGTTAAATATTTTAGGTACAAAAATATGGTCCAATGGACTAGAAAACTGTCTCCCTCGTGAATAACAAGTAGCAAATGTTTAGTATTTTGCTCACGTTTTGCTACCATACACAGGGATTTTGTTGTAAACTTGTGAAAGCATTATATTCAAAAAGGTTGTCTATCTATTTTCTTATTGTGATACTCTCATACTACCCTCAAAAGATAAGTTTATTAGTTTATTTATTTTTGGTAGGGGTGAATTATCGTAAGGAAAAGTTTCAATTCATATACTGTAGCTTGGTACAGTGCTAAGTAATCCTGAAAGGCAAAATCAGATCAAAGAAAATTTGAAAAATTCAAATGTTTTTATTTTTAAAAATACTTACTGCTGACTGCCTGACCACATAATAACATATAAGTGACCACTTGTGAATAATAGAAAATTACTAATAGTACGAATGAAATCAAATTTGGTTTTGTATAATTTCAACATCTATTTAAACTATTACCTTCAGGCACTGTTTCTGATGAAACTTCTTCTAAGCCTTTTGATTTGATTTTCTCTGACGCACTTGCAGTTGGAACTGAAACATCAAACTTTTTACTATTAAGCATCGGTATCCTCATGAGCACAAGTTCTTTGCTTCGAAATTTGGTATTTAGTATAGAACAAAAAGATTACTTACCCTATATTGAAATGGATGTATGAAGTCATAATATTATTAATGTAATAAAAAAGGTTATTTACCTTTCACATACGAGTCGGAAATATCAGAAATAATCTAGTTGTAACGAAAATTTGTAATAATAAATGTCAGTGGTTAAAGAATTCTGACAAGTTCTGATTGATCTAAGCTTATACGTTTTTAACTTCTACGACTTGCAAACACAGCGCCATCATTTTTCATTTATTTAAACTTTCTCTGTGTGATCAAGACGACCAAGTTTAAGAGTAACGAAACGAAAATTTCGAACTTTTCGAAAACAAATTTTCTTTCATATCCGGAGAACTTTTTCGTGCAAATCAAAGTGTAATAACGAGAGAAATAAACGCTGTGTAAGTAAAATAATCATAAAAATCATAGGCGTTTCTAATTCTTTCTCAGATCCGATCCATGAATTTTCCTCGAGGTCTAATTTCTAATTGAACTGGTAAGTTACAACAGTGGTTCATTACAATCAATTGCAAAACATGATCTCTTGAAACTATCAAAATTTAGCAGTTCAAAATATTTTCATTAAATTCAAACTTAAACACCATCATACATCAATGAAGTATGCTGTGTTAATTTGAAATCTTTAATTAAATAACTTGATATTTCCTACAGTATATACATATATATGCATCATGAGGTTAAAGAAGGGAACATGTCCACAAAGCAAGCATTTTAGGAATCAAAGTAAAACTGTATAAGTAGTAGACTTTCTATTCAATAACCACCAAATTTATACTGAAATTTGAGAAGTATAAACTATATCTGCCACATGTGCAGCAAAGCACGAGAATAATATAGGTGATTATACGGAGTCTGAAAACTCATTTTGAAATTTATTGATCTCAATTCCTTTATTGAAATGACGATTTGCATATGTATTTGTTGCCCATTTTTTCACTTTCGTAAATACTTAAAATTTCGACTATTATGTTTAGAAAATATCTATTAGATTTTAGAAGATATTTTAGAAGGGCTAAATATTATTGTTTTCAAACTGATACAATCACAAATATGTAAAAGTAAAAAGATATCATTCTAAAGTGGTATAATTATTTCCTGATAAGAAACTATTCTAAGCACACAGAACAAAAATAATAGTTACCCCTGTAAACCTCCCTAATGTGCAACACCTTATTTGACATGTAAAATTGTTTGAATTCTGTTTTCAAGACAATCATAGGTATTGCAACTGTGTTTTGTCGATGTGTATTCACCCACTCAATTGTTGATCTCGTGGATTCAGTAACATATGAAAATATCTATTTCTACGTTACGCCCGCCTGTGGCAATTAGTACTAAAGATTTTGAATTTTATTTCAATATAGGGACTTAGTAGCTCAGATCACGTAGAATAGTGTGATTGAACTTTCCTCAAATCGTAATAAAATGCATTCAGCCCGGTGTTTATTACTAATTTATTATAAAGGTATGACGGAAATTGCAACATCTGATTGCTGAAAACGTCTAAATAAAAGAAGGTATTCACATTCATACTCATTTGTATTAGATCCAAGTAATTGTGCGGAAGGAAACGAGTACAATCATTTAACCTTCTGAAGTTTGAATCAGACACTCTGAACAAAGTTCTTCAATTGATGTTAGATGTTGACGAAGTTTTACTTTATTCGAGTAGAAATAAAATCGCCACTTGTCAAAATACAATACGCATAGTTGTTCTTCTACACTTCGCTGTCTCCTCTTGAGACGAACACAGGCATGCAGCTTTATGATAGGCAGTGCGAAGTGGATTCTTCTGTAGTACTCTCTACAGAAATATCTACTATTCTGTAGTACTATTTAAAATATCCACTATAGTTCCCTCACAATGCTCTTTCGTGAATTAGTTCGAATGCTCTTTCGTGAATTGTGAACTACCACAGTAATGTCTGCCTTGTATAAAACCTATCATTTAGCAGGACTGAAGGTTGTCAGCGGTCTTCTAGATTACAATATCGTTTGAATTCCTATTAATCTATAAACGTTATGCATATGCATCTGAATACTCAAACACAATGACTAGTTTTTACCATTCAATTATATTGTTTCATCGATATTCCCTGTCAAACTATGCAGCTGGAATATTCAATCCACTTAAATACAATAGCTATTCATTGAAAATGATGACAAGTATGTTCAGACATTGCTAATGGTTTGTTATCTGCGGCAATTGATAGGGACCAATGTTAATCCTAGAGAGAGCCCCAGCGGACTACGTTTTGTGCTGCACACTTAAAATATTAAAAATCAAAACAGAAAATATTTAATATAAATGCTTTTCTTCTGTGAACAGTGCGTAGTGTAAATGTGAAATAGGTTTTCTAGTGTTTTTCTAAGTGAATCAGAATGCATGAACTGTTTCTAAAACAAAGAATGCGATGCATCTTCTCTCTAAAGGGTGATAAAACAAAGAATAAATTGATAATGTGTGTTTTAGTTTTAGAATATTTGTGAGATATGTGTGGAATGTGTTGACTTTTTAATACGTTGTGTACTTACTTCCCCTACTTTGTTTTATTTTGTTCTCCAATGATTTCAATTTCCAAGCATCTATTGTTTCGCTCGAAAGTGTGTCTTCTGTTGAGTCAGATTCAAGTGAAGGTGATGCTGAAATGTCAAAATTGTGTTTGTAATGACTGTTACAGATATAGTTATTCAATACCAACTGTAAATCTAATTGTGGAACACAGAGATTTAAAATTCTTCAAACAAACATTTGAAATATGGTGCTGAATACACTAGATATTTTATCTTTTCTTTATAATACTATAAGAGTATATAGGATAATTCTTAAAATATTCGGCAGGAGCACCTTGGCCCACCACCATAATTTGGGAGTGGTGCTTAGGACCACCTTCCTTAAAATTTGCAAGTTCCCTAAATTAAAAATTTCGAAACGTAATATAGGTTAAGATTATGTACATATCAATTTGGTTAATTAATCTTATGTCCAAAAATGTGTACAAATTGTGAACAATTCAAATTTCTGTGGTTGGGCCACTTTCATCTTCTTTCTGAAAGGCTTCGTCACGTTATTTCCATACATGGGAGAGTGTAGTGTTCCATTGTATTTGTACGTCATGGGTACACCGATGCATCGATCATAAAGTTTGGTAAAGGTACATTGGCTCACCCATTAGACATGGAAATTGTCAGGAAATAAATATCGTTATATATTTCAAGTCTGGGGCATTGATGGTTTTGCTTGTCCCCTTCTATACATAAATATTGTCAAGATGTAAACGTAAGCAAAACATTTACTCCGTGATAGAATATTGTCTTTCAGCATTCAATAAAAGGGTCATATGATATGTTTACATTGACAAATCCATCTTAAAATTTGGGAGTGATAAATTATCTTACCCCTTAAATTTTGAAATTGTCAAGAATTAAGGTTTGGAAAATTTTCACTAGGACTAGTATTTACTTCTGTAAATTTGATTCGTTCTGTTTATCTACTTCTATGGATTAACAAAATTGCCAAATGTACGTAATTGATACACGTTACCCCATTGTAATTTACTGACCTTATATATTATCCTTGATTTATCTCTATTGCATAATATGGTCATATGGCATTTATCACAGTTTTTGACAATTCCTATATGTAAGGACTGAGCTAATGTTCCACTTCCAAAATTAAATTAAGTAAATAACCTACTACGTGGTAAAACGTATTACTTACGTTTATAATTCGACAACTTTTACCCATAGATGGTACAAGCAGAACAAACCAAATTTATAGAAATATATAACCGAACTTTGGAGAATATTTACCGATATTTAATTTCTGATAACTCATACATTTTAAGAGTGGGCCAATGTACGCATTCCAAAATTTATGCGTGCTGTGTCACTGAAAAACGACCTATGAAGTAGAACGGACCCATGCAGAGACAGACTTTTAAATATAACCAAGTAACGTGTCAAGAAGTAATGTCAGAATGTCCGAAATTTCAATTTTTGCTACTTTTTACTAGAGGTGTATAACCTATTTCTCTACTGCAATAGTAAAGTTTTAATTTATGCAATTTCCAAAACAAGCGATGAACCTATTCTTCGCTCTCAAAATTTTTGGGTGGGCCAAAATATTCCTGGGAAACATTTTAGGAGGGTTTCTATGTAATTTTAGGTCATTACTCCCGAGAAAAGGCAACCTGTTTTTTTACTGAGTCACATAAATGGAAAACCTACATGCTGCTATATCCATCAGCAGTTTAATTCTTAAGAGTGTATGATGTTAGAATATCTTCAAAATTGAGAAATATTGATTATCATCTGGAAAATCATTAGTGTGATAAAGAAAAACTTAGACAATCCTTGAATTCGTTAATCTTTATGTTAATTCTTAAACTCTTCCTTCAACCTAGGTTGTAAATAGCAAGGTTTACATATAATAGTTTTGGCAAGATGTGAAGCAAACTGATTGGCCTTTCAGTTTTGTATTGGCTTATTGGATTTTCTAAATGTATTAGGCTATAACTTGTCATCAGGTAGAGTCAGAGATCATGAGATGAGGGAGAGATCATGAGATGAGGGAAGTTCGAGCACTTAAAAGAGATGTTTTGGCATTGGGAACGAATACAATGGCACTAATCTAAAGCTTGCCAATTAATTAATCATATTAAACACGTATTCCATATGTAATTTGTGAGTGAAATAGTGGTTAGCGTTATCCGAACTCTTACATAGTTTAAGAGTGTTTCTAAGGGCTGAGTGGTTATATCTACAATAGAACTTGCTGTAAAATTATGAGTGTCTCGAGAGAGAATTTTTAGTCAATGTGTTTTTAGACGACACACTTGTAAAATGGAAATTTCGTAATTTTACTGCACCTTTTATAAGTATCTACATGACAAAAACTACCTGATTACAAGTAAAATAAAGTTACTACGAAAGCAAGTAGACTATTTCGACAATTATCTGCGGAAAAATAGCTCTAAATTCTATTACTCTTAGTGACGGTATAAACTTATAGTGTCATCCATTGCTTTTCTATAATTGAAAATTTACTTTGAATAATTATATTTCTGAAAATGTCATAACTAACGGTTTTCTAATTATAATCTAACTGCGAACATAAATAATTTTATTGGAGTTGTTTCGAATTTTTTTATATTTTTGTAACTATGTCTATCAATGCAAGGTTTAGTAAAAGACAAAGTTGTTTATAACACGAGTGAAATATGATACATTGAAAGAGTTAAAGCAGCATGATCGTATTAATTGAAGCAACACACAAGGGCTATTCATTTACAGCAATAAATTGTGAGAGCGAGCTCACAACAACCAATAATTATGAAAACGTCATACACGTTCCCAATAAAGAAAACAGTATGACGGGTCACACAAAGCTATTTCTCTGTTTAATTTTAGACCAAGAACATACCACCCTTTCACAAATTGATATGCATAAAGTAAACCACATGATATCACATTTTCCAATTACACAAAAATGTAGGACATTAACAAGACACAGTGAGATCACAAAGATACACAATCAACAACTTCAAAGCACATTTGCTCACTATGTACACTGTGTTTGATGCAATGATACACAGTTAGAAAACTTGATAAATATTTATAGCTGTCTTACTAACTAGATATGTGAAATATTTAACAGTGAAACACGTTGACATCACAAACACCCCTAACAGAAAATCAAGCTGCTCACCGTAATCATCACGGTACTGTATTACATTGGAACAAAGTGATATCCCTAAGTGGAACGACAAACACATTAATTTCTAAAACAATCATCAGTATCTCAAGGACAGTAATTATGAATAATAGCGAATATATAGAATATATAGAAAAAATACATAAAAATGCACTTATATGATTTTCTCCATATTTCTAGATTATTACCTTCAGGTGTTTCTATTGACCCTTCTGTGGATTCTATAGGTTCTTCTGTTGTGGGCTCGGTAGTAGTAGGTACTGAAATGTCAAAGTATCTGCTATTATACTATTGTAAATTTCACAATGTATATTCCTCGATCTTTCTTCTGGATAAATTTAAAGAATGTGCACCTTTCATTTATTTACTTTCTTTAGGGAGCAAGTTCGAAAGCTTTCAACACTTATGCGTTTCTTATTTGGATCAGGATATATGAATTCTTCATAACTTAATTATAATGGGTACCGTATATTGAAGCTGGTTATTATGAAAACAAACTAAGAGTGCGTAATGCAATTTGGAGACTAAATCACAGATAGTGTAGGTATGTATTTATTAACTGAAGAGTGAGATAAAGTTACTTTGTATAAAATTATTCTGTACTTACAACGTCGAGTTGGTCTTATGGGTGGTTTCCTTGACGGGGGTGTGGTAGTTTCTCCTTCCTCCTCAGAACTACTTTCATCAATGATAGGTTTTCTAGTGGGTTTAGCTGAAATATTAATTCGCTTAGTTATGTTTCATGTTCATTTAAAAACGTGTATGCTTATATTAGTATGATTATGCTTTCAAAACAATATAGGCATTTTGGAAAATATTTGTATCAGACCTAAACTCAAAAATGATATAGCAGTGGGATTGAAACGTGTAGAATTAGCAAAATAAATAAAAAATTTAAAACTTTACGTGCTAACTAAATATCGTTATAGAGTAAATGATCTTCTGTAGACTGCGGATTCTGTATTACACGTGATGTGATTCAAAGTATATTTCAATGGCTTAGATCCTTTATTATACAGAGCTAGCAGTTTTGAAATATCTCTCGAACTTCGTAGTTCGAAATTTCATCATTAGATGCCGTAAAGATATTAATTAATACATTGTTACCACCAGGTCAACAACCGTGTGTTAAACGTCCAAATGGCGGTCAAAAGCCTATCGAGCGATTCAATACGCTTCAATTTAGAAGCAGATTTGAGCGACAGTGATTGTGCTTTGTCTGAAGGAGAGCTATTGAACGATTGTGAGAATAATCCAGAACACGTAGCAATAGAAACTTCAGATAGGTGAGGTAACTAACCTAGAGATAATAATTTTCATATTCGCCTTAATTATCTTGCACTACGTGTAAACATTATTGTGATTTGTTATGGTTTCTTGATTGGAATGCAGAATATTACATACAAGAATAAAAAGGAGGCTCTAAATCTTCAAAGGGTGTACTGTATTATTTTAGCTTTTACATATTTGGAAATATAATTTTTCAGTTTGCAAAGACACCCAGTATTGTAGCAAAAGGATGCACTAAAGGGCCAAGCTTTCAAAGTGTAAACAGCTGGATATTCTGACGAAAATGTGTAAAATCACTGTATATAGAAGATGCCTATTATGAAAATAAGCCGACAGTATGTATTGTCATTTGCCTACTTAACTACAGAAGCACTAAGTATTTATTTATTAATTGAAGAGGGATGATTAGCAAGATAAATTATTTTGCATAAAATTATTCTGTACTTACGAGGTGGTGTTGGCCTCGTTGGTGGTTTCCTTGTAGTTTCTTCATCTCTTTCTTCAGACGTACTTTCATCACTGATAGGCTTTCTAGTTGATTTAGCTGAAATATTAATTTGCTTAGTTATGTATAATGTTCATTCAAAGAAAGTGAATACTTATATTAGGTGATTATAGTTTCAAAACAATATACATTTTTTAATGAAAAAGTACTTGAATATGAACTAAAATTTAAAACGCTATAGCACTGGCAGCATAACATGTAAAATTGTAACGTCTAGAATTAGCAAAATAAATTAAAATTTAACATTTTGAGTACTAATTCCATATATTTACGGAGTAAATGATCTTCTGTAGACTGCGAATTCCTATTACATGCGAGGTGATTCAAGGCATATTTCAATGATTTTGCTCCTTTATTACACAGAGCTAGCAGTTTTGAAATATCTTTCAGACTTCGTAGTATTGAATTTCATCATTACATGGCGTAAATATTCTAATTAATACCTTGTTATCACCTGGCCATCAACCATGTGTTAAACGTCCAAATGGAGGTAAGGAGCCTATCGAACGATTAGATACGCTTCACTTTAGAAGCGGAATTGAGCGACACTGATGGTGGTTTGTGTCAAGGAGAGCTATTGAACGATTGTGAGAATAATTAAGACTATGTAGCAATGGAAATATCAGATAGGTGAGGTAAGTAACCTTAAGATAATAATTCTCATATTCGCCTTATTTTCCTTCCACTGCATGTAAATGCTATTTGTTATTTGAAATGGTTTCTTGATTAGAATACAGAATATTGCATACAAGAATAAAGAGCAAGTTCTAAAACTTCAAAGGGTGTGTGTTGTATTATTTTAACTTTTCTATACTTGGAAATATAATTTTTCAGTTTGCAAAAATGCCTAACATTCTTGAAAAAGCCTGCATTAAAGGGCCAAGCTTTCAAAGTGTTAACAGCTGGATATTCTGAAGAAAATGTACATAATCACTGTATATTGTGGCTGACTCTTATGAAAAAAACCCGATAGTACTTAGTGTCATTTGTCTCCTGAACTAAACAAGCTGTAAGTATGTATTTATTAACTGAAGAGGTGTGATTAGCAAGATAAAGTTATTTTGCATAAAATTAATCTGTACTTACAAGGTGGTGTTGGCCTTATGGGTGGTTTCCTTGTAGTTTCTTCATCATCTTCTTCAGAAGTACTTTCGTCACTGATAGGCTTTCTAGTTGATATAGCTGAAATATTAATTCGTTAGTAATGCATCATGTTCATTTTAAGAAAGTGAATACTTATATTAGGTGATTACAGTTTCAAAACAATACATACTTTTTAAATAAAATTACTTTATAAGTAAAAAATTGAAAAATATTATACCAGTGGCGGTATGACGTGTAAATCTGTAACGTGTAGAATTAGCAAAATAAATTAAAAATTACCACCTTGCGTGCTAATTAAACTTATTTGCAGGGTAAATGATCTTGTTTAGACTGAGGATTCCGTATTACACATGATGTGATTCAAAGTATATTTCAATGAGTTTGCTCCTTTTTTACACGGAGTTAGCAATTTTGAAACATCTTTCGGATTTCGTAGTTCGGAGTTTCGTCATTAGTTGCCGTAAAGACCCTAATTAATATCTTCTTACCACCAGGTCAAAAAGCATGTGCTTAACCGTCCAAATGGCTGTCAAAAGCCTATCGAGCGATTCAATACGCTTCAATTTAGAAGCGGAATTGAGCAACAGTAATGGTAGTTTGTGGGAAGGAGAGCTATTGAACGATTGTGAGAATAATCCAGACTATGTAGCAATAAGAATATCGGATATGTCAGGTAAGTAACTTTGAGGTAATAATTCTCACATTCGCCTTAATTTTCCTTGCACTACCTGTAAATGCTATTTTTTGATTTGTAATGGTTTTTTGATTGGAATACAGAATATTGCATATAAGAATAAAGAGGAGTTGGTTAAAACTCCCACAGTCAAAATTCTCACACTCAGAAAATGTCAAAACGCTCCACAAACGGCCTTAACCAACCATACAAATGAACAAATCTCCCAAATGCGCCAACGGTCAAATCTACCATAGCCAAAACTCTCATACAGTTAAGCGGTTATAACCTCAACGGGCATAACGCCCACAGAAACAGCCATAACTCCCACACTAATGAATACATTTCGTAAATCCTCAAAAGATCATAACTTCCACCGGAAAAGTTCCCACACTCAAAAATTGTCACAAAGCCCACACAATCTGTCATAACTCCCACAGAAATGGACATATCTCCCAAATGCACCGACTGTCAAACTCCCACAGTCAATACGCCATTACAAATGGACAGAACTCACGCTCATAGCAACGGTCGGAATCCCCACATAAATGGACAGTACACCTATACAGAAGGACAAAACTCCCACACTTTCAAATGATCGTGGGTACTCGCCTTGCAAATTTCACACGCTGAAAATAGTTAAATGAAATCCAGGAAACGCCTACGATCCAAGGTGGACAAAATAATAGGTGGACAAATCCCTTAAACTTTGGATCATAAGGGTTTTATTGACTTCTTTTTATTATTTTCAGCGTTTGAATCTTACAAGACGTGCAACCAGGATCATTTCAAAGTGCGGGAGATTTCTTCATTGTGTGCAAGTTTTGCCCATATATGTGAGGATTGTTACGGTTATTATGTTTGAATGTTTTGTCTGTATGTGTGGGAGTTGTGGCCGATTCTGTAAACGTTTTGACATTTCTGAGTTTGGAGGTTTTGGCTGTGGGATTTACGACCGTTCCTGCATTTGGGATATTTGTCCGTTTGTGTGGGAGTAATGATGGAATCTGTGTTCGTTTTAACACTTCTTGATTCTGGGAGCTTTGGTTGCTGGTGTTTTGACCGTTCGTCCATTTGAAAGATTTGTCCTCTCGTGTGGGAATTATGACCGATTTTGTGGGCGTTTTGGCATTTGCTGAGTATAGGAGTTTTGGCTGTGGAAATTTTCACCTAGATACGAATAAACAGCAAGCTCTTAACATTCAAACGGTGTATGCTCTATTATTATATCTTTTCTGTATTTGGAAATATAATTTTTCAATATGAAAAAAAAACAGCATTCTTGAAAAGCCCACACTAAAGGCACAGGCTTTAGAAGTGTTAACAGCTGAATATTCTGAAGAAAATGTACGAAATCACTGTATATTGAGGCTGACTCTTATGAAAATAAACCGACAGTACGTAGTGTCATTTGTCTCCTGAACTAAACAAGCTGTAAGTATGTATTTATTAATTGAAGAGTGATGATGAGCGAGATAAAGTTATTTTACATAAAATTATTCTGTACTTACAAGGTGGTGTTGGCCTGATTGGTGGTTTCCTTGTTGTTTCTTCTTCTTTCTCTTCAGAAGTACTTTCATCACTGATAGGCTTTCTAGTTGATATAGCTGAAATATTAATTTGGTTAGTTATGTATAATGTTCATTCAAGGAAAGTGAATACTTATATTAAGTAATTATTGTTTCAAAACAATATAGATTTTTTTAAAAAACCGTACTTGCATATGAACTCAATTCTAAAATATTATAGCACTAGCAGTATAATATGTAAAATTATAACGTGTAGAATTAGCAAAATAAATTAAGACAACATTTTGAGTACTAATTTGAGTACTATTTACTATTCCATATATTTACGGAGTAAATGATCTTCTGTAGACTGCGAATTCAAATTACATGTGAGGTGATGCAAAGCATATTTCAATGGTTTTGCTCTTTTATTACACAGAGCTAGCAGCTTTGAAATATCTCTCACACCATGAAGTTCGGAATTTCATCATTACATGGCGTAAAGATTCTAATTAATACCTTGTTACCACCTGGTCAAAAACCATGTGTTAAACGTCCAAATGGAGGTCAGAAGCCTATCGAACGATTCAATACGCTTCAATTTAGAAGCGGAATTGAGCGACGTGATAGTGGCATGTCTGAAGAAGACCTATTGAACGATTGTGAGAGTAATCCAGACTATGTAGCAATAGAAATATTATATAGGTGGGATAATTAACCTTAAGATAATAATTCTCATATTCGCCTTATTTTCCTTCCACTGCATGTAGATGCTATTTGTGATTTATAATGGTTTCTTCATTACAATACAGAATATTACATACAAGTATAAAGAGCAAGTTCTAAAACTTCAAAGGGTATGTGTTGTATTACTTTTTACTTTTCTATATTTGGAAATATAATGTTTCAGTTTGCAAAAACGCCCAGCATTCTTGGAAAAGCCTGCACTAAAGGGCCAAGCTTTCAAAGTGTTAACAGCTGGATATTCTGAAGAAAATGTACAAAATCACTGTATATTGAGGCTGACTATTATGAAAATAAACCGACAGTACGTAGTGTCATTTGTCTCCTGAACTAAAGAAGCTGTAAGTATGTATTTATTAACTGAAGAGGGAATATTGGCAAGATAAAGTAATTTTGCATAAAATTATTCTGTACTTAAAAGGTGGTGTTGACCTGATTGGCAGTTTCCTTCTGGTTTCTCTTTCTTTTTCTTCAGAAATAATTTCATCACTGATATGCTTTCTAGTTAATTTAGCTGAAATATTAATTCGCTGAGTAATGCATCATGTTCATTCCAAGAAAGTGAATACTTATATTAGGTGATTATAGTATCAAAACAATACATACTTTTTTTAAATAAAATTACTTGTATAAGTACTAAATTAAAAAAATGTTATACCAGTGGAAGTATGACGTTTAAATCTGTAACGTGTAGAATTAGCAAAATAAATTAAAAATTACCACCTTGCGTGCTAATTCCACATATTTACGGAGTAAATGATCTTGTGTAGACTGAAGATTCCGTGTTGCACGTGATGTGATTCAAAGTATATTTCAGTGGTTTAGCTCCTTTATTACACGGAGTTAGCAATTTTGAAACATCTCTCGGATTTCGTGGTTCGGAGTCTCATCATTAGAAGGCGTAAAGATCCTAATTAATATCTTCTTACCACCAGGTCAAAACCATGTGCTTAATCGTCCAAAATGGCGGTCAAAACCCTATCGAGCGATTCAATACGCTTCAATTTAGAAGCGGAATTGAGCGACAGTAATGGTAGTTTGTGTGAAGGAGAGCTATTGAACGATTGTGAGAATAATCCAGACTATATAGCAATAGGAATATCGGATATGTCAGGTAAGTAACTTTGAGGTAATAATTCTCACATTCGCCTTAATTTTCCTTGCACTACCTGTAAATGCTATTTGTGATTTGTAATGGTTTTTTGATTGGAATACAGAATATTGCATATAAGAATAAAGAGGAGTTGGTTAAAACTCCCACAGTCAAAATTCTCACACTCAGAAAATGTCAAAACGCTCCACAAACGGCCTTAACCAACCATACAAATGAACAAATCTCCCAAATGCGCCAACGGTCAAAGCTACCATAGCCAAAACTCTCATACAGTTAAGCGGTTATAACCTCAACGGGCATAACGCCCACAGAAACAGCCATAACCCCCACACTAATGAATAAATTTCGTAAATCCTCAAAAGATCATAACTTCCACCGGAAAAGTTCCCACACTCAAAAATTGTCACAAAGCCCACACAGTCTGTCATAACTCCCACAGAAATGGACATATCTCCCAAATGCACCGACTGTCAAACTCCCACAGTCAATACGCCATTACAAATGGACAGAACTCACGCTCATAGCAACGGTCGGAATCCCCACATAAATGGACAGTACACCTATACAGAAGGACAAAACTCCCACACTTTCAAATGATCGTGGGTGCTCGTCTTGCAAATTTCACACGCTGAAAATAGTTAAATGAAATCCAGGAAACGCCTACGATCCAAGGTGGACAAAATAATAGGTGGACAAATCCCTTAAACTTTGGATCATAAGGGTTTTATTGACTTCTTTTTATTATTTTCAGCGTTTGAATCTTACAAGACGTGCAACCAGGATCATTTCAAAGTGCGGGAGATTTCTTCATTGTGTGCAAGTTTTGCCCATATATGTGAGGATTGTTACGGTTATTATGTTTGAATGTTTTGTCTGTATGTGTGGGAGTTGTGGCCGATTCTGTAAACGTTTTGACATTTCTGAGTTTGGAGGTTTTGGCTGTGGGATTTACGACCGTTCCTGCATTTGGGATATTTGTCCGTTTGTGTGGGAGTAATGATGGAATCTGTGTTCGTTTTAACACTTCTTGATTCTGGGAGCTTTGGTTGCTGGTGTTTTGACCGTTCGTCCATTTGGGAGATTTGTCCACTCGTGTGGGAATTATGACCGATTTTGTGGGCGTTTTGGCATTTGCTGAGTATAGGAGTTTTGGCTGTGGAAATTTTCACCTAGATACGAATAAAGAGCAAGCTCTTAACATTCAAACGGTGTATGCTCTATTATTATATCTTTTCTGTATTTGGAAATATAATTTTTCAATATGAAAAAAAAACAGCATTCTTGAAAAGCCCACACTAAAGGCACAGGCTTTAGAAGTGTTAACAGCTGAATATTCTGAAGAAAATGTACGAAATCACTGTATATTGAGGCTGACTCTTATGAAAATAAACCGACAGTACGTAGTGTCATTTGTCTCCTGAACTAAACAAGCTGTAAGTATGTATTTATTAATTGAAGAGTGATGATGAGCGAGATAAAGTTATTTTACATAAAATTATTCTGTACTTACAAGGTGGTGTTGGCCTGATTGGTGGTTTCCTTGTTGTTTCTTCTTCTTTCTCTTCAGAAGTACTTTCATCACTGATAGGCTTTCTAGTTGATATAGCTGAAATATTAATTTGGTTAGTTATGTATAATGTTCATTCAAGGAAAGTGAATACTTATATTAAGTAATTATTGTTTCAAAACAATATAGATTTTTTTTTAAAAACCGTACTTGCATATGAACTCAATTCTAAAATATTATAGCACTAGCAGTATAATATGTAAAATTATAACGTGTAGAATTAGCAAAATAAATTAAAACAACATTTTGAATACTATTTTGAGTACTATTTACTATTCCATATATTTACGGAGTAAATGATCTTCTGTAGACTGCGAATTCCAATTACATGTGAGGTGATGCAAAGCATATTTCAATGGTTTTGCTCTTTTATTACACAGAGCTAGCAGCTTTGAAATATCTCTCACACCATGAAGTTCGGAATTTCATCATTACATGGCGTAAAGATTCTAATTAATACCTTGTTACCACCTGGTCAAAAACCATGTGTTAAACGTCCAAATGGAGGTCAGAAGCCTATCGAACGATTCAATACGCTTCAATTTAGAAGCGGAATTGAGCGACGTGATAGTGGCATGTCTGAAGAAGACCTATTGAACGATTGTGAGAGTAATCCAGACTATGTAGCAATAGAAATATTATATAGGTGGGATAATTAACCTTAAGATAATAATTCTCATATTCGCCTTATTTTCCTTCCACTGCATGTAGATGCTATTTGTGATTTATAATGGTTTCTTCATTACAATACAGAATATTACATACAAGTATAAAGAGCAAGTTCTAAAACTTCAAAGGGTATGTGTTGTATTATTTTAACTTTTCTATATTTGGAAATATAATGTTTCAGTTTGCAAAAACGCCCAGCATTCTTGGAAAAGCCTGCACTAAAGGGCCAAGCTTTCAAAGTGTTAACAGCTGGATATTCTGAAGAAAATGTACAAAATCACTGTATAATGAGGCTGACTATTATGAAAATAAACCGACAGTACGTAGTGTCATTTGTCTCCTGAACTAAAGAAGCTGTAAGTATGTATTTATTAACTGAAGAGGGAATATTAGCAAGATAAAGTAATTTTGCATAAAATTATTCTGTACTTAAAAGGTGGTGTTGACCTGATTGGCAGTTTCCTTCTGGTTTCTCTTTCTTTTTCTTCAGAAATAATTTCATCACTGATATGCTTTCTAGTTAATTTAGCTGAAATATTAATTCGCTGAGTAATGCATCATGTTCATTCCAAGAAAGTGAATACTTATATTAGGTGATTATAGTATCAAAACAATACATAGCCCTTTTTTACATAAAATTACTTGTATAAGTACTAAATTAAAAAATGTTATACCAGTGGAAGTATGACGTTTAAATCTGTAACGTGTAGAATTAGCAAAATAAATTAAAAATTACCACCTCGCGTGCTAATTCCACATATTTACGGAGTAAATGATCTTGTGTAGACTGAAGATTCCGTGTTGCACGTGATGTGATTCAAAGTATATTTCAGTGGTTTAGCTCCTTTATTACACGGAGTTAGCAATTTTGAAACATCTTTCGGATTTCGTGGTTCGGAGTCTCATCATTAGAAGGCGTAAAGATCCTAATTAATATCTTCTTACCACCAGTTCAAAAACCATGTGCTTAATCGTCCAAAATGGCGGTCAAAACCCTATCGAGCGATTCAATACGCTTCAATTTAGAAGCGGAATTGAGCGACAGTAATGGTAGTTTGTGTGAAGGAGAGCTATTGAACGATTGTGAGAATAATCCAGACTATATAGCAATAGGAATATCGGATATGTCAGGTAAGTAACTTTGAGGTAATAATTCTCACATTTGTCTTAATTTTCCTTGCACTACCTGTAAATGCTATTTGTGATTTGTAATGGTTTCTTGATTGGAATACAGAATATTGCATATAAAAATAAAGAGGAGCAGGTTAAAACTCCGACACTCAGAAAATGTCGAAACTCTCACACAAACGACCTTAGCCCACAGACAAATGGACAAATCTCCCAAATTCAAGAACAATCATAACTCCCACAGCAAAATCTTCCACACTCAGAAAATGTCATAAGACACACACATTCGGTCATAACTCCCACACAAACGGACAAATCTTCCAAATGTACGAATGGTCAAATCTCTCACAGAGGTAAGCAGTCATAACCCCGAACGGCCTTAACTCTCAAACAAATGGACAAACGTCTCACACATAGCAACGGTCACAATCACCGCATAAATGGACAAAACTCCCACACAAACGGAAAAAATTCCCAGACGCAGAAATTGTCACAGCCGGCACACAAATTGACAAAAAACCCACAACTGGACCAATCCCGCACACACTGAAATTATTGAAATTATCCGAAGTGAACAACGTGACAGGTGGACAAATCCGTTGGACTTTGGATTATAAGTGATGTTTTATTTTTTTAATATTTTCAGCGTGTGAAACTTACAAGGCGTGCAACCAGGATCATTTCAAAGTGCGGGAAATATGTCCGATTGTGTGTTAGTTTTGTCCACTTATGCGGTGGTTGTGACAATTTCTGCATGTGAGAGTCTCGTCCATTTGTGTGAGAGTTTTGTCCATTTGTGTGGGGACTGTGACCTTTGCTATGTGTGTTTGTTTTTTCCATATGTGTGGGAGTTATTACCGATGTTGTGGGCGTTTTGACATTTCTTGATTCTGGGAGCTTTGGCTGTTGGGGTTTTGACCGTTCGTGAATTTGGGAGATTTGTCCACTTGTTTGGGAATTGTGACCGATTTTTATGGTGTTTTGACATATCTTGAATATAGGAGTTTTAGCTGTGGAAGTTTTGACCTAGATACGAATAAAGAGCAAGCTCTTAACATTCAAACGGTGTATGCTCTATTATTATATCTTTTCTGTATTTGGAAATATAATTTTTCAGTATGAAAGAAACCAGCATTCTTGAAAAGCCTACACTAAAGGCACAGGCTTTCGAAGTGTTAACAGCTGAATATTCTGAAGAAAATGTACAAAATCACTGTATATTGAGGCTGACTCTTATGAAAATAAACCGACAGTACGTAGTGTCATTTGTCTCCTGAAGCAAACAAGCTGTAAGTATGTATTTATTAACTGAAGAGGGATGATTAGCAAGATAAAGTTATTTTGCATAAAATTAATCTGTACTTACAAGGTGGTGTTGGCCTTATTGGTGGTTTTCTTGTAGTTTCTTCATCATCTTCTTCAGAAGTACTTTCGTCACTGATAGGCTTTCTAGTTGATATATCTGAAATATTAATTCGTTAGTAATCCATCATGTTCGTTCTAAGAAAGTGAATAATTATATTAGGTGATTATAGTTCAAAACAATACATACTTTAAAAATAAAATTACATGTATACGTACTAAATTGTAAAATATTATACCAGTGGCAGTATGACGTGTAAATCTGTAACGTGTAGAATTAGCAAAATAAATTAACAATTACCGCCTTGCGTGCTAATTAAACATATTTGCAGGGTAAATGATCTTGTTTAGACTGAGGATTCCATATTACACGTGATGTGACTAGGGAGGGGTCACTTGGGCTTGTTTTTTCCTACTGCGCATGCGGAAACTCTTGACGCAGATTGGCTGGCGCAGGTCACGTGACTCCGCCCCTGGCCCCCCCTTCACGCTGATAGGCTAGCCCCGCCCCGGCCACGCCACACGGTCACGGCTCCGGCACCGCCCACCTTGAGACGTCCACCCACGGTCTTTTACGACCTCCAATTTACGAGTGATATTTGTTCCTTTTTATGAACTACTGCGCACCTCGGGATATGCCACGCTGATTGTTCGGCGCCTCTCCCTGCTCACTGGACTCACGTACTGCGCACCTTGGGATTTGGGAGTTTTCGAACAGGCCACCACCCCTTATTTTACCATAGCAGTGGAGACTACGAACACATACCGTAGCAGATAATACATAAGATTCGTTCCCTTTTATGAGCACTTTTATAGCAGAGCAGATAACATATTCTCCAACCGCCTATTTAACATAGCAGAGCTAATAAAAGAGCATGGCTTATTATCAAGTGAAGACTATGAACACATAGCAGAGCAGATAATACATAAGACTAAGTAACGCCCTGAACCGTCCAACGACTTCCATTTTCGAAGTGTATTTGTTCCCTTTTATGATCACTTTTTCCACCCCTTATTTTATCATAGCAGAGAATAATGGGGGTGTATTCGTCCTCCATTTTGTATTCAATATGGGCGCCGTGTGCTCAGAGATATGGAGGCCAATTTTTGACCTACTGCGCATATGCGCAAACTGTTCCGATTCCGCCGGAGCAGATTACGCGCAACCATAACACTGCCGTTCTCTTTTACGAAACTATGGCAACATACTAGAGCAGAGATTAAAAAATAACAAAACCACACACACACACACACACACACACACTTGATTGCTTATGCGCAGTAAAATTAAATTTTCAATTTATTACACATTGCACGCATTCGCAAAAAAAAATACAGTAGACTACAGACTAAGAGCACATAACAGACTGTTCCAGTTGCAGTGCCAGTTCCGGTTCAGGAGCAGACTACGTGCAACGAGTAGGTCGTAAAAGACTATGACCTATTTTTCATTCCCTAAATAATATAGTATACACACTTGTTACGCGGACTTCCGGTTCTGATTAAACACACACAAACACCCACACTTGGTTGCCTATGCCAAATCAAATTTAGTAGAAATAACACGCATGCGCAGAAATATTTACATTTCCGGCTCGATACGCCCTTTGAACCGATTTTGGATAAAACTAGGTATATGGGAGTTTTTGGACATGCTGATCACGAATACCATTTCTATTTTTACCTGGGTCTTATAGTTTATGTGGGATACGCCCTTTCTATGACAATTTTATCCAATTTGAATGAAACTCGGCAAATGGGGTTTTCGGACATGCTGATTACGAATATTATATTTATTTTTACCTGGGTCTTATAGTGTATGTGGGATAGACCTTTCTATGACAATTTTAATCGATTTGGATGAATCTCGGTATATAGGGGCTTTCGGACATACTGATTACGAATATTTTATTTATTTCTACCTGGGTCTCATAGTTTATGTCGGATATACCCTTTGTATGACACTTAAAACCCAATCACTCGAAAACGGAGCTACATATTGAGATGGTGTTTCCACATCTAGTAATTGGTCATCAACTGCTACAAGCTTAAAAATAAAACAATCGAAGTCAAAGGTCAAAATAGTTAAAACGTAATAACTCGAAAACGGATCCCAATATTGAGGGTGCTGTTTCCAAATCTAGTAATTGGTCATCAACTACTACAAGTTCCAAAATAATGACCATCGAGGTCAAAGGTCAAAATAATTAAAACCTAATAACTCGAAAACGGCGCCACATATTCAGATGGTGTTTCCACATTTAGTAATTGGTTATCAACTACTACAAGTTCCAAAATAATGATCATCGAGGTCTAAGGTCAAAATATTTAAAAAATAATAACTCGAAAATGGATCCACATATTGATGTGCTGTTTCCAAATCTAGTAATAGGTCACCAACTAGTACATGTTAAAAAGTACTGACTGTCGAGGTCAAAGGTCAAATAATTAAGTCTTAATAACTTGTAAACAGCGCGTCGAATAAATTTGTGTGTCCTACTCAGTTTTGTACCAAGCAAAAAAGTGAAGAATGAATAAATTTGAGTGGCTTATTTGCTATTGTACTAACGAGAAAGAAACCAAGAGAACTAGCTTAGAGAACTAGCCACTCATTTTGTGGTATTCAAATAATCAAGGGAAGAAATTTGTACTAACCTAAGAAAAGCGAAAAAGGACCATTTTAAGTAACTCCGACTTTTATACCATTTTGTACTACTTTAATAAACGAAGGAATAGATTTGAATAAAGTATTCAGTTTTGAACCACCTAGGAAAGAAGACCGAAGGAGGACCATGTTAAGTATTTAAATAAACATAGAAATAAAATTGTACACCGAGGAAAAGCAAAGGAATAGCATTTTAATGCCATTCAAATGAACGAAGGGATACATTTGGATAGAGTATTTAGTTTTGTACCAACCAGAAAAAAGAAGTGAAGAATGAATAAAATTTGGAAGGTCTATTCTTTTTTTTACCAACTGGAAAAGTGAAGAAGAGTCACTTCAACTATCTTAGAAATTTATATCATTATGTACTGTTTAACGAAACGAAAAAACGACGATTTTTAACTAGCGCAGAATTTATGTTCCTTTTGTACTACTCAAATAAACAAAAGAACAAATTTGAATATTCTATTTTTGTATCAATCAGAAAAAACAGAAGAAGAATTATTTTAACAAGTTCATAATTTCTGTACCTTTTCGTGTTATTCAAGTGAACGAAAGAATAATTTCGATGTTCTACTTTTTATACCAACGAGAAGAAATGAACTAGCTGAATATTTTATATCATCTTGTACTATTTAAATATACGTAAGAATAAATTTTAGTGACCTATTCAATTTTGTACCAATGAGAAATGCCATTTTCACTGGCTGAGAATTTTATGTCTGGGATAAATTTGAGTGGTCTATTTAGTTTTGTACCAACCTGAAAAATGCGAAGAAGGATTATTTTATATAATTTTACTACTCAAATAAACAATGGAGTACTTAGTTTTGTACCACCGAGAAAAAACAGAGAAATACAATTCTGGAATATTCAAATAAACAAAGGAATAAACTTGATTGACTTATAATTTGTGTCAACTGTAAAAAGAATCATTTTAACTAACTCAAAATTTTATATCATTTTGAACTACTCAATTAAACGAAGTAATGCATTTGAGTGAGCTATTTAATTTTGTAACAACCAGAGAAAAATCGAAGCAGAATCATCTTAAGTATTTTATATCATTTTTATACCATTTTGTATTATTTTAACAAACAAAGGAATCAATTTATATTAACCAGAAAATGCAAAAAAGGACAATTTTAACTAGCTCCGAATTTTATTTCATTTTAATCCAGTCTAATAAACGAAGGCATAAATATGAGTTAGCTATTTTCTTTTGTAGCAACGAGAAAAAAGAGAAGAATGACCATTTTTAACTGACTTAGAATTTTATACCTTTTTGTAATATTTAAACAAACGAATGGGTAAACTTGTACCAAGTGGAAGCAAAGAAATCCTATTTAACTAACTAATAATTTTTGTGCTACACCAATAAACAATGGTATCAATTCGTACTAACAGGAAAAGCAAAGAAATGCCATTTTTAACTAGCTCAGAATTTCTACACCATTTTGTACTACTTAAATAAATGAAGGGATAAATTTGAGTGATGTATTCAATTTTGTACCAACGACAAATGCCACTTTTAACTAGCTCAGAATTTCTAGACCATGTTGCACTATTTGATAAAACGAAGGAATAAAATTGTACTAACCAGAAAAAAGTGAAAAAAGACCATTTTAACTAGCTTAGAATTTATATACGTTTTGTTTAGGTGTCCTACTTTTTGTACCAGCGTGAAATGCCATTTTAACCAGCTCAGTGGTATTCAAATAAACAAAAAACTAAATTTGGATGGAAGAAGGACTATTTTAACTAGCTGAGTATTTTATACCATTTTGTATTACTCAAATAAACGAAAGAATAAAACTGTACTAACCAGAAAAAGCGAAAAAAGACCATTTTAACTAGCTCAGAATTTCTGTACATTTGTGCCATTCAAACAAACGAAAAAAATAAATTTGGATGGAGTATTTAATTTTATACCAAACAGAAAAAACGTGAAGAATGAATAAAATTTGAGTGGACTATTTCCTTTTGTACCAACTGAAAAAAGTGAAGTACTATTGTACTATTGAAATAAACGAAGGAATAAATTTGAGTAACATATTCAATATTGTACCATAAAGAGAAAAAGTGAAGAAGGTTCATTTTAACTAACTCAGCATTTTAGGATCATTTTTAGGTATTCAAATAAACGAAGGAATATGAGTGGACTATTCCATTTTCTACCAACCAGGAAGAAAACCGAAGTATGTCAATTTTAAATAACTCAGAATTTTATATCATTTTGTGCTATAAAATAAAAGAAAGAATAATTTGGGCGGTCTATTTAGTTCTTGTGCTAGATTTTGTACACCTTGTCTCAAAAAGGTTGAGCGCATTCTTTATTGGTGTTTTGAGGCAATAATTTTCTAAGTCCAGCTTCGGGTATCTTCGGGAAAAAGTAAGCCAGGTTCGAACCTCCAAGCCAGCCTTTGCAATCGGGAAAAAGTTTGCAGATTTGTTTTTCTCCTTTTAAATATAATAAGACTTGTTACCAAGTGTTTAAAAAAGCAACATTGATTGAAATACTTAATGATACAATATTTCGAAACCTTTTTTTTTAATGTCACCACATGCTTGTTTGTCATTTAGCTCTCCATACGTAATGGAACATTTAAATACGTTAAAGAATCTTTCCATATGTAAAAGAATGCTCAAAGTTAAGAAATAGAACATAATTATCGCCTGAGTACTAAAATAAAAGTCAAAGTAGAACAGAAACAGCGTTTGTAATGGATCTGAATGTCATAATTATCTTGAGATCCGTTATACATCTCTAGAAGCATAATTCTAGAAGTCCTTGTGCTAGCTCATTGGTAAGCTGTCGGATTTCAAATCATAAGGTTTTGAGTTCGAATCCCGTTTAGGTTAATTCTTTATTTAAAATTATATTTTCCTCAATGCATGAAAAATTATATAAAATAATTACATTAGAATACATAAGTTGTGTATATATAACATAATCATTGCAGAACATAGTAATTATTATGTTTAAAATATAACATCTGAGATAATTTTCACAGTAGGTCGGTATTATATATGAGGATGTAAATACAACTTAAGAAACTCGTTCAATAGCAATAAATAAATCATGTAGTGTATTTATTTGCAGCTATTTGTCATATAGAGGGTAATTCTCAACATTCATAATACAGAATGTCATTTATGTTCTTGAAAAGTTATTCGATGCATAAACAGAAGGTATAAACAGAGAATCCAAAGTCGGAACGCTCACAAAAAAATTCATGAACCCCAAAGGTCACGTGAGCAGACTGGAATTGTCCTTATGAAGCATGCCACAGCAGAAAGTCTTTACATAGATTTTCAATTCAATTCCTGATATATGCTTTTGCAATGTGGAAGTTGTAATGCCTTCAGTCGTCCTCTCTCGCTCGCTCGCTCGCTCGCTCACTCTCTATTTATACAGAATATAAAAGTGGATTTATGTGTGTATTTCAACATAATTCTGATATATCTAGAGCAATTTTAACTATATTTCTTACAGTCTGGAAAAAGAGTACTGTCGGGATACATATCAAAAATGCTAGAAACGGGTCGATATTAGTATCGAATCCATAGTTTCGTGGTCGCTTAGGTGAATGGTTCTACTTTCAATTCAAGTCCAACTAAGCTCCCATTAGCACCCAGGGTGGTTACGTAGCGACATAAAGATATCGAAATCATTCGATATTAGAATCGAATCGTAAGTTTTCAGCGCCGCTAACAGTGCAGCATTTCCCATTAGTCCACAATAGTCCACATTTCACATTAGTCCCATTGCCTAGAGGGCAACATATTTGCAGAGTGCAAAGTTTAAAACTTGAATAATATTTTATTTTTTTCCGTATGAAAAATTTATAAATCAAGAGCAAATATACTATTTCACGAACAATCCTCTTTTACTATTCTAATATGTTTAATAATAGCGTAAGAAATCTAATAGTAATTCAGAACATGTTTCACAGTTGTTATTTTTTGTTACATAGTTGTAGCTGTAGCATGTAGTGAGTAGAATTTAACTGTAATAAATTCACTAATTAACCATATTCGAATTAAGTTTTATTTTTAAGTTCGGAATGAAGGGGCGGAGAAATATGTAGTTATTGGGGGCACCGAGCTTTTCTACATTTTACTTTCAAGATCTCCATTTTTCTTTTGTCATTTGTTCCTAATAAAAACAGTTCAGTCACTTTTGGATTGTCATAGGATAGTAGGAGTTGGATTTTGGGATGCAGCCTGTGAGATTCTAGAGGAGCTAACTGCTTGAAAAAGCATTTTTGAATCATCTGTAACATATGAAATAAGGATATGTATCATAAAAAATTGAAAGTAACTATGTCTCAGTAATCATCACGGTCAAATTGCAAAGTCAAATAAATTGACGTTTGGTATATAATCAGGCTCCAATCCCAACTGGGAAGTTATCATACGCGTGTCACTTTCATTATAATACATATCCTTAGGGGGAGTAGAAGTCCGAATTTTTGCGAAAAATTGAGTTGAGTTGAGTTTAGTTTAGCGTCCCTTTCAGCAGCGAGGCTATATGAGACGTGGACCTACTGATTAACGTGGAATCCGAACCACATGAGCGAAAAATTGAGTATCTCACAAGCCGTTCAACTGAGAGCTGAAATTCAGCATATAACTCTTTATTAAAAATAAAGAGAATATGTCCTGGCATTTTTTAAAATTATCTTTTATGAGCGGGGGGACGGGGGTGCATTTTCTATATATTGGAAATTGGTAGTGGGTCGATTTGTAAAAATAATCGAAAACGATTGATATTAGTTAAGAAACAAATTAAGTAATGCAAATTAAAGTTCTTTTTGAATTTTATACCCACTGCTTTCTATTTATAATTGCTGAAGCTGGTGTTTAATATATGGAGCGTTCCGAGCATAAGGCAATCAAGCCATAAAGTTAGAGAAAAATGGCCATAAAATTTGTATTCTAAACTTAATTACATGGGCATTTTCAATTAGTACGGCATGCTTAATTATATAGAAAATTAGTTTCTCTCTCTCTCTCTCTCTCTCTGTTCTTTTACGTTGGTCTACTTTTCCTTGATTTGAAACTTTCAAATTTCACCCTATTTTCTACTGAAATGTGTCCGTAAGGCAACAAAGAAATAATTATATATGATAAATTTAAATTCATTTTAATTTGGAAGATGAGAAACACTTTGCCATTATATATCGTAAAGGTCAGACCCACCAGTATTGTAACAGAGAGGTGCTTGAGCCATTAACGGTAGATGAGCCATTAACGATAATTCAAACTCCGATAAGTGATAATTTCACAGTCTTGTTTTATTACAAGTGTAACCTCTTTAGCCAATGGAGAGGAGGACGTGGGCCATCGGTCAGAGTTGATATCGATGGGTTTTGGTGGGTCGGAGTTGGTCACAATGGTTCAGAGTGGTTCATAGTTGGTGGTGGGTAAGAATGGATCACGATGGATGATGGATCAGAGTGGGCCAATGGGGCATTTGGGTGGTGGGTGATAGTGGGTCATGGTGGGTCGTGGATCAAATTTTCATTGACCCACACCATCTCTGGTTAAAATTGTACTAAAGATAAAAGGCACCGAAGATGCATGTCGGCTATTATGCTCAAATTTTGCTCATGGATAGTACTCCACCACGAAGCAATAAATCTGAAACGGTTCACGGTATCACCTTCCAGAACTCGAGATGTAGGGGTTTGTCTGATTGGCTAAATTAAGACGTCAATGATTTATCCTTCAACAACCAAGCTTTTTATGATCGTTTCCGTGGGGAAGTCAGAAGAACACGTGCCTAGTAATCGTAATATTGATAGTTTGCGTCCACCCCGGGTATTTGTTTTGTGTTTTTTGATTCACCTAAATATAAACAAATCACACATATAGGCATTTTGACATATTTTGGGAGAGTAATTTTGTGGTTCGTTGGCGTTTCATCGCGTCTCTGCTGCTGGTAGTAAAGTTTTCAAAATGGAACTTGGGCCACCACGGATCGTCGCTGCGGGGCCACCAATTTCTGGCGAGAGGTCAATAGTTGACCATCTGTAGTCCACCGACGCTTACAGCTTAGAGTAATGAACGATGTCTTTGGCTTGTAGAGTTCATGACTACCGACGTCGGCAGTCAACTAGCTTTTAGTATTCCTTTACTAACCATCTATTGTTCATGTTTGTACACGGTGTTGTAATAATAATAATAATAATAATAATAATAATAATAATAATAATAATAATAATAATAATAATAATAATAATAATAATAATTATTATTATTATTATTATTATTATTATTATTATTATTTGTAGTAATAGTAGTATAATTGATGATAGAATAATTATTGTCTATGTATTGTCCAGGTAGGACTACACACAGGATTTTGCTCGTTTTGGTTCGACTTGACTCTAATCCGAGTCGAGTTGGAAGATATTTTTCGCGCCGAGTCCAAGAGTAGACCTCAAAGATGTCTGTTTCGAGTCGAGTCGAGTCGAGTTTCAAGGAAAAGTCGTTCGTGCCCATCCCTACTAATGAGAGCTTAATCGGAGTTAAGCGAAATTGAAAGTCTCACTATTTATCTAAGCGACCCCCAAAAACTATGAATCTAATATCGATCATTTTCTACCAATCTTTTATATGTATCCCCCTCTCATTCACCATAGGTAACCCGACAGCACTCTTTTCGAAACTATAAGAAATGTGGTTAAAATTACTCTAGGCCAGTGGTTCTCAATCTAATTCCTATCACGATCCCCTTTTATCACACGCTCTTGCCAGCGACCCTTTTATAATTTGTTTTATAATAAGCTTGTGTGGGATTTTTAACATACCTATTTCTATAATAGTAGAATCCATTTTTTGTTTATAGTGAACAGTGCCATGGAAAATCAGCGCCCGGGGCGAGAGTATAGTACGATGTCACCGTATATATGAGTGACGTCGACAGACTAGCTACGAAGCGCCACCATGGTTGACACGAAGCCAATAACATTTTCAAAATAAACCCTACCTTTCCTTAATTTTGAGCACATTTTATTACGTTTTTCCTTCTATTTTACACATGTGCACATGCACTTTCCTAACATGAGTAACACACTTCCTCCGAAATGTGTGGCCCCTTTTTTCGGCGCCCGGCACTGACAGTGGATACAGTAACTGTAATATCTATATTCCCAACGACGAAGGTGCTGGTTCAAGATGGATGTTAAACTCCTTCATTGAAGAGGCCATTAACGTATCCGATCTAAGCCCACAACTTCTTGACCAAATAATAGAATGATCATGCGACAAGTCTTTGCAACTGTTTTTTTGTAAGGAAGACTTGGACAAGTTCTGCCTGATGAGGAGAGAAGAATATCCTGGTCTGGGGATTGCTGCTTTAAAAGTAATAATTCCATTTGCTATATCGTACTTGTGCGAAAGTGTGTTTTTTTATGGTAAACATTAAAACAAAGATAAGAAATCGCTTATCAGTTGAAAATGGCTTGATAATGTTCGTCATGAAGATTGAACCGGACATTGCTGAACTAGTGAAATTACACCATGCTTAGGTGTCTCATTAGGTTTTAATTTTAATTGTATTTCAATGTGCAGGTTTTGTTGCATGTGTATTTTTCTAGTATTTCTATATACAGTTCTCATTAGTTTTATATCATACCTCTTTGATTTAAATTCATTTTTAAACAACTCTACTAACTAACTAACTCTATGGCCTATGGAACCCGGAGGTTCAATGACGCGTTCACAAAAGCTCTACACTGACTTCTATCCTTAGCCAATTGGATCCAGTTTCTACTTTGTATTCGTATCTCAGCGAAATCCATCTTAATATTGTCCTCCCATCTGCGCCTAGGTCTTCCTAATGGTCGTTTTCCGATTGGTCTTCCAGTCAAGATTTTGAAAGCGTTTCTACTTTCTTCCATTCTAGCTACATGACCTGCCCACCTAAGCCTTCTAGACTTGACGACCCTAACAATGTTGGGTAAACCGTATAAATTATGTAGTTCCTCGTTATGAAGTTTCCGCCATTCCCCATTCCCGTTCCTCTTGGGTCCGAATATTCGTCTAAGGATCTTGTTCTCAAATACTTTCAGTCTATGTTCTTCCCTCAAAGTAAGCGACCATGTTTCGCAACCATACAGAACAACAGGCATGATTATCGTTTTGTATATTTTAAGCTTCAAATTTCTCGACAGAATTCGCGACGACAAGACTTTGAACCGAATAGTAACACGAATTCTACACCCTTTGAAAATGTTCAGTAGACTTATTTTTTATTGTTCTTTACAGTGTGTATAAAAAACAAAAGTATGTCTATCAGAACAAAATTAAAAATAATATTTAAAAATAATTTCTGGTATTAGATTCTAACTATATTTATCTCTTCCGCCTATCTTCGCGATCCCCTAGGGGCCGCGACTCCCAGGTTGAGAAACCCTGCGATAGGCATACATGAGTTATGTTGGAACATACATACATACACTTTTATGTGTATAAATGCAGATAAGAGAGAGTTGAGAGAGAGCGATTAAGGAATTACCGCTCTCAATCTCTTCACTTTACTTTTGCGATTCGCGAATTTCTTACGTGACAGTTTGGGGCTAGCTAGTTTTTTGTCTTGGACCACGATCCGATTTTCGATATGCTCTACCTAAATGCTGTAATGCGAATATTGAGAAGTTATCTGCGATGAAAGTAGCTGCAAATAAATACATTACATAACTTATTTATTGCTATTACACGATTTTTTAAATTTGTATTCAATATTCACACATAACACACCGACGTTCTGTCAATACCTCAGATGTTATATTTTAAAGATAAGAATTACTTATGTCGTGAAATGATATGAATATATATATTCAACTGATATATACAACTGATGATATGAATATATATATTCAACTGATATATACAACTGATGAATTGTAATGTAACTATTTTACATAATTTTCATGCATTGAGGAAAGTAGAATATCATGAAAGAATTTCACCTGAACGGGTATCGAACTCACGATTTAAACGCTCGGTGGTGTACCACTGAGCTAACATGACCGCTTTTCGGAAGCTGCTTCTGAAATATAACTGAGCTCATACGTAAATGCTCTTTTCCGTATGGAAATCACAATGACGAAACGAGAGTGTGAATACATAGTCTCGAAATATTGTATCATTAAGTATTTCAATGTTACTTTTTTCTACACTTAATACCATTTCAACATGTCTTATTATATTTAACAGAAGGAAAAACATATCTGTACATCGTTTCCCGATTACTAAGGTTGGCTTTGGAGGTTCGAACCAGCAGCTTTAGTTTACTGTTTTCCGAAGATACCCGAAGTTGGACTTCGAAAGAGTTTGTCTCAAAACAGCTATCATCATATCGCTCAATCTGTTTGGTATATGGTATATGTTTTTATACGTGTAAAGTCAGTATAACAATTCATTCTTTAAACAGCTTTTCGTATGTATTAATATTCCTTTATAAAAACTGTTTTTGATATTATTATTACGGCACACCATTTTCAGATTTCTTTCGCGAGTCGTTGACCAAGTCGTTCCCCACCAGCGTTGCCAGACTCACAGCTCGGAATTATTCCAAAACCTGATCGAACTTATGCTAGATTCGGTCAAATTATGCTAGATCCTCATAATTACTAATTCAGGAGTTTAAAAAAACGAAGTTGAGATACGATAACGTAACTTAAAATACACAGAGAGCAAGAATGCAATACTTCACGCACCAAAATTTTAACTCAGCTAAATTAATGCAGTCGTTGCCAGACTCAATGGCGTATATATCGTATAAATGAATGCAAAGTTTTTGTTTACATATTTTGAAAGAAAATTACTTCGCAGCATAAGGGGAGTTGGGAATCGTCTGCTGGGGGGGGTGGCAGATTTTTGGTCGGTCTCGGAGCTGTCATTTCAGGAATAAATATGATCATGAAGTCAGAAATAAAGATGGTGAAGTTGTCAAAAAGTTGAGGGGAGAATGGCCCCCATAGCTCCGCCCATGCCTCGGAGTTAAAGGATTAGAAATCCCTGGGTGGAGCCACAAAAAATCCCAAAGACGTTTCGAACTTACTTCGGAAAATAAGACTGCCTGTATGGTTTACCGACTGTATGAATCAATGGAAGAGGATACATTTCTGCCGTTATTTTTCTTCCCACGACCAACTTCTTTCTCATCTCCAGGTTTTACGGCTTTCTGATAAACTTGCTGAAATTGTGCTAGATTTGGGCAGGATGCTAAAAGCAAGATGCTAGATGCTAGAGACATGCAAATTATGCTAGATCTAGCATCATTATGCTAGATCTGACAACGCTGTTCCTCACAATAGGCGTGTCGTGCAAGTAACCAATCACACGTCAGGTACTAGCTTTTACCTACCTATTGCTTCCTTCTCACAGCTCAGAACATTGGTAACTATGGATAGACGTACAGCAGTAATTACTTTATGGGAGTTGGAAGGTTATTCTGCAACTGCAGCTAGCAGGCGAGTAGGTGTCCCGGCCTCTACAGGAAGGCGATGGATTCGGAAATATGGTGCTACAGGTCAGACTGATAATTTACGATCTCCTGGTCGTCCGCATGTGTCAACCGAAGCCCAAGATGCGAGATTAGTAAACGAAGCCCAGTTAGACCCACCAAGGACGTCTAGACAGCTAAGGGAAGTTTCTCTCTTTCCTGGTAGAAAGCATACAGCTCTGCGAAGGCTTCGTCATGCTGGGTTACGTGGCCGTGTTGCTGCCGTGAAGGAAAAACTCTCAGACGA
This sequence comes from Thermobia domestica, assembly GCF_964235325.1. Lineage (NCBI taxonomy): Eukaryota > Metazoa > Arthropoda > Insecta > Zygentoma > Lepismatidae > Thermobia > Thermobia domestica. The sequence goes on along the minus strand of NC_137461.1, from coordinate 32,874,013 downwards.
CCACAAAATTTACCGTCTCGCGTTTGCACAGGCGAATGTGGGTCTCAATTGGGAAAACGTAGTTTTCTCAGATGAATCCATATTCACAACATCAAAGGAGGGACGCCGTTTTGTGTATCGTCCGAGAGGCACCCGATATGACCATGGATATGTAGCTGCTTGCAATTGCAGTGGCCATGTATCTATTTTATGTTGGGGTTGGATTTCCAGTCGCGGAGCAGGACAGCTTCATAGAATTGAAGGACATCTGGACAATGCTCAGTACTTAGACATTATCAGTAATATCATGGTGCTATCTGTACGAGTATTTCAGCCTGATGGTGTAATTCAGTTCCAGCAATACCAGTCGCCAATACATACTTCCCGTGTGATTCAGGAATGGTTCGCAGGGCACCCTGAGATTGATTTAATCGACTGGCCGCTCGAGGAGCAGACCTCAATCTCATGGAAAATATGTGGGCAGAAGTGAAGCGTACTCTAAGGGAAAGTTGGCCTGAGGCAGATCCACCAAGAACTCAGGATGACCTGTGGCATCTTGTTTCCGAAGCATGGCTGGAGGTAGGGGAAGGAGATAGATTTGTCACCCATGTAATAGATTCCATGCCCAGAAGAATGGAGCGTGTAATAAATTCAGAAGGGTCTTGGACACAATATTAATGTCCCCGCCTTAACTCCCGAAAACAGCCCTTTTCAGGGCTACCTAAACGCTTCTGAAAATATTTCTAGAAGTAAACCACTCCTTGTATCCGATTTCTGTGCAATCCTACTAACAAAAGAATGATAATTAGCTGTGGGCTTTGAACTCAAGACCTCTTTATTGGCAAGTCCGTACTCTACCAGTGAGCTAACATGAACACGCAAACCCAACCTGAAGAAACACGACTTTCAATTTCTGGTATTCGATGACAATGATGCTCATATACTTGGCAAATGTATTCAACTTGGGATATTCCGCAACACACACACACACACACACACACACACACATAAACAAAGCGAAAGAGAGAGAGAGAGAGAGATGAATATACAAAAGCATATTCAACGTATTCGAATGAGACTCTAAGTAACGACATTCCGTTCTAAAGAGAGTTTGTGTTTCTTCCCGTGACGTTAAGGGGATCGGGAAAAGTTATGTGTCTTGAAGCAGGATACGACTTTGGATACTCTGTTTATACACTTTCTATATCCGTAGAAATATATTGTATTTCACGAATGTAAATGACATGCTGTAATGAGAATAATGAAAAATTACATCTGTATGACAAATAGATGCAAATAAATACACTACATAACTTATTTATTGCTATTGAACGAGTTTCTTAAGTTGTATTTACATCCACATATATAATACCGACGTACTGTGAAAATTATCTCAGATGTTATATTTTAAACATAATAATTACTATGTTCTGCAATGAATATGTTATATATACACAACTTATGTATTCTAATGTAATTATTTTATATAATTTTTCATGCATTGCGGAAAATATAATTTTAAAAAAAGGACTAACCTAGACGGGATTCGAACTCTCAACCTTAAGATTTGAAATCCGACAGCTTACCAATGAGCTAACACAAGGACTTCTAAAACTATGCTTCTAGCGATGCATAACGGATCTCAAGATAATTATGACATTCATATCCATTACAAACGCTGTTTCTGTTCTACTTTGACTTTTATTTTAGTACTCAGGCGATAATTATGTTCTATTTCTTAACTTTGAGCATTCTTTTACATATGGAAAGATTCTTTAACGTATTTAAATGTTCCATTACGTATGGAGAGCTAAATGACAAACAAGCATGTGGTGACATTAAAAAAAAAAAGGTTTCGAAATATTGTATCATTAAGTATTTCAATCAATGTCGCTTTTTTAAACACTTGGTAACAAGTCTTATTATATTTAAAAGAAGAAAAACAAATCTGCAAACTTTTTCCCGATTGCAAAGGCTGGCTTGGAGGTTCGAACCTGGCTTACTTTTTCCCGAAGATACCCGAAGCTGGACTTAGAAAATTTTTGCCTCAAAACACCAATAAAGAATGCGCTCAACCTTTTTGAGACAAGGTGTACTTTTTCATATATTTTATGTCACCCAAAGAAAGGAGCATATTAAAGTTTTCCAGTAAATTTTTGTAAAAGGAGGAGAGTCATATTACTATGGTTTTGCACTTTGTGTATACCATTCAAAATAAACGAAGATGGGCCAATTTTTAACTTCGAATATCTTGTACCAACAGAAAAAAAATCGCGTTTTATATAAGTCGCATGGCTAAATAAATTTTAATTGTGTCTACCGTCATTGGCTGGCACACAGTTATATCCAAAGTTTCCCGGGCACTAACTAAATATTTGAACGTAAGATTTAACCCATATGGGCTGCCATTGGTTACGAAAAAGCGAAAAAAGACCATATATTTTTTAGGTGTCCTACGTTTTTGTACCCGCGTAAAATGCCATTTCAACCAGCTCAGAATTTCTGTACTTTTGTGGCATTCAAACAAACAAAAAACTAAATTTGGATGGAAAAAAGAAATGCCTAATGAAATTACACTAAAGCAAAGAAGTAAAAAAAATAATGTTAACTCCTATTTGCCTTCCAAACTAGTAAGGTATCCTATGTTATACAAAAACATATTTGCGCTCAATTGACTCTACCTTACGACTCTCGCTATACTAACAGTACAAATGTTAGTTAACGCTTCACTAACGTTCCTTGTTTATTTTTTAAAGTGTATTAATGTTGAGATGCTTAAATATCTACAGCAACACAATTAATAATTCAGCACTTTTCTATAGATGGTGTGCAACATGGAACTTTCAAAACTTTTCTTTTTCTTGGTGAGCTGATTTTTACTTTGATATGATCTCTTCTTCGTCTAGTTTTCCTTCTGCTATGATCCAAAATGACCAAGTATGCTGTTTCTTCTTTCTTTATTAATTGCCATGATTCGGCGTCATTCATCACTTTTCTTTAGTACGTCTTCATTTCTTAGTAACGCTGTTATGTTCTACAAACTTAACTTAAAATCGAGTATTTGAATATTTGCTTCTGTAACCAATGGCAGCCCATATGGGTTAAATCTTGGCCGGGAAACTTTGGATATAACTGTGTGACTGCCAATGACGGTAGACACAATTAAAATTTATTTAGCAATGCGACTTATTTAAAACGGGATATTTTTTCTGTTGATACAAGTTATTTGAATTTAAAAATTGGCCCATCTTCGTTTATTTTGAATGGTATACAGAAAGTGCAAAAACATAGTAATATGACTCTCCTCCTTGTACAAAAATGGACTGGAAAAACTTTAATATGCTCCTTTCCCTAGGTCACATAAAAATATATGAAACAGTACAAAATCTAGCACCAGAACTAAAGAGACCACCCAAATTATTCCCTTGTTCATTTTTATAGTACAAAATGATATAAAATTCTGAGTTATTTAAAATTGACATACTTTGGTTTTCTTCCTGGTTGGTAGAAAATAGAATAGTCCACTCATATTCCTTGGTTTATTTGAATACCTAAAAATGATCCTAAAATGCTGAGTTAGTTAAAATGAACCTTCTTCACTTTTCATCTTCTTGGTACAAAATTGAATATTAACAACCTCCTCACGCCGTGCCTAAATTCCATGGGGATGACGTTATTATTGACGATTGGAGATTGCTACTACTCACTATCTGAAATGAGTAGGTTGAAGTGGAAGCAGAGAAAAACCACACAGATTGAGCTTTCATTTAAACAAACGTATTATTCATTAATATCAAGTGTGTGTGTATGTTCATGGTGATTGAGTATAACCAGCCAGTTCACATATCGACAGCATCTAGAAATTCTGTCACGAATAATTCGTACATAGCTGAGATACACATACCTTAATTTCTGATGAATGCCTGGACTGGATGGTAATACTTTTACAATGCAGGATCTCTTAATGCAGAGAGTCGACGTTCTGTGGAATCCGACTATAGACCAACCATACTCCAAATTTATGGTTGAAGTTGTAGAATAATAGATCTCCCTTGATCTATTCAGGTAGAATGGACTTGCAGCTTACTGCTCAGCTGCTAAAGGCTCTCAAGTGGTTCTCTCTAACGATCCTCCACTTCTGATCCCAATCCTCTCCAACGAGAGGTTTTCGTTCTCCTTTCCAGACACTCTGGAATTCACTTCGTTGATCCTTCTATCTCAGCTATTGGTGAAACATTGGTTTCGACCCGAATTACATCGTGACCAAATTCCCAGACCAACAATTTTCTGCAAGTCTGACAGTTATGCCACAGTCAAAGTGTGTCAATGTTCCATACATCATTTCACATTGATGACATTTCATTATTTTGTACACAACATTGCAAATCACAACAAACACATAAAGTGGCGAGTTAGCGTCTGGCCATAACATTCAGTTTTAACATTTAACACATTTACAAATTATTGACGGAAGTCAACAAATGAACAAACGCACGTGTTTGTACAACATGACAATATTTCATTATTGTTATAATTCAGTCTTTTAATTTAACTTTGAATAAATGTGGTTTTCCATCACCTAAAATAACATGACCAAAACCATATACCTCTACATGCCCCCCCTTCAAAACGAGGGAAATACGTTCACGTTTAAATTTCTAGATAGAATACATTTAATATACATTTAATATAAAAATACAAACAGTAAAATAATTGAACATATTCTACCATCACCTGTATATATACATATATCAATTTAATATATTCCTACAACCATTTATTATAAATACAAATTCTGTAAAATATAATTTATTTACATCAATTTCTCTTTATTTCATTTTTTAAAAAAAATCTTGACAAGAGTCTTTATAAAAGTGTTGGCTCCTGCCATCTATTATTTTTTACATGTAACTATATGTTACTCTGTGCTCTCTCAAACGCACATACATATACTTTTTATTCTCTCGTTCCTGTATTTTTCCATTCCATTCGGTATCAAAGTTCGACACAATGTTTCTTACCACAGCATTTGTATCAAGACTGTCAGTGTCTTCAACACTGATTTATTTTAAACAAATATACACTTTAATTAACACTATGCACATCCTAATAATGCACTTACATACTTGGTGACAACGTCCATTTTCGTTGTTTCGTTTTAACACATGATTAAAAATTTGAACAATATAAAATCACTTCACTGCTGGTATCATTTTTGTTCCTATAGTTAGCAACTATGTGTAGAAACCATGCCATAGATTGCTTATTCAGCAGTTTTCTGATAATGACATTGAAAATCCTCCACGTCGCATCCTTAGTTGCGTCGTGTCACTAATTGCAGTTGACCGTGAAAACCGTGTCTCTAACATTTTCGTTGAAAATTTTGGAAAATATTCACAAAACTATAACTTCGCATGGACGGAAGTATACTTTTTCACTTTTGAAGATCGTAGAAAAATGTTCGTCCGTTTCTACGATCTCGGCATTCGGCAAATTCATTATTTCGTGTGCATTACTCTTCATTTTGGTGATTTCTAGTGTCATTTGTGTATCCTCTATGCTTGAGTTATTTTGTGTCAATTTCATTTGCTCACGACAGTGATCTGAGTTATTCTCAGTGTTATTTTTGTGTTTTTAGTGTTATTTTTATTCACAAGTGAATATATAGACGTGCTAGCGTAGTGTTTTGTGTGTGTGACATCTTCGTGTATTCTGTTCTTATTTTCAACTTTACCTATCTGTCCTCTCTGCTTATTTAATTTTCGTAATTTACACACTAAATATAATATAATTATCAACGTCTCTAATACAAATAATACTAAACTCGTTAATGCTATACTAAATATCATAGTCTTCTGTTCCATAGCTCCTGCAAATATAAATGACTAATCGTGAGATTCAGCTTTTGTCTATTTTACGCTCTTATATTACTATATCTTTGTCTCTGGCTACTTTTCGTAAAATCTTACGTTTTCTTACCATAGGCCTACTGTTAATGTTCTCTATATCTACATTGTTCCCTATAAAATGCACAAATGATACATATTTTTAACAATGAATAATGTTCTAAGACTTATGTAACCCATTTGAGTACTAAATTTTACTCTTGTCACATTTTTATTCTCATTTCGTCGTAATATCATTTTTTTCAAAGTCGTAACAATCCTACATTTTCACGCATATTTACGTGTTTAAATATACTTTATGACTGCTCTTACAACTATATTTAGGTACTAATAACTTTATTACTGTTTATTCCATCTTTCTCTAACATTACAAAGCGTGATTTATTCTGAATTCATTCGTATTGCATCAAAATTCTCGTAAAACAGTGTTACTACTCATGTGTAGGCGTGGCTTGTTGCTAAGGAGCAGCCATGTTAACTGACTGACTCCGCCCCTTAGATACGGAGTGCTGTCGCTCACAGCGCGAGAGAGAGATAGACGTTCAAAACGCATCCTTCCTCGCGAGTAGAATAGCGAAGCGGGATTGCCATAACTTGTTGGTTCTATCCACAAATGTACATTCAAATAACTAATGAAATAAATACTTCACTTATTATAATAATTATCGATATCCCAATTGATTATTATATAGATATTACGTATCAATTATTTTCACTCTTTCTTTATTTTTTTTAAAAAAAACTTGAATTTAGAAAACGAATTTAGTTCAAAATACCTTGTTTACATACTAATTACGACAGTTTTAGACATAAGCCACTACGACTGTATTCCTTTTTTGGCTATTTTACGTCTATTATCTATTATTTTATCTATAATTTTTACTTTTTCTTCTCGATGTTCCTTTCTTTTAAAAACTTTTCGCATACTTTCTACGACTTATATACTTCAATCGTAAGCTTACTTTTCTAGTTTTACGTTACTAGTATCTATAATATTCTCTATTTATCTATTTATCTAGCTTCTATTAATAGACATTTATTTCTAATTTTCGATGTTTTACATAGCTTTCAGCTGTTGATCTCACTGATATTAGCATTTTGTTGAGCTTAGTCATTATCTATTTGCATGCTCTTATCTATTTTTTTTATCTATGATATCCTATTACTATGCTTACCGTTACTGATTTTCTTACATTACCAAAATACCGAGATTTGTCGTACTATTTCCGCATAACATTTTTCGTTCAAATACCTTATTCGTTTTCACCAATGGATAGTCTGATCCTAGTTTGTCTAGGACATTATTACCTAGGCTTATCGACTCGTGTCTACCACATGCTCTTGGTAAGTATTTCTACATGTTTACCAATTGTTTAATATACTAATAAAGTAATTCTTTTCAGGTTTTCATTTCGACATTGAGTTTTTTTTTCAAAAATAGTATTCTTTTCCATATCACAAAATGTAAAACTTTTTTTTTCAACCCAAGGCACATACAACATGGATTTACATGATACGCTTTACCTCATTAATACTTATTATTATTATTATTATTATTATTATTATTGATTTTGAATTTTTAGTGCCGAATTGATTTATAAAGCCTACAATACAATAATAATAACAACGAAGTTGTTGATATTAACGTTATGATGATCGTATTACGTACATAATATAATCTGTTTTTAAATGTAAGTCAGGGATTGATGTATCGACTTTTAATTTCAATAACTTTTTCGTAAATCTATTCAACTCTTGTGTATGTAAAGAAAAATTAACTTGTCTCTCTGTCCAATTACCAATTAATTTAATATGTTTATTTTGAACTTGCACTATTTGCTTAGTTGGAATTACCAGTTCTCCTATTATTATAGTGTCAAATTTATCATAATTTATGAAACATGATCTAGTTTTAGTTTGATCCAATTTTGTGGAAGTAACTTCTTGATGTACACCCACTTTCGTCATATACGCCTCATGTTCAACAGAAGAGTACATAACTCCTGCGAGTGTATATCTGAATATTACATTCCCCAAAAATTTCTCAGAATTTAGCTGGCATCCTTCCAAAGAATTATTTAAAACAATATTATTTAAACATTTGGTCTCATTATCGACTGTTATACTTTCACAAAAATACAAGAAACTTTTAAATTCACATTTAGCTTTATCTAATGAATGAATGATATTTACCTACCGCCAAGTAAATTGCTTCCGGTAAATCGTAAAATATTCTGGTATTATTTATTAAATAGCCCATAGAAAAATATACGCTAGACATTTGGTAAAACGTCCCAATGCCTGACCTATAAATAGTATTTTTCAAAACATCATGAAGGTTTATTAATCATTTCACATCTGCATTAGACAATATGTAATATGTTAATTGATTATTTAATATACCGTTTATTATTTTATTTACCCTTTCTTGCACAAGATGAGCAAACAAGTTTGCAAGTATCTTGCGTTGCGATTGGTGTAAATAACAATATAGTTCTTGAATTTTACTTTTAAATCCCTGTAATACGTGTTACACTTTAACTACAATTCCATGGACTAAAGAAATTTCATTATTAAATGATGCCTTTAGACTTTTAATTTCATTAGTTAGCAAGTTCTCGTGCTTAGTTAATTTATCAATTGAATGAGACAATTGCTGATTATGTACTAAATTATATGTCGATAGACCAATAGAAGATAATCCCAATAACCATGAAAATATAAAACTTTTACTCCTATGATTATTACTACAGCTATTCTTGCCATTTTCATAAACGAAATGACATGGTAACAAATTCAAAACATTCCGTCTAAATTCTTTTTCTTTCATAGCATATTCCAAAATTATAATCTTCAACATGGTGTTGATTGTAAATAATTGAAACTTAAAATTACATGTTGAATTTATTTTGTTTATTTTAATAAATTTTAAATGTTTTATTTAGGTAATACTTATGTTTATTTCTTTATTTATTTTATCATGTTTTCATTTACTTTATTTATGTTGTACGCGTAACTTGGATAATTTAATATACACACAGAATTATGAAATCTCTCTAATTTAAAAAAAATCTCTATATTCCTAATAACTCTAAATTTTGTAAACAAAACATGTTTACCAGTTCAGGGTTTTCAGATGGAAACCGATTTTCCTTCGGCTTCGGCTTCGGACTTTGGATGATAAACGGCGGCCCAACTCGCCGTCCACTGTCAAACACATTTTGCTTACAGAGAAGAGAAAACAAAATTACGGTGGCTACAAAATCCGAATGAAACAACTACACAAAATTTCGCAGATATCAGGCGGGAAACTTCCAAAACTTTTAGAACAAAGAAACGGGATTTTCTGAAAGCTAAAATTAATTAACTTGATGATAATAGTAAAAATAAAAATATTCGGGACATGTATAAGGGGATCAGCGAATTTAAGAAAGGCTATCAACCTCGTGCTTATATATTAAAGAAATCTGACGGAACAGTTCTCACCGATACGGATAGCCTCTTAAATAAATGGAATGATTTCTTTGACGATTTGCTGAACACGCAGCCAAAAACTAATGTGCGTGGAGAAAAGGGGATACACACCGCAGAACCGTATATTCCAGAACCCAATCGAATAGAAGTGGAAGCCGCTATAAAGAAATTGAAGAAACTCAAATCTCCGGGTGTAGATGAAATTCCGGCTGAGTTAATTTTAGCTGAAGGCGAAGAATTGTGGAACAAGATACACAAACTCATTCTCCTTATGTGGAACAAGGAAGAATTGCCACGAGAGTGGAAAGAATCAATCATTGTTCCAATTCACAAGAAAGGCGACAAAACTGACTATAATAATTATCGAGGCATTTCTCTTCTGTCAACATCCTATAAAATCCTTTCAAATATTCTGTTAGCAAGATTGACCCCATACGCAGATGAAATTATTGGAGATTATCAGTGCGGATTTAGACGAAATCGATCAACTATCGACCAAATATTTACCATTCGCCAAATACTCGAAAAGAAGTGGGAATACAATACCCCGGTACATCAACTATTTATTGATTTTAGAAAGGCTTACGACTCGGTTAGGAGAGAAGCATTATACAACGTTCTTACAGAACTTGGAATGCCGACAAAGCTAATTAGATTAATTAAGATATGTTTAAGTGAATCCCAAAGTAAAGTCCGGGTAGGAAAAATTTTGTCCATGAGCTTCCACGTCGAAAATGGCCTGAAACAAGGAGATGCGTTGTCGCCATTTTTATTTAACTTTGTGCTGGAATACGCCATAAGGAAAATCAAAAATAGCAACCAGGGCCTAGAGTGGAACGGCATTCACCAAGTTATGGCATATGCTGATGATGTAAATTTAATAGGTGATAATAGGAGAACAGTAGAAATAAATGCAGAGATCTTATTAAACGCTTGCAGGGACATGGGTTTAGAAGTAAATGCAGAGAAAACTAAATACATGGAAGTGCGTCGGGACCGTAATACGGCAAATTGTGGAGGCGTTAAAATATTAAATAGTGCTTTTGATAAAGTAGATACTTTCAAATATTTAGGATCAATATTAACAGACGAAAATCATATTCACGAAGAAATTAAATGTCGACTAAAAGCAGGGAATTTGTGTTACTATTCGGTTCAAAATCTCTTGTCGTCGCGAATTCTGTCGAGGAATTTGAAGCTTAAAATATATAAAACGATAATCATGCCTGTTGTTCTGTATGGTTGTGAAACATGGTCGCTTACTCTGAGGGAAGAACATAGACTGGAAGTATTTGAGAACAGGATCCTGAGAAGAATATTCGGACCCAAGAGGAACGAGAATGGGGAATGGCGGAAGCTTCATAACGAGGAACTACATAGTTTATACGGTTTACCCAGCATTGTTAGGGTCGTTTAGTCTAGAAGGCTTAGGTGGGCAAGTCATGTAGGTAGAATGGAAGAAAGTAGAAACGCTTTCCAAGTCTTGACTGGTAGACCCATAGGAAAACGACCATTAGGAAGACCTAGGCGCAGGTGGGAGGACAATATTAAGATGGATCTCGCAGAGATAGGAATACAAAGTAGAAACTGGATGCAATTAGCTAAGGATAGAAGTCAGTGGAGAGCTTTTGTGAACGCGGCACTGAACCTCCGGGTTCCATAGGCCATAGAGTTAGTTGGTTAGTTAGCTAGATCCCCTATTAAAAAATAAACTTATAAACCTTATTCAATCTTTTTTTTTTCGTCGCAACAATCTTTAACTGTTGTGGTATTTGAGAGAATAAACCTTTTGGTTTATTTTCATGCGTTGCTGTTTTTTTTCTTAGACATCACTGTCTGAATCCGACTGTATTTCTTGTTTATCAAACTCTCCATCATTCGCTCCAATAAACAGTTTTAAATGACGAATGTCAATCGTATCCACTTTTTCTTGACTTTTTTCGTCTCGTACTTTACTTTATAAGAATTATTATTCATCTTCTCCAATATAATACCACGGGTATTGAATCTTCCTCCAAAACAAGAGGGAATACCTGCTCTTGGCATCTCTCTTATCCACACTTTTTGACCGATGTCGAAGTTAGGTTGAGAAAATTTCTTCTCAACTGCTTCTTCTGTGACCTAAAACGCTTTTGTAAATTTTGGTATGCTACCTTCCTTGCTTCTTTGACGGCCTTAATTCGCTCATCATTCTCCACATACTCACAGGGAATGTCCAGATCTTGTTCCAAGAACGTTCTGGGTTCACGTCCTGTCAGCCAATAATACCGCGAATGTTTTGTTCCATCATGTACTTGAGTATTCATGGTGAATACTATACAAGGTAGAATTTCACCCCAATTCGTAAATTCTCGGTCTATGTAGTGTTTCATCACCTGTTGTATGGATCATATGGCCCGTTCCGATATTCCTGTATTATAATGTGCATCAGTATTGGCGAAGTTTAATTTCATTCCAAAACGTTCTGCCAGTTCCTCTATCACTTTTCTTCGGTGGGTGCTATGCCTATCCATCGCTAAAACCTCAGGAATGCCGTCTTTAGTGATTAGTTCTTCAAAAATCACCTCTGCTATGATCTCAGATGTTATTGGTGGAACTGCCTTTGCAATTACATACCTTGTTGCACTGTCCACAAACACAACTACATATTTGTTTCGATGGTTCTTCGAGCGTTTAAATCTCCCAATCTCGTCCATTGTTACATGCTGGAATGGTATATAACTTGGGTACGTCTGTGGATTCAATGGTGTCCTACCTGCCTTTCGTTTTTGAATCTGGCAACTTACACATTGGCTGACCTTCTCCTGAAAAAACTTTTTCATGTTAGGGAAATAAATTGACTTAAGTGCCCGATTGTAACACTTGGTGTAGGAGTAATGACCTCCACCGTAAATTGAGCAGTGCAAGTTTTTAAACACTTGCTCCCTTAACGAAAAAGGAATGCACAAGAGAAACTTCTTTCCACTTGCCATCCTTTGTGGCCTAAAAAGTTTTCCGTCTTTCACAACATACCAACGTGCCTGCCTCTGAGCCTTATCATCAGCTACCTTTGGATGTTCGATCGCATTCATGATAGGTCCAAAGAAAGAATCTTTTCTTTGAAGTTCGGCTATATCTACGTTATCATCAAAGGTGATGTTCACTTCCAGATCTTCGGTATTAACCGGTAATTCATCTAAATCTATATCCTCTGCCGTTGGTTGGATATCCGTATTCCTAGAAAGCACATCACTTGGGTTCTTCTCACCCGGACAATGAACAGGTGTATATTGAAATTGCGCCATCTCCAAACTATATCTTAATAACTTCGGTGCCAATTTCGGTGTTGTTTGCAAGTACTTTATATATCGACAATCCGTAAACATTTCAAACTCCTTGTACAGATTGAATGTTTTAAATGCACTTACAACTGCTAGAATTTCCAATTCCACTATGTGTCTTTTAGCCTCTTGAGGTCGCAATACCCTACTATAGTATGCGATTGGACTCCATTCCTCGTTTACTTGTTTTTGCATTAGAACTGCTCCTATGGATTTGGTCGATGCATCAGTATATACTCTTGTGTCCAAATTTTCACGGAACGGAGCTAGCAACGGTGCATTCAACAATGCATTTTTTAATCTCTCAAAGCTTTTCTGGTGTTCCTCAGTCCATACGAACTTATGATTTTTTCTTAGCAATGGTTGAAAAATTGCTGAGATTTCTGCATAATCTTTGCAGAATTTCCGTACGTAATTCGTTAAACCTAGGAACGATTTAAGTTCTTTTGCGGATTTCGGTGGTTTACATGCTTTTATGGCTTGGATCACTTTTGGACTAATCTCGTATCCGGCCTCACTTACTATGTGACCTAGCGCTAAAACTTTTTCTTTCATAAAGTGCCATTTTTCAACGGACAATTTCAAACCATATTTCCGCAGTCTTTGAAAGATAGAATGCAATACTGATGCCATTTTCTCTTTGTTATTTACGTAAACGAACACATCGTCCATGTAATATGACACCGCTTCCGGATTAACGTTAGCTAATGTCATTGCCATGACCTTAATGTATAAAGCGGGCGATTGGATGTATCCCATTGGGAGTTTGCAATATTGATAAGCACCGACGCCAGGAATGTTGAACGCCGTGTATTTTCTAGAATCCTTTGAGATAGACACAGTATGACAAGCACTTTTAATATCCAGAACACTGAAGAATTTATGACCTCCCGTACATGTTAAGATTTGATGTATGGGCGGTAACGCCACGGAATGGAATTTAACATGACGATTAAGGTACTTACAGTCGAGTACTGCTCTTATCGCACCAGAGGGCTTTTTAACAAACAGCATCGGGGAATTATTAGAGCTGTTACTCTCCTCAATGATGTTCTGTTCAAGCAAGATGTTTATTTGCTCCTTAACTTTTCTTTCATTGCAAATGGTATTGGGTATTGTTGTCTCCTAAAAGGAACTTACGTTTCTAATTCTATTTTGTGCTCAACACCTTTCACTCTACCTAGATCGTTTTTTTCCATGCGAACACGTCCGCATAATCAAAATAAAGTTTTTCTAATTTCTTCTTAATTTCGGGTTCTGTTTAATCTCGCCTTATCATAATTTCTCCGTACTTCTAACACTTCCTCTATCTCGTCTTCCGTTAAACCTTCCTGTCTTAACTCCTCATTTACACATTCTTCCGCATCGCCAATTTTCAAATTTCTTGTCAACATAATCGTTTTATTTATGGGGTTAATAATCTGTAACTTATGATTATCCTTCGATAAGATAGCTCTCGGTATAAACACATTATATTGCTTTCCTAATTGCCTATCAGGTTCTAAAAGATATTCATTACTAGCCCAATAATTTACTAGATTAACTTCTACAGTCGTTCTAGTCCTTGGTAACAGTCTAACTTTATGACCTAAAACCCACTTTGGTTTTAAACTAGTTTTTACACTTATAGCAATATTATCAGAAACTGATCCTGGTTACTGATCATTTTCACATTTCCTTGTCGGTCTTCCGAACCTTTGTACTAAAATCTTACCGTTCCCATAATGTATCTGACAATTTTGCGTTTTTAAGAAATCATTCCCTATCAGCATCTGATAAGGAAAATCTTTTATTACTCTAAATTCCTGATGGAACGTCTGATTAGAAATTTTAAATTTTAATATTGCCAATTTATTGATTACAAATATGTTCTGAGTTATACCCCTTATTTTCGTCTGTTTCGGTATAAGACGTGCATTTGGCGGGACTAATTTCTCATTGATAATGGAAATCTGCGATCTACTATCGAGTAATGCTCAAAGTTGTTTGTTTTTAACTTCCAATGGTAAATATACCATATTATTCTCTAATATCACTGAGGCTATTACATCACGTGTCCTAACATTTTTGCTACCTGTAAATGTGAATCGCTAATTTACAGATCTATTTTGTTTAAATTACTCGTCACTAAATGTTGGAAATACCTTGTACCGTTAACCTGTGCAGGCACAACTTGCATGAACTTCTGCGAATTGTGATCATTCGAAAATTGATTCTGCTGACATCAAGAATTCTGACAGTGACCACTTCTTTGCCAGTTTCCTTGTTGATTACGACCACGGTTATTGCTCCAATATCCACCTCGATTTCCACGTCTACTCTGAAATCCATTGTTTCCCCTATTATTTCTAAAATTATTCTGACCTCTTGTATCCTTATTATTTGTCCAATATCTATTATTATTTCCACGATAATTGGCCCTATTATTTCCTCTATACTGCGTATTGTTCTTAAAATTTTGACTTTTCAACTGTTTTTGACTTTGACTTTCCCGTTTCTCATCCTTTTGTGTTCTTGCTGACAATGCAATCTGTAATTTATCAATTTTATTTTCCAATTCCGCAATTTGTTTCAAACTATGCGGTTCCTGTTTAACTTTATGTTCCTCTTTACCTTTTCGTACTAACACGTGATCTAACTCGGACTCACTCTCCTCGTCCTCGACTTGTTCACGAATCTTTTTAACCAAATCTTTGATTGTTACTTTGCCTGTTTAGCGCTACACGCTTCGCGATTTTGCACTTATTTTTCTCAATTTTTTGTAGATCGTCTACAAATTTGTCCAAATTCGAGTAGGCCACCGTCCCTACTTTCTCCATGTAGTACGGATGTAACCCACTTACAATTATCCCGATCTTTTTCTTATCTGACATATTCGTGTCCAATCGTTCGCAAATAACAAGCATGTCATATAATTTATGACTGCCTCACCCTCCTGTTTTAATCGCTCTCTTATTCGGTCCTCAATATCGAGAGTTACGTTCGACTTCGTAAACTCTTCTACAATTTCGCCTTGTAATTCTTTATACTGGATTTCTGATACGTTCTTTCGTTTCAGGAGCAGCTTAATCCACTGTCTCCCTACTCGTTTAAAAATATTCGGGATCAGTTCTTTCCTCTTGTTTTCGGCGATACCTGCCATCTGACACGCATCGTCAAATTCGTCAAAGAAAGAAACAATATCTCCATCGTTCTTTAAATAGAACTTCGGCAATTTATTTATATCAGCGTAAAACGTCACGTTCGAAGCCATTTTTACGTCCTTATTTTTATTCTTAACTAAATTCTCGTCTAAATTTAAAATGGAAGGAAAATCTTCCGAAAATGATTTTATCACTGGACTGCTTGGAAAATTAAAAACCGGTTCTTTACTTAACACTATTTTAGGACTCGTGGCTGTTTCTTGATTACTACAATATTTCCGTCTCTCAGGTGTCCTCACACTAAATAAATCATTGAGTTCAATGTGAATTCTTTTACTCGCTTTTTCTGCCCTCGTCAACACAGTATTCTCTGTCATTTATTAATATATATTTCACTTACAACAACTTATATTTAACAACGTAGTGTGGGAGGATGGTGAGGGTTAATCTGTTAACTTTATATAATAATAGAGTCACTGTTAAGCCTTTTGAGATCCGAACCAAAACCTTGCATTATTCCAATGGTGAACGTTACAATAAACTCGACTATTTCTTATCATAACTTAACCTAAATGTAATCGTGCTGGGACTCGAACGAAACATGTGTCCTACTACTACACGCTTTATGCACGCACCGGGGCTCGAACCAAATGTATCTCCACCATAACAATGGTGGATTACTTAAAACTAGAACGGTTCTAATCACTGTTCCGTATCGGGATTCGAACCACAGCTATCTCCACCATAACAATGGTGGATAATCTTAAAATCTTTACAAGCACACCGGGAATCGAACCGATAACGTCTCCACCATAACAAACTCCTCACGCCGTGCCTAAATTGCATGGGGATGACGTTATTATTGACGATGGGAGATTGCTACTACTCACTATCTGAAATGAGTAGGTTGAAGTGGAAGCTGAGAAAAACCACACAAATTGAGCTTTTATTTAAATAAATGTATTATTCAATAATATCAAGTGTGTATGTTCATGGTGATTGAGTATAACTAGCCAGTTCACATATCGACAGCATCTAGAAATTCTGTCATGAATAATTCGTACATAGCTGAGATACACATACCTTAATTTCTGATGAATGCCTGGACTGGATGGTAATACTTTTACAATGCAGGATCTCTTAATGCAGATAGTCGACGTTCTGTGGAATCCGACTATAAACCAACCATACTCCAAATTTATGGTTGAAGTTGTAGAATAATAGATCTCCCTTGATCTATTCAGGTAGAATGGACTTGCAGCTTACTGCTCAGCTGCTAAAGGCTCTCAAGTGGTTCTCTCTAACGATCCTCCACTTCTGATCTCAATCCTCTCCAACGAGAGTTTTTTGTTCTCCTTTCCAGACACTCTGGAATTCACTTCGTTGATCATTCTATCTCAGCTATTGGTGAAACATTGGTTTCAACCCGAATTACATCGTGACCAAATTCCCAGACCAACAATTTTCTGCAAGTCTGACAGTTATGTCACAGTCAAAGAGTGTCAATGTTACACACATCATTTCACATTGATGACATTTCATTATTTTGTACACAACATTACAAATCACAACAAACACATAAAGTGACGACTTAGCGTCTGGCCGTAACATTCAGTTTTAACATTTAACACATTTACAAATTATTGACGGAAATCAACAAATAAAGAAACGCACGTGTTTGTACAACATGACAATATTTCATTATTGCTATAATTCAGTCTTTTAATTATAATTATAATTCAGTCTTTGAAAAATGTGATTTTCCATCGCCTAAAATAACATCACCAAAACCATATGCCTCTACAATATGTCACTCAAATTTATTCCTTCGTTTATTTCAATAGTACAATAGTACTTCACTTTTTTAAGTTCATACAAAAGGAAATAGTCCACTCAAATTTTATTCATTCTTCACGTTTTTTCTGGTTGGTATAAACCTAAATACTCCATCCAAATCGTTTTTTCGTTTGTTTGAATAGCACAAAAGTGCAGAAATTCTGAGCTAGTTAAAATGGTCTTTTTTCGCTTTTTCTGGTTAGTACAGTTTTATTTCTTCGTTTATTTGAGTAGTACAAAATGGTATAAAATACTCAGCTAGTTAAAATTTTTTCTCTTCGGTTTTTTGTTTATTTGAATACAACTGAGCTGGTTAAAATGGCATTTCACGCTGGTACAAAAAGTAGGACACCTAAACCAAACGTATATAAATTCTAAGCTAGTTAAAATGGTCTTTTTTCGCTTTTTTCTGGTTAGTACAATTTTATTTCTTCGTTTTGTCAAATAGTACAACATGGTCTAGAAATTCTGAGTTGGTTAAAAATGGAATTTGTCGTTGGTACAAAAAATGAATAGACCACTCAAATTTATCCCTTCGTTTATTTAAGTAGTACAACATGGTCTAGAAATTAAGAGCTAGTTAAAAATGGCATTTCTTTGCTTTTTCCTGTTAGTACGAATTGATACCATTGTTTATTGGTGTAGCACAAAAATTATTAGTTAGTTAAATAGGATTTCTTTGCTTCCACTTGGTACAAGTTTATCCATTCGTTTGTTTAAATATTACAAAAAGGTATAAAATTCTAAGCCAGTTAAAAATGGTCATTCTTCGCTTTTTTCTCGTTGTGAGCTATTTCTCGTAAAGGAAATAGCTCACTCATATTTATGCCTTCGTTTATTAGACTGGATTAAAATGATATAAAATTCGGAGCTAGTTAAAATTGTCGTTTTTTGCATTTTCTGGTTAATATAAATTTATTCCTTTGTTTGTTAAAATAATACAAAATGATATAAAAATGATAAGAAATAGTTAAGATGATTCTGCTTCGGTTTTTCTCTGGTTGTTACAAAATTAAAAAGCTCATTCAAATGCATTACTTCGTTTAATTGAGTAGTTCAAAATGATATAAAATTTTGAGTTAGTTAAAATGATTCTTTTTACAGTTGACGCAAATTATAAGTCACTCAAATTTATTCCTTTGTTTATTTGAATATTTCAAAATTGTATTCCTCTGTTTTTTCTCGGTGGTACAAAACTAAGTACTCCATTGTTTATTTGAGTAGTGAAATTATATAAAATAATCCTTCTTCGCCTTTTTTAAAGTTGGTACAAAACTAAATAGACCACTCAAATTTATCCCAGACATAAAATTCTCAGACAGTGAAAATGACATTTCTCATTGGTACAAAATTGAATAGGTCACTAAAATTTATTCTTTCGTATATTTAAATAGTACAAGATGATATAAAATATTCAGCTAGTTCATTTCTTCTCGTTGGTATAAAAAGTAGAACATCGAAATTATTCTTTCGTTCACTTGAATAGCACGAAAAGGTACAGAATTTATGAACTTGTTAAAATAATACTTCTTCTGTTTTTTCTGATTGATAGAAAAATAGAATATTCAAATATGTTCTTTTGTTTATTTGAGTAGTACAAAAGGATCATAAATTCTGAGCTAGTTAAAATCGTTATTTTTCGTTTGTTTAAAAGCACATAATGATATAAATTTCTAAGATAGTTGAAGTGACTCTTCTTCACTTTTCCAGTTAGTACAAAAGAGAATAGACCTCCCAAATTTTATTCATTTTTCACTTCTTTTTTCTGGTTGGTACAAAACTAAATACTCTATCCAAATGTATTCCTTCGTTCATTTGATGGCATTAAAATGCTATTTCTTTGCTTTTCCTCGGTGTACAAATTTATTCCTATGTTAATTTAAATAGTTAACATGATTCATCTTTGGTCTTTTTTTTCTAGGTTGTTCAAAACTGAATACTTCATACCAATTTATTCCTTCGTTTATTTGAGTAGTACAAAATGGTATAAAAGTCTGAGTTACTTACAATGGTTCTTCCTTGCTTTTCTTAGGTTAGTACAAATTTCTTCCCTTCATTTTTTGAATAGCACAAAATGAGTGGCTAGTTCTTTAAGCTAGAAATTCTAAGCTAGTTAAAATGGCATTCTTCGTTGGTACAATTTTGAATAGGTCACTCAAATTTATCTTTTTTGTTTAAATCGTACAAGATTATGTGCCATTTTAACTAGCTGAGAACTTTATATCTTTGGTTTCTTTCTCGTTAGTACAATAGCAAATAAACCACTCAAATTTATTCATTCTTCACTTTTTTCAGCTTGGTACAAAACTGAATAGGTCGCACAAATTTATCCGACGCGCTGTTTACAAGTTATTAAGGCTTAAATATTTGACCTTTGACCTCGACAGTCAGTACTTTTTAACATGTAGTAGTTGATGACTAATTACTAGATTTGGAAATAGCACCTCAATATGTGGGTCCATTTTCCAGTTATTAGGTTTTAAGTATTTTGACCTTTGACCTCGATGATCATTATTTTGGAACTTGTAGTAGTTGATGACCAGTTACTAAATGTGGAAACACCATCTCAATATGTAGTTCCGTTTTCGAGTTATTAGGTTTTAAGTATTTTGACCTTTGACCTCGATGGTCATTATTTTGGAAGTTGTAGTAGTTGATGACCAATTAATAGATTTGGAAACAGCACCTCAATATGAGGATCCGTTTTCGAGTAATTGATTTTAAGTGTCATACAAAGGGCGTATCCCACATAAGCTATAAGACCCAGGTAAAATAAATATAATATTCGTAATCAGCATGTCTGAAAACCCCCATATGCCGAGTTTCATTCAAATTGGATAAAATCGTCATAGAAAGGGCGTATCCCACATAAACTATAAGACCCACGTAGAAATAAATATAATATTCTTAATCGGCATGTCCAAAAGCCCCTATATACCGAGCTTCATCCAAATCGGTTAAAATCGTCATAGAAAGGGCGTATCTCACATAAACTAAAAGACCCAGGTAAAAATAAATATAATATTCCTAATCAGCATGTCTGAAAACTCCCATATGCCGAGATTTATTCAAATTGGATAAAATTGTCATAGAAAGGGCGTATCCCACATAAACTATAAGACCCAGGTAAAAATAGAAATGGTATTCGTGATCAGCATGTCCGAAAACTCCCATATACCTAGTTTTATCCAAAATCGGTTCAAAGGGCGTATCGAACCGGAAATGTAAATATTTCTGCCCATGCGTGTTATTTCTACTAAATTGGATTTGGCATAGGCAACCAAGTGTGGGTGTTTGTGTGTGTTTAATCAGAACCGGAAATCCGCGTAACAAGTGTGTATACTATGTTATTTAGGGAATGAAAAATAGGTCATAGTCTTTTACGACATACTTGTTGCACGTAGTCTGCTCCTGAACCGGAACTGGCACTGCAACTGGAACAGTCTGTTATGTGCTCTTAGTCTGTAGTCTACTGTATTTTTTCTGCGAATGCGTGCAATGTGTAATAAATTGGAAATCGACCAATCAGCGCGGCATATACCCAGGTGCGCAGTAGTTCATAAAAGGAACAAATACCACTCCTAAAATGGAGGTCGTAAAAGACCGTGGGTGGACCTTTCAAGGTGGGTGTGGCCGTAAGCGGTGCCGGAGGCGTGACCGTGTGGCGTGCTCGGGGGTGGCCGGCGGCAGGGGCCAGCTAGTCAGCGTGAATTGGGCGGGGTCCGGCACCAGCTAATCAGCGTCAAGGGGGCGGGGTCCGGCGCCATCCAATCAGCGTGAAGGGGCTGGGCCGGGCCAGCCAATCAGCGTCAAGGGTTCGCGCATGCGCTGTAGGAAAAAAAACAAGCCCACGTGACCCCACCCTACTGATGTGAATCCTAGTATATTTCAATGGTTTTGCTCCTTTATTATACGAATTTAGCAATTTTGAAATATCTGTCGGACTTCGTAGTTCGGGATTCCAATATTCCCACTAGCTCAACAACCATGGGCATAACCGTCCAAATGGTGGTCAAAACCCTATCGAGCGATTTAACACTCTTCAATTTAGAAGCTGAATTGAGCGACAATGATTGTGGCAAAGATGTTATAAATAGAGGATCTGGCCATATGTATCTTCGTCCTACTATACAGATGAAGCCAAAAAAGAACCGAGCATCGGCACGTCTGATCGGCTACTCTCGTTTCTGCCATTGTCTGATTGGATACTTTCGTTTCAATCATGATTGTTGGCTCAAAACATTGCAATCCTATTGGGCGGAGTGGGCAGACTAGGGGTGGCGAAACTGTGACGTATGGGTTCAAGATTTTGTTGTAAGGGCAGATCCTCTATTTCATAAGATCCTTGGATAGTGGATTGTTAGAAGAAGAACTATTGAATGATTGTGAGAATAATCCAGACTATGTAGCAATAGATATATCAGATATGTCAGGTAAGAAGCTTTGACATAATAATTGTCATTTTCGCCTTAATTTTCCTTGCACTACGTGTATATGTTATTTGTGATTTGTAATGGTTTCTCGATTGGAATACAGAATATTAGATATAAGAATAAAGAACAAGCTCTTAACATTCAAACGGCGTATGTTGTATTATTTTAACTTTTCTATATTTGGAAATATAATTTTTCAGTTTGCAAATTCGCCCAGCATTCTTGGAAAAACCTGCACTAAAGGGAAAATCTTTCAAAGTGTTAACAGCTGGATATTCTGAAGAAAATGTACAAAATCACTGTATATTGAGGCTGACTATTATGAAAATAAACCGACAGTATGAAGTGTCATTTGTCTCCTTAACTAAAGAAGCTGTAAGTATGCATTTATTAACTGAAGAGGGATGATTAGCAAGATAAAGTTATTTTGCATAAAATTATTCTGTACTTACGAGGTGGTGTTGGTCTTATTGGTGGTTTCCTTGTAGTTTCTTCATCATCTTCTTCAGAAGTACTTTCATCACTGATAGGCTTTCTAGTTGATTTAACTGAAATATTAATTCGCTAAGTAGTTCGCATCATGTTCATTCAAAGAAAGTAAATACTTATATCAGGTGATTGTAGTTTCAAAACAATATAGACTTTTTTTAAAAGAAATTACTTGTATAAGTACTAAATTTAAAATGTTACAGCAGTGGCAGTATAACGTGTCAAATTAGGAAGATAGTTGTATAAGTTAAAATTTAACACGAGCATATTCTGAGTAAATTGTATATATATATATATATATATATATATATATATATATATATATATATATATATATATATATATATATGTATAATTACTTACAATGAAGAGAAACGTTTTTCTCAATGATAGAATCGAATCAAGACTACAAAGATAAAATTACTTCAACGAACAAAATATCACATTTCAACTCCATATACGTACCACCAAGATAAAACCTTTGTATATCGAATACATTTTCGATTAGTTATAAGTTTAATGGTTATAAACTAAACTAGCAATATGAAAAGAAACAGATGGCACGGAATGCTATCTGCAGATACTGCAAGTATGCATTAACTACAGATAATTCAATTATATTTAACCTTCATTGAATATAAGAATTGTTAGTGTATGTAAGGAAACGTGATTTGGTTTTTAGTTATAATATACTTAGAAGTTTGTGTTGGTATTATTGTTTTTATTGTTACTATGGTATCTTCTGATTCTTTGAAGCTAATTATATCAATGATATGTAAACTAGTAGGTTTAGATAAAATGCCAAATCCCATTAGTTATCTTTGGTGTTCATTCAATATAATGTGGATAGAAAGATTTTATTTAGGTAGGTTGTTCTTCAAGCAACAGAGGTTTTTAAAAATCCTTCTATTTTGTATGCAATATTTCTAACATTATTGCAGTGAAAGTCTAATATTTAAAAGTAGCGAAAGAATTAGTTAAGGTTGATTTTGAGAACTGTCAATTCTATGCTTCATTAGACCACATAGTTTTGTTTGATTAGCCTTGCATATGATAATGACAATTAGTAACTTCCTATATGAACACGTATACTACTAATATTGGGATAGTAATGATGCAGAATAGGAAGTCGATTCCAGAGACAAAATATTACGATATTTCCATTAATTCTAGTCATACAACTCTACAAGTATGATTTGAACTAATTCCATCTTGCGGACTTAATCATATCGTAGTATTTTGCTATATGCTTCATATGCGAAACTTATACGAACTTTGAATCTACTCGAAATAAAAAAAACAAAAAAACATGATTTTTCCCCTTCACATATGAAGTAACTAAATGAGTGTTACAAATTTAGATCTGACAAACAAAGAAAAATCACAGAGATAAAATAGAAGGGTAATTCATAAATAGGCTGGGAACTGATATATAAAACGTTATAACTAAATGTCACCTGAGGTAAAAGAAAAGTGTTATAACTGGTGTACATACTGTAGATAACAAGCCTCCTTAGACGGGGTTTATAATATCTGTAAATGTTTTGGTTCGTTCAGCATGTTGCATTTAAGCTAATTTGTATTACTGGGTTAAGACTTTCAACTTGAACTAAAAACAATCTGATTGAATGTATCACTAAATGCTGCTCAAACTGTAAATAGTTAAAAAGTGTATTAATTACGCATTATGTAAAATATGTTTAACAATTCAATATTTAGAATTACGACGAAAACACACT
Organism: Thermobia domestica; assembly: GCF_964235325.1. Lineage (NCBI taxonomy): Eukaryota > Metazoa > Arthropoda > Insecta > Zygentoma > Lepismatidae > Thermobia > Thermobia domestica. The sequence goes on along the minus strand of NC_137461.1, from coordinate 32,849,694 downwards.
CAAGTTTTAGTAGTGCATTAATTGACTTGTAGTTAAAATTTACTATGAGAAACAAAAAAAACAATATTATTGTATAGAAGTCATATACTTACTAGTTGGTCGTGTTGGTATAGTTCGTCGTGTTGGAATTGTTGCTGGCGTTCGTCCAGGTGGTCGTGATGGTAAACCTGTTCGTGTTCGCATAATTGGTTGTGTTGTTGTAGGTTTCCAAGTAGGCCTTGTTACTGGTTCTGTTTCTTCTTCTTCACTGGAATCAGTAGTAACTGGCATCTCAGCTGAAATACAGACTTAAGTTATCATTCGTATCTTGTCTACTTCGAGAAAAATCCTTGTTTTGAATAAAGAAACAGTTTCCAATCAATTAGATTATTTTGGAGACTCAGTGAAGTGCTAAATATAGATACATCTTAAATTATAAATTGTGTTAAAGAACTAATTTAATGACAAAAGTTACCAACACACTCACTTTTTTGTTTACTGTATTTTTATTTTATAGCTGCCAGGAGTTTCTTATATGTAGTAAAAACTAGTTAAACTTATTTTTACAATGTTATTAGAGTTAAAGAGGAAAGCGTTGAAAAAAACATGGGATATATATACAAATCGGTAGACCTGAATTACCTCAATCAAATGAGAGCTTATCCCGAGTTTGCTAGAAATATTAAGGGAAAAAAAACAATTAATTTGTAAGCCTATCAACTGATGCTGTACTAGAACCATACTGCTTATTGAGATTAAACTGCTACTGAAATATATTTTCAGTAATTTCTTGATTGAGTTAAGATGGTCCATGTTAAGATGGTGCATGGTTAAGATGGTGGTTAGAGAGACATCTAAAATTCTGAAGTTATCTTTCACATTTAAAATTCAGTTTAAATAAAAGACTGTCCGTATACAAGACATATATCTGGTGACAGATAGTATGCAGAATAGATATCATATTTGAGAATAAATTGTCGTGTGTAGCTTCCGAGAAAATGAAAAATAATCTGTTGTAAGAATAAATAATGTACCGTTCACTTCCAATATTATTTGAGAGCTCCGGAAGGAGAAGCAATTAGTTGTTTGTCTTTTAGTATCAATGAAACATATACTCGTTACGTCGAGACTACTTGAAATAAATGCAAAGTAGAATAGAATCATTATCAAGTTTAAGTAAAATTGCAGATCGGAGATTTGGAAGATTCAACTTCTGTTGTTAATACAAACTTTCGCAATCGGTTATAGGCTAAATTACAGTTTTCAAGATCAAAAACTGCGTATGATTTTAAAAATAGTTTAGTTGTGTTTAAGTTGGAAGAAATTTGAGCAAAGATTCTCTTCATACCTTATTATTCAGGAGATGTTAGCGCAATATACCTCTCATATGTTTTTTTAAAAGTGCTCTAAAGAAAAACTTCGAGAAAGTGAATGCACTCATCTTTGAGAGGGTAAGCGGTAGGATATTTGTGTACGGTCATGTCCGAAATGATTGTCGCATATCTATAACTGCCTATTTGTAAGAATATAATTTGGTAATGATCTTGCAAGGTACGTTTAATACTGATACTAAGTGTATAATCGGGAAATGTGTATTTGTGGTAAATTTGATAGGAAAATAATTATAAATACGAAAATTAAAATGAATAAAACAAAATATTACTAAATCGACAAGAAATGTTTATTTTGGTTTTATTGTTCTTATTTACTGCTATTTTGACATGAAATTTGCCACATACATGTCTTTGATGATTATACATATCTTAACATTATAAGAAATACTAGGCGAATTCATTCTCAAATATTCGTACAATAATATATTTAATGACATGCGAAAATAGTTTTTGATATGAGTGTATATCAAATTTTACAGATATAAGACAGAAAAAGATACTGTTCTTCAAGGATGACATTATTACAGTATAGTAAAGATTATAATAATATAGAAGATTTTTAGTCATCCGGTATGAAAGATCACGCCTTTTTAAATCTAGGGATAACTGTTATTCTTCGTTTAACAATCACAAGGATTTCTTGCTGAATTCATTTCTATCTAATCTGTTGCAAATAACGTAACAAAGCTCCCCGTTGGCCTCAGAGCTAGGGCATGTGCCTGAAATGTCTGTGGTCCTAGATTGAACTTCTGTTAGGACACTACGAAAATTGAAAGAAGAATCATTAACTCTCATAAATCATCCTCTTTCAGCCCAAAGGACATAACTATGGGACTTTAAATTGCACATATCGTTTCTCCTCTAAGCTAACAAATTATATGACCAATTGCAGATAGTGCCAGTAGAAATATTTTAAATAAAAAATAAAAATGCTCCAAACTTGTCACATTTCATTTCAAATTTATATATAGATATTATGACATCATCTATCTTCAAATATTTGCTACGAAAGAAAATTTGTATTTGTGTGCAATCCTGTCGCTCATTTGAACTGTAACGCACCCAATAATAATCATAAATTGAAGGTTATCAAATGGTTTGCTGTTTTGTTTCTACATCAAATCTCACTTTGTCATTTATCTACTCATATCTTCTGTTTGTAAATAAGTTATGCAACGCTTTCCTTAGTTGTATTTAATTTTGTTTTCAATAAACTACCAGATTTCATGTCGCTTTTCTACATGCGATCGTATACAAGTAGAAGCTATATACTCACTAACAAAATTTTTCTTGTTTAACAAAACTTTTAAGGGCAGTACTCAAATGATTTGTCATAATATATTTGTTACCTTAAAACCTTCAATGTGTGTAATTGAATGTTAGCATACAAAGTAAGAAATGCCGTGAAAGAAAATGTGGTGATATACGTAGAGCGAATGTCATTGTTCTAGTAATAGTAAGGTGTTTTATGCTAAGTATAGTATATTCTCAATGCTAGATATATTTATTTTTTAATATCGTAAGGGTTATAGGTAATAATTAGAAGAGGCTTACTTAAAAGCCTTATCTTTCTTAATTATGTACTTGAATATGTTATTTCAAAATTTTTACTTTTTTAATTTTGATATTTCACTGGGTGGTATAGTAGTCCACCTTGAAAACAACTTTTAAAAATTTAAGATCTGTATTATGAATATACCTTTCATCTTTTATATCAAGCCAATCTTCTATTAATTTGGTACTGTTTAAGCCCAAATACTCGCGAGTTACAACCCACGAAAGAACATTTGAATAAATCATCATATCAATGTTACCTTGAGGTATGACATTGGACTTGTTATGTGAAATAGTAACTATTTGTTATTCTTTCGAAATTATAATGTATCGTTCCTAATACTATGTATCGTTCCTAATATTATATATCATTCCTAATATTATATGCAGCCATTACTTTAAGCAAGAGATATTACTCCTTGTGAATTTATTATCTAATGAGATTTGCATAAAAGTAATGTTATATTATTGAAAACGGTTTCATTAACCGCTCAAAATTTAATAGTACACTCATTAAGTTGTACAATAGAGTCCCGCTAATCCGAACTAATTGGGAACGAACACTGCTCAGATTACGTGACATTTCGTATTAGCGGGAATAACAGTAAAATCGTGGTTCCAAGCTGGTGAGCGGGTCTATAGTGTTTTAATGCATTGCGTAAAGTATTTCAAAACACGTTTTATGACTATAGTATATGTACAGTTCTGGAAAAATATTTAAAATGTTGGAAGAAATTTGATGTCTTTATTTTTCCAACTTCTGTACGTACAGTAATTAAAATCTTTCCATTAGGGGTTATTATTATCTTTGTGTAGTTCATTCTGCAGCGGTCTGCAGTTTGTAAGCTGTTGTCATTCTTTTAGTTATAAATTTCCCAAAACTGTGTATTTTCGCAACAAAATAAATAAATAAATAAAATTTTCCTCCCGGGCCTGTTCGCATTATCGGGACTCCACTGTATATTAAATTTGCAACACGAAACAAGAAAAAACAATATTTTTGTATAGAACTCGTATACTTACTAGTTGATCGTGTTGGTATAGTTCGTCGTGTTGGAATAGTTGCTGGCGTTCGCCCAGGTGGTCGTGATGGTAAACCTGTTCGTGTTCGCATAATTGGTTGTGTTGTTGTAGGTTTCCAAGTAGGCCTTGTTACTGGTTCTGTTTCTTCTTCTTCACTGGAATCATTGGTAACGGGCGTCTCAGCTGAAACATAGACTTAAGTTATAATTCGTATGTATATTGATATAATCTGCTTGTCTAGTTGGAGAAAAAACATTTCATTGAAACACAACAGTTTCTAATCAATTGGAGACTTAGAGAAGCAATAAACATCAATAAATTTTAAATTATAAATTGTGTTAAAGAATTATTTTAATGAAAAAAGTGACCAACACACTCAGTTGTTTTGTTTACTGTGCTTTTATTCTATAGGTGCCAGGAGATTGTTATATGTTGTAAAAAAATAGTTGAGCGTACTTCTAGAATATTATTAGACTTAGAGAGAAAAACGTTGAAAAAAGATGACATAGATACAAATCGGTAGACCTTATTTACCTCAATCAAATGAGAGCTTATCCGTAGTTTGCGAGAAAAATTGAGACAAAAAACAATTAATTTGTAAATCTACCAATTGATGCTGTACTAGAACCATATTACGTATTGAGATTAAACTGTTACTGAAATATATTCTCAGTATGTTTTTCATTGAGTTAAGATAGTACATGTTGTGTAATGAGATACATTTAAAATTTTCACATTGTGATATTAACTATCACATTCTGTTTAACTAAATAACTATCCAAATACAAGACTTATATTGGTTGATATAATTTGCATAATATATAGTCTTGTTTGAGGATTATGGCTCACGTGTAGCTTCCGAGAAAATGAAAAATAGTTTCTTCTAAGAATAAATTATGTACCGTTCACTTCCAATATTATTTGAGAGCTCTGGAAGGAGAAGCAATTTCTTGTTTGTCTTTTACTATCAATGAGACATATACTCGTTACGTCGAGACTACTTGCAACAAATGCAAAGTAGAATAGAATCATTATCAAGGTTAAGCAAAATTGCAGATCGGAGAATCGGAAGGTTCAACTGCTGTTGTTAATACAATATTTCGCAATCGGTTATAGGCTAAATTACAGTTTTCAAGATCAAAAACTGCGTATGATTTTAAAAATAGTTTAGTTGTGCTTAAGTATGAAGAAATTTGAGCAAAGATTCTCTTCATACCTTATCATTGAGGAGATGTTAGCGCAATATACCTCTCATATGTTTTTTTTTAAAGTGCTCTAAAGAAAAACTTCGAGAAAGTGAATGCACTCGTCTTTCAGAGGGTAAGCGGTAGGATATTTGTGTACGCTCATGTCCGAAATGATTGTCGCATATCTATAACTGCCTATTTGTAAGAATATAATTTGATAATGATCTTGCAGGGTACGTTTAACACTGATACTATGTGTATAATCGGGAAATATATATTTGTGGTAAATTTGATAGGAAAATAATTATAAATACGAAAATTAAAATGAATAAAACAAAACATTATTGAATGGACAAGAAATGTTTATTTTGGTTTTATTGTTCTTATTTACTCCTATTTTGACATGAAATTTGCCACATACATGTCTTTGATGATTATACATATCTTAACATATAAGAAGTACTGGGCGAATTCGTTCTCAAATATTCGTACAACAACATATTTATAGACATGCAAAAATAGTTTGTGACATGAGTGCACGTCAAATTGTACAGATATAACACAGAAAAAGATACAGTTCTTGTGGGTGATAATGGATATTTCCAATGATGGTATTATTACAGTATAGAAAAGATTATTCCGTATTACATGTGAGATGATTGAAAGTATATTTCTATGGTTTTGTTCCTTTATTACGCAGAGCTAGCAGTTTCGAAATATCTCTCAAACTTCGTAGTTCAGAATTTCATCATTACATGGCGCGAAGATTCTAATTAATACCTTGTTATCACCTGGTCAACAACCATGTGTAAAACGTCCAAAAGGAGGCCAGAAGCTTATCGGATGATTAAACACGCTTCAATTTAGAAGCGGAATTGAGCGACAGTGATGGTGGTTTGTGTGAAGGGGAGCTATTGAACAATTGTGAGAACAATCCAGACTATGTAACAATGGAAATATAAGATAAGTGAGGTAAATAACCTTAAGATAATAATTCTCATATTCGCCTTATTTTCCTTCCACTGCATGTAAATGATATTTGTGATCTATAATGGTTTCTTCATTACAATACAGAATATTACATACAAGAATAAAGAGCAAGTTCTAAAACTTCAAAGGGTGTATGTTGTTATATTTTAACTTTTCTATATTTGCAAATATAATTTTTCAGTTTGGAAAATGCCCAGAAATCTTGGAAAAGCCTGCACTAAACGGCCAAGCTTTCAAAGTGTTAACACCTGGATATTCTGAAGAAAATGTACAAAATCACTGTATACTGAGGCTGACTATTATGAAAATAAACCGACATTCCTCCGTTCATTTGTCTCCTGAACTAAAGAAGCTGTAAGTATGTATTTATTAACTGAAGAGGGATGATTAGCAAGATAAAGTTATTTTGCATAAAATTAATCTGTACTTACAGGGTGGTGTTGGCCTTATTGGTGGTTTCCTTGTAGTTTCTTCATCATCTTCTTCAGAAGTACTGTCATCACTGATAGGCTTTCTAGTTGATATAGCTAAAATATTAATTCGTTAGTAATGCATCGTGTTCATTCTAAGAAAGTGAATACTTATATTAGGTGATTATAGTTTCAAAACAATACATAATTTTTTAAATAAAATTACTTTTATAAGTACTAAAGAAAAGTATTATACCAGTGGCAGTATGACGTGTAAATCTGTAACGTGTAGAATTAGCAAAATAAATTAAAAATTACCACCTTGCGTGCTAATTAAACATATTTGCAGGGTAAATGATCTTGTTTAGACTGAGGATTCCGTATTACACGTGATTCAAAGTATTTTTCAATGGTTTTGCTGCCTTTTTACTCGGAGTTAGGAGTTTTGAAACATGTCTCGGATTTCGTAGTTCGGAGTTTCGTCATTAGTTGCCGTAAGGACCCTAATTAATATCTTCTTACCACCAGGTCAAAAACCATGTGCTTAGTCGTCCAAATGGCGGTCAAAAGCCTATTAAGCGATTCAATATGCTTCAATTTAGAAGCGGAATTGAGCGACAGTAATGGTAGTTTGTGTGAAGGAGAGGTATTGAACGATTGTGAAAATAATTCAGACTATGTAGCAATAGGAATATCAGATATGTCAGGTAAGTAACTTTGAGATACTTACAATAATTCTTACATTCGCCTTAATTTTCCTTGCACTACCTGTGAATGCTATTTGTGGTTTGTAATGATTTATTGATTGGAATACAGAATATTGCATTTAAGAATAAAGAGGAGCAGGTTAAAACTCTCACACTCACATAATGGATATTTCCAATGATGGCATTATTACAGTATAGAAAAGATTATAATAATATAGAAGCTTTTTAGTCATACCCTTTTTAACTCTAGGGATAACTTTTATTCTTAGTTTAACTATCATAAGGATTTCTTGCTGAATTCATTTATATGTAATCTGTTGCAAATAACGTAACAAAGCTCCCTGTTGGCCTCAGAGCTAGGGCGTATGCCTGAAATGTCTGTGGTCACGGATTGAATTTCTGTTAGGAGACTACGAAAATTGAAAATTCAAGAATCGTTAACGCTCATAAATCATCCTCTTTCAGCCCAAAGGACATAACTATGGGACCTTAAATTCAAAATACATATCATTTTACGTATAACCTAACAAATTCTATGACCATTTGTAGCGAGTGCAAATAGAAATATTTTAAATAAAAAATAAATTTGCTCCAAACCTGTCCCATTTTATTTCACGTTTATATATAGATATTATGGCATCAACTATCTTCAAATATTTGCTACGAAAGGAAATATGTATTCGTGTGCAATCCTGTCGCTCATTAGAACTGTAACGCACCCAATAATAATCATAAATTAAATGTAAACGAATGGTTTGCTGTTTCGTTCCTACACTAAATCTGACTTTGTCATTTATCTACTCATATCTTCTGTCTGTAAATAAGTTATGCAACGCATTCCTTAATTATATTTAATTTTGTTTTGAATAAACTACCAGATTTCATGTCGCTTTTCTACATGCGATCGTATACAAGTAGAAGCTATATACTCACTAACAAAATTTTTCTTGTTTAACAAAACTTTTAAGGGCAGTGCTCAAATGATTTGTCATAACATATTTGTTACCTTAAAACCTTCAATGTGTGTAATTGAATGTTAGTATACAAAGTAAGAAATACCGTGAAAGAAAATGTGGTGATATACGTAGAGCGAATGTCATTATTCTAGTAATACTAAGCTGTCTTATGCTAAGTATAGTATATTCTCAATACTAGATATCTTTATTTTTTAACGCCGTAAGGGTTATAGGTAATAATTAGAAGAGGCTTACTTAAAAGCCTTATCTTTCTTAATTATGTCCTTGAATATGTTATTTCAAAATTTTTACTTTTTTAATTTTGATATTTCACTGGGTGGTATAGTAGACCACGTTGAAAAAAAGTTTTAAAAATTTAAGATATGTATTATTAAAATATCTTTCATCTTTTATGTCAAGCCGATGTTCTTTAAATTTGGTACTGTTTAAACTCAAATACTCGCGAGTTACGACCCACGAAAGAACATCTGAATAAAATGACTCCTTATGTGAAATAGTAACTATTTGTTATTCTTTCGAAACAATAATGTATCGTTCCTAATACTATGTATCGTTCCTAATATTATATATCATTCCTAACATTTTATGCAGCCATTACTTTAAGCAAGAGATAGTACTCCTTGTGAATTTATTATCTAATGAGATTTGCATAAAAGTAATGACATATTATTGAAAACAGTTTCATCAACCGCTCAAGATTTAATAGTCCATTCATTAAGTTATACAATGGAGTCCCGCTAATCCGAACTAATTGGGAACGAACAATGCTCAGATTACGTGACATTTCGTATTAGCGGGAATAACGGTAAAATCGTGGTTCCAAGCTGGTGAGCGGGTCTATAGTGTTGTAATTCATGGCGTAAAGTATTTCAAAACACGTTTTGTGACTATAGTATATGTACAGTTCTGGAAAAATATTTAAAATGTTGGAAGAAATTTGATGTCTTTATTTTTCCAACTTCTGCACTTACAGTAATTACAAATCTTTCCATTAGGGGTTATTATTATCTTTGTGTAGTTCATTCTGCAGCGGTCTGCAATTTGTCAGCTGTTGTCATTCTTTTAGTTATAAATTTCCCAAAACTGTATTTTCGCTGCAAAATAAATAAATAAATAAAATTTTCTTCTCGGGCCTGTTAGGATTACCGAGACTCTACTGTAAATTAAATTTGCAACGCGAAACAAGGAAAATCAATATTTTTGTATAGAACTCGTATACTTACTAGTTGACCGTGTTTGTATAATTTGTCGAGTTGGTCGAGTTGGCATAGTTGGTCGTGTTGTTGTAGGTTTCCAGGTAGGCCTTGTTACTGGTTCTGTTTCCTCTTCTTCACTGGAATCGTTGGTAACCGGTGTCTCAGCTGAAACATAGACTTAAGTTATAATTCGTATGTATATTGATATGCATAGAAAACTAAATACATGGAAGTGCGTCGGGGTCGTAATACAGCAAATTATGGATGCGTTAAAATATTAAATAATACTTTTGATAATGTGGAATGTTTCAAATATCTAGGATCAATATTATCAGAGGAAAATCATATTCACGAAGGAATTAAATGTCGACTAAAAGCAGGGAATTCGTGTTACTATTCGGTTCAAAATCTCTTGTCGTCGCGAATTCTGTCGAGGAATCTGAAGCTTAAAATATACAAAACGATAATCATTCCTGTTGTTCTGTATGATTGCGAAACATGGTCGCTTACTCTGAGGGAAGAACGTAAACTGAAAGTATTCGAGAACAAGATCCTGAGATGAATATTTGGACCGAAGAGGAACGGGAATGGGGAATGGCGAAAACTTCATAACGAGGAACCACATAATTTATACGGTTTACCCAACATTGTTAGGGTCGTCAAGTCTAGGAGGCTTAGGTGGGCGGATCATGTAGCTAGAATGGAAGAAAGTAGAAACACTTTCAAAGTCTTGACTAGAAGACCAATCAGAAAACGACCATTAGGAAGACCTAGGCGCAGATGGGAGGACAGTAGGTCTATCAAGATGGATCTCACAGAGATAGGAATACAAAGTAGAAACTGGATCCAATTGGCTATGGGTAGAAGTCAGTGGAGAGCTTTTGTGAACGCGGCATTGAATCTCCCGGTTCCATAGGCCATAGAGTTAGTTAGTTAATTAGTTATGTATATTGATATAATCTGCGTGTCTAGTTGGAGAAAAATCGTCGCGTTGAAACACAACAGTTTCTCATCAGTTGGATACTTTGTGAAGCGGTAAACATAAGTAAATTTTAAATTACAAATCTGTTAAAGAACTATGTTAATGATAAAAGTGACCAACACACTCAGTTTTTTGCTTACTGTGCTTTTGTTCTATAGCTGCCAGGAGTTTGTTATATGTTGTAAAAAAATAGTTGAAAGTACTTCTACAATATTATTAGACTTAAAAGGAAAAGCGTTGAAGTAAATGGGATACCGTACATACAAATCGACAGACCTTATTTACCTCAATCAAATGAGAGCTTATCCGTAGTTTGCGAGAAAAATTGAGACAAAAAACATTTAATTTGTAAGCCTACCGATTGATGCTGTACTAGAACCATACTACGTATTGAGATTAAACTATTACTGAAATATATTATCAGTAAGTTCTTCATTGAGTTAAGATAGTACATGTTGTGTAATGAGGTACATTTAAAATTATGATATTAACTTTCACATTCTGTTTAACTAAACCACTGTCCAAATACAAGACTTATATTAATTGATAGATAATTGGAGAATATATAGTCTTGTTTGAGGATAATGTCTCACGTGTAGCTTCCGAGAAAATAGAAAGTAGTCGTTTATAATACTAAATGATGTGCCGTTCATTTCCAATATTATTTGATAACTCTTAGCTGAAAGCTCTGGAACAAGGAGCAATTTGTTGTTTGCCTTTTACTAACAGCGACCCAGAATACTTGTAACAAGTATAAAGTAGAATAGAATCATAACCAATGGTAAGTAAAATTGAAAATCGGAGAATTGGTTTCAACGTTTGTTGATAATACAATCTTTTACAACGATGGTTACTTATATATTTTTTTCTGATTTAACTCTTATAAAAAATACACTAACCTTAGTATATCACAAGAAAAATTGACTAATTGTTCACTTCCTACGATAGGTTTAGCAATAGTAGCCAGAGGAATATCAAATACCATTCATAACGAGAAAATCTAAACAGGATAAAAAGTGTACTCATACATGCCAACTAATAATACATAAATTTATATTCTGTAACATGCAACAGCATGTATTATCTGTCAGGAAAGTAAATGTACACCTATTTTTCGAGTCTGGTATTCCTGCGCTCCATCTGTGGAGAGTATGAGAATTAAATTAATCAAATGTTTACTCAGGGGCAAAAAGAAAAGTTTAATCTGAATAAGACATTGCAGAGAGGCACAAGCTGTGAATACGAATAGTGCATAATGTAAATAAAGTACGACACAGAAAGAGAAAACCAGAAAGAGCTGTTAAACGGAGAAAAACGAGAAAGAATTATCGAAGTGGGAACATAAAACACAAATACAACAAATAAGCCGACAACTAAACATTAACCACGCCCTGATCTTGGTGTAGTGGTTAAGGTGCTGGCTTACAAATGGAAAGGACGCCAGTTCGAATCCCAGACAAGGACGTTTTTAAAAATTTTTGTTAATAATACACACAGCTCATGAGAGATGGTAAAAGAGCAATTCGTAGCAATTATTATTGGTAATGTTTAGTACTGATAATACTTCTTGTCTTTGCGTATTGCTTTTATTCTTTTCTTCATTTCGAAAGAGAATATCCGAACAAATGCCACCAAAATTCCTCTTATTTTGAATGTAAACGCCATTTGCAATTAGTAAAGAATAAAAATTGAACGTTTCGACGTAGCTGCAAAAAGTAAAAAGAAAAACATGCAAGTGGAGGGGTTCGAATCCATACTCATGGTTATTAAAATACAATTTCTACATGTCTTACATTTCTCGACCACGTTTCTACGTTAGCAAGTAAGAGGCTTGTGTTTAGGTTAGACTGGTCAATACATTTTGCAAAGAGGCCCGGTTTAGTACTGACGCAGCACAGGTGCGAGAAGGGAGCAAAACATTTTTTCTCTCTCCCTCTGTGTGTCTATTTATCTATCTATCTGTATATATACTTGTGAATGCCATAACCACCCTAATTTTCAGCGGATTGAGACGAAACTTGGCACAAACATTAATTGTTGAAATATCTTGATGAGTTCGTTAACCAAAATAATAAGATGAAAATATTCAAAATGGCGGCCCTTCAAACTCTTAAAAAGTTCCAAGGGAACTAAATTTCGCCCATAAATAGGTATTCAGAAAGTTTGAGTAACTTTTCCTCTTTTACAGAAATATTTGTGTGGAGGGACTTATCCTCTTTTATTGAAATATTGGACCCGATTAATCGCCTCAAGAAGGTTCACGCCCTTCCCCTACGGTCAGTTTTTTTTTTTGCAGGAGGAGGGTTATTTTCGTATCGGAACAAGGTGATTGTTAGTGATGATATGAAATTACACATTGAAAGTGAATTAACTAGTGAAACGTGTTATTTGAAAGAATAATAAAATAAATATGCTTTCCCCTAACACAGAGAACTGTAAATCATGTATTTCGGGTTCGGGAGCGTGAATGGCGAGGAGTGTTATTTGATTTGCTTTTTAGTAACACATTGCATTGCAAATAAAGATAGGCAACATTAGTGGTAAGTAAAACAATAATAATAAAATTAATAATAATAATAATAATAATAATAATAATAATAATAATAATAATAATAATAATAATAGGTGTTGTTTGTGGTAAGGCAATATCTTACTCAATTCTTCTTCAAACGTAATGATTGTAACGCCATATCTCCCTTACAAACAAAATATTAGCAATTTATATCGAGAGAACGGGAAATTGTAGAGTGATGGGAGCAACGTTGGACAGTATGCACTCATAGTACTCACAAAAATAAGCGATTTCAATGCAAAATGAACGAAGAGACATTGTCATGGGGAGTCATGGGGCCACGGCAGAGCCCTCTTTAGGCAAAATGTCGAGAGAACAGGAGGTTATCGTGGGATGGGACCAACGTTGGACACCGTGGACCCATAAGGCACATCGAAAAAATTAGGGGTTGGGCGCTAGTCAACCTTACTTATTTTTTACATAATAATATAAAATGATATTGTCGAAATACACACGCGAGTTAGCTAGTAATATTTCATATTATTATTATTATTATTATTATTATTATTATTATTATTATTATTATTATTATTATTATTATTATTATTATTATCAGCAGCAGCATCTTCTCATTACGTGTGCATGTTTGACATGAAACCAAAAACAAGATCCATCATTCGTAAAAAGAATAAGGATAGCCAGTTACTTTAACTGTGAAGGACGGCGAAAAATACGAAAAGAGTGAATACCTGTAGAGAAAAGAAACAATACTTTCTCTCAAATGGATAAAAAATCAGGTCGAGATAGATTCGAACTCGCATGGACGGCGGGAAATGCCAGTCCAGTGCTTTGCCCACCTTTTTTAAACTGACTAATCGAACGTGTTAGAGTAACTTACTTATTGCTAATTTTACTTGCTTCACTCGTTTAACTTGCTTTTTCTAATAACTTATAACGACAGGGACACGAACACAGAAACATCGAGGACAGTTAAAAATTTATAAATACTCTCCCGCCGAGAATCGGATTCGGGACCCCATACACCAAAGGCTCACGTGCTAGCCATTAGACCAGCGGGGAGGGCACTACTCAACGCCTGTGTTGTTAAGGATTACCACAACTGTATTGCCAGCTATCACTTCTGTGGGTTGTATACTATGATCACATGTTCCTTCTTTGCTGGAAGAGTTAAACCTACATTCTATGTAATACATGAGGTATTTAAGACCTACATGCTCTTCATATAATGTAATAAAAGGGCCATGCTGGGAATAAGAAAAACAACATTCCTTGGACAAAACGGAAACTATTAGCATCAGAAATATTTATCTACGAGGCATGCGCAGTAGTATATTTCAGAATAGTTACTGTTTAGTTCAGTAAACGAAGAAATGGGTATAAAAAAGCAAATATGTCGCGTCAACGAGATCGACCAGAATTGACAGAGGCGGAAGAAGATGTGTAGTAATACAACTTGGTTAAATTGATAATTGGTTCTGTATCCTGTAGAAGATCGTATCACAACTTTACGGGAGAGCAGAGAAAGACTTACTAACGCTATCATTTAGTAAGCTTTAGTAACACGATCATATAGACACAAATGGATGTAACTGTGAGTACTACAACTTGGATTTAACGAAAGCCGTTTAGATATTCAGTGGTTTGCAGGGTTGTATAAGACACAAACAGATAAGACACAATATAATTCTTCATACCTTAGCTTCCAGTAGCTAGATACATGCAATTTCTGATTAGATACTGAAACTCCTGTCGGATTTTAATACATGACGTATTGCAGGATACAAAATGCTTTGCATTACTTGTTTCTTTGTAGACAGCTACTAGCTTAGTGTTCTGAAAGGTAGTGTATAAACTAGGGATAGCCAATTCCGGAATTATTACTTTCCGGACTCCCGAAAGTAAAACCAGACAAATTCCGGAATTCGGAAAATTCCGATTTTGGAATAATTCCGGAATTCGTCCATTCCGGAATTCGGAATTAGAAATTTCTGATTTCGTTAACATTCCGGAATTCGGAAAAATCGACACCGGAAGAGAAATCCAGAAACAGCAGTAAAGGGAGAAAAAAGAGTAGAAATTTGTAAGTGGAAACATAAAATACAAATACAAATTCGACACGACTCGAGTTCAATTGGAGTCGAGTCAAAGATAATTTTCTTGAGTTGAGTTCCGAGCCAAGTCGCTGTTTTCAAGGTCGAGTTTCGAGTTGAGTCGAGTTTGATAATGGCTCGCTCACTCGTTCAGCTCGTTTTAACTCGTTTTGAAATAACGGCCTGATTAGAGTGGAAAGCGAAAGCCATACGAAATGTAACCAGTAATGTGGAATACTTTTAGTGTTGTTCACGACAGGGGTGCATCTCGTCTCGTAATTTTAGTGCATCTCGTGAAGCAATTTTAGTGTATCTCGTCTCGTCTAGATAATGAGAAGGCAAGAGGTTTTATTTTATTATTATTACGAGACAGCCTCAAATGTCGTAATCAGCAATATAAGTATATACTGTAGTTCTTAAAATCAAGGCTGAGACCTGCACGGTCGTATTCTTGAGCCCGAGCAGAAGACCAACCCGGGTAGTGATATCAACCAGCTCAGGTCGTATCAACTGAGTGAACAGCTCCAGTCGGCTCGGCCCAATTGAGCCGATGACCTGAGCCGGCTCAGTTGGAACGAGCCATCGACTCAGCTTAATTGAGCCGATGGCTCGAGCTTTCTCGGTTGGGATGGGTCACCTACTCGGCTCATGTGAACGGGTTCAAGCCAGCTAAGTCGAAACTAGTCCATCGGCAAGGTTTGACTTAGCTCAACTAAGCCGATGGCTCAAATTGGCTCGGTTGGGTGAGCTGTTGGGTCGGCTCATTTTTTGGTTCGGTTCGATAGTGAATGAGCTGTAAGCCGAGCCTATCGAGCCGTTGAGAAACCTAAACTCGGTCCCACCTGTTTTGAACATGTTTGGCTGAAGCCTATAACTTTTAACAATTTTAGGCTCGAGCCCGAATACTTGCCCTTTAGGAACTCAAACCCAGAACGTGACCGATGTCTTTGCCTCGTGAAGACTTCTCGACGACCGAGATCGACAGTCAATTAGCTTTTACTATTCAGATACAAACCGCATATCTTTTATTATATACGGTGTTGATTATATTATATATTATATGATTATATTATATCAAGATTATATACGGTGTTGATATAATAATAATAATAATAATAATAATAATAATAATAATAATAATAATAATAATAATAATAATAATAATAATAATAATAATAATGGCATTAAAAGTGTTTTACTTGCCCTAAAATTTGGCAAAACTTACTTAAAACTAGAGATTTCGGGGAAAGGGTTTCGTACCTTCAAGACACCTGTGCAACTACCCGAATTTTAAACTCGAGCTTTCCATTGATGTTTCATGTAGACAGTGTTCTACTGTATGTTTTAAGGAAAATAACTGTAATAAATATAACTGAATATCACGCAACAGTAAGGCATGTAATAAACTAATTTTTAGGATATGCAGAGGTAAATATAAAAGCTTTGCTACAAAAATACCTAAACAGACCATAATTCAATGAGCTCTGAAATACAATGTAACGAAATAGCCTATGAGATTCAGTCTACAGAGCAACTGTTACTTAAAGAATGGACATACACTATTTCGAGAATCGAGACAAGACGGGAAATGTTAACAATACTTTTCGTCTCGTCTCGATTCTCATCTCCTAAGCGAGACGAAAATTTTGAGTTAGCCTTGTCCAGTCTCGAATGTAAAATGTAAATTCTCATGTTATTTTGTTTGTTTTAGAAACGAGATGAGAAATTCCTCTTCTCGTGGGCAACATTAAACCAAACCGAAATATTATTTCCAAATGTCACGTTTCTGCTTGTAAAGGAATGACCTGAACGATAATTGGCTCCTAGCTTTTAATCTTCTAAGATATTTTTAGAGATAATAATAATTATTATTAGTTTATTATTACTACTATTATTATTCCTGAAGATTTGATAGTTCAAGTATTGAAACATCCGAGTATTCAAATATCTGAATATAATAAAACGTATGTCATCGCCGATCAATCGCCATCAAAAATCCTAAATAAAGAAAATTGCGACGTGCATTCGCACAAGCACCTTGACAACTGAACCGCGATCGCTACGCGGCAAACGATTCGTCTTTAGTCTGGTTACGTTAGGTTTCTTTGTCTCCGATTGCAAACTTGTATGTTATATTTCTTCGATTCAAAATGTCTTTCGTATTTCTTTTATGATGTCGGCAAAGTTTACATTAATAACTTGAGTTGTTCTTAAACCGTAGGTTCACAAGTTTGTTTTTTCTCCACACGAAACTACAAATATGACAGATTGAATTCTCATACTCTCCATTTCTTTCAAAGCAGTCGCCATTACCTGGTCAAGGACTTATTTCCGCCACGAAATTCAGTTAAACTCCAGAATTCAGAATAATTTCGGAAGTCGGAAACAATCCGGAATTTAGAAAATTCCTGAATTGAGAAAAACTCCGGATTTCGAAAAATCTGGATTTTTCCGAATTCCGAAATTATTCCAAAATCGGAATTTTCCGAATTCCGGAATTTGTCCGGTTTTACTTTCGGAAGTACGGAAAATAAAAATTCCGGAATTGGCTATCTTTAGTGTATACACTACCTTTCAGAACACTAAGCTAGTAACTGTCTACAAAGAAACAAGTAATGCAAAGCATTTTGTATCCTGCAATACGTCATGTATTAAAATCCGACAGGAGTTTCAGTATCTAATCAGAAATTGCATGTATCTAGCTACTGGAAGCTAAGGTATGAAGAATTATATTGTGTCTTATCTGTTTGTGTCTTATACAACCCTGCAAACCACTGAATATCTAAACGGCTTTCGTTAAATCCAAGTTGTAGTACTCACAGTTACATCCATTTGTGTCTATATGATCGTGTTACTAAAGCTTACTAAATGATAGCGTTAGTAAGTCTTTCTCTGCTCTCCCGTAAAGTTGTGATACGATCTTCTACAGGATACAGAACCAATTATCAATTTAACCAAGTTGTATTACTACACATCTTCTTCCGCCTCTGTCAATTCTGGTCGATCTCGTTGACGCGACATATTTGCTTTTTTATACCCATTTCTTCGTTTACTGAACTAAACAGTAACTATTCTGAAATATACTACTGCGCATGCCTCGTAGATAAATATTACTGATGCTAATAGTTTCCGTTTTGTCCAAGGAATGTTGTTTTTCTTATTCCCAGCATGGCCCTTTTATTACATTATATGAAGAGCATGTAGGTCTTAAATACCTCATGTATTACATAGAATGTAGGTTTAACTCTTCCAGCAAAGAAGGAACATGTGATCATAGTATACAACCCACAGAAGTGATAGCTGGCAATACAGTTGTGGTAATCCCTAACAACACAGGAGTTAAGCGGTGCCTTCCCCGCTGGTCTAATGGCTAGCACGTGAACCTTTGGTGTATAGGGAACCGGGTTCGATTCCCGGCGGGAGAGTATTTATAAATTTTTAACTGTCCTCGATGTTTCTGTGTTCGTGTCCCTGTCATTACAAGTTATTAGAAAAAGCAAGTTAAACGAGTGGAGCAAGTAAAATTAGCAATAAGTACCGGTAAGTTACTGAAACACGTTCAGTGAGTCAGTTAAAAAAAAAGTGGACAAAGCACTGGCTTTTCGCGCCGTCCATGCGAGTTCGAATCTATCTCGGGATGATTTTTTTTATCCATTTGAGAGAAAGTATTGTTTCTTTTTGCTACGGGTATTCACTCTTTTCGTATTTTTCGCCGTCCTTCACAGTTAAAGTGGATCCGCGACCGACTTCTGGGGCGGGAGGTGATGGTTGTCATACTGCTACTTTTAAGGGCTCCAAACTTTTGGATGGGTTTTATTTGTATATATAAAAAAGAAAGTTTTGTCTTCTGGGGGCGCGATCGCCACGATCGACCCCACCTGGATACGCTCCTGCGTAATGAAAAGACGCTGTTGATAGTAATAATAATAATAATAATAATAATAATAATAATAATAATAATAATAATAATAATAATAATAATAATAATAATATGAAATATTACTAGCTAACTCGTGTGTGTATTTCGACAATATAATTTTATATTATTATGTAAAAATAAGTAAGGCTGGCTGCCCCCCTAATTTTTCGATGCGCCTTATGGGTCCACGGTGTCCAACGTTAGTTTCATCCCACTATCACCTCCTGTTCTCTCGATATAAGTTATCGACATTTTGCCTAAAGAGAGCTCTGCCGTGTTCCCATGACTCCCCATGACAATGTCTCTTCGTTCATTTTGCATTGAAATCGCTTATTTTTGTGAGTACTATGAGTGCATATTGTCCAACGTTGCTCCCATCACTCTACAATTTCCCGTTCTCTCGATATAAATTGCTAATATTTTGTTTGTAAGGGAGATATGGCGTTACAATCATTACGTTTGAAGAAGAATTGAGTAAGATATTGCCTTGCCACAAACAACACCTATTATTATTATTATTATTATTATTATTATTATTATTATTATTATTATTATTATTATTAATTTTATTATTATTGTTTTACTTACCACTAATGTTGCCTATCTTTATTTGCAATGCAATGTGTTACTAAAAAGCAAATCAAATAACACTCCTCGCCATTCACGCTCCCGAACCCGAAATACATGATTTACAGTTCTCTGTGTTAGGGGAAAGCACATTTATTTTATTATTCTTTCAAATAACACGTTTCACTAGTTAATTCACTTTCAATGTGTAATTTCATATCATCACTAACAATCACCTTGTTCCGATACGAAAATAACCCTCCTCCTGCAAAAAAAAAACTGACCGTAGGGGAAGGGCGTGAACCTTCTTGAGGCGATTAATCGGGTCCAATATTTCAATAAAAGAGGATAAGTCCCTGCACACAAATATTTCAGTAAAAGAGGAAAAATTACTCAAACTTTCTGAATACCTATTTATGGGCGAAATTTAGTTCCCTTGGAACTTTTTAAGAGTTTGAAGGGCCGCCATTTTGAACATTTTCATCTGATTATTTTGGTTAACGAACTCATCAAGATATTTCAACAATTAATGTTTGTGCCAAGTTTCGTCTCAATCCGCTGAAAATTAGGGTGGTTATGGCATTCACAAGTATATATACAGATAGATAAATAAATAGACACACAGAGGGAGAGAGAAAAAATGTTTTGCTCCCTTCTCGCACCTGTGCTGCGTCAGTACTAAACCGGGCCTCTTTGCAAAATGTATTGACCAGTCTAACCTAAACACAAGCCTCTTACTTGCTAACGTAGAAACGTGGTCGAGAAGTGTAAGACATGTAGAAATTGTATTTTAATAACCATGAGTATGGATTCGAACCCCTCCACTTGCATGTTTTTCTTTTTACTTTTTGCAGCTACGTCGAAACTATCAATTTTTATTCTTTACTAATTGCAAATGGCGTTTACATTCAAAATAAGAGGAATTTTGGTGGCATTTGTTCGGATATTCTTCTCTTTCGAAATGAAGAAAAGAATGAAAGCAATACGCAAAGACAAGAAGTATTATCAGTACTAAACATTACCAATAATAATTGCTACGAATTGCTCTTTTACCATCTCTCATGAGCTGTGTGTATTATTAACAAAAATTTTTAAAAACGTCCTCGTCTGGGATTCGAACTGGCGTCCTTTCCATTTGTAAGCCAGCACCTTAACCACTACACCAAGATCAGGGCGTGGTTAATGTTTAGTTGTCGGCTTATTTGTTGTATTTGTGTTTTATGTTCCCACTTCGATAATTCTTTCTCGTTTTTCTCCGTTTAACAGCTCTTTCTGGTTTTCTCTTTCTGTGTCGTACTTTATTTACATTATGCACTATTCGTATTCACAGCTTGTGCCTCTCTGCAATGTCTTATTCAGATTAAACTTTTCTTTTTGCCCCTGAGTAAACATTTGATTAATTTAATTCTCATACTCTCCACGGATGGAGCGCAGGAATGCCAGACTCGAAAAATAGGTGTACATTTACTTTCCTGACAGATAATACATTGTTAATAATGGAGAATATCATTATGAACCAGTAAAAGAAGCTTAAGCCAAATTTAGAAGAATTAACGATAAATTCCAGTAAGTATTAGAAAATTCACTATTACAACTCTCTGCGTCATAAAGATATGAAACCTACTTTTTGCTTCCAATACTGTGATTATAGTTAAGTGAGTAATCTTTATAGTTCTTTAATATGGAGTAGGACGTCGATAATCGGAACGTCAAAAGACCGAACGCGATCCCTAGAAGCTTTTCACATTTTGTCTTAGCACTAGCGATAAACAAATAATAGGGTTGTCCGTCGGCGTTGTGTAAAGTCAGTGTTTTTACAAAAGCTCATTCATATGTAATTGTTTGTCATACATATTGTTATATTTTCCCTTGGGCCTACACAAGTTAAGTTTTAAGTATGAGTTACAAGAGCAATGAAATTTAATGTACAAGCAGGTTTTTCAGAAACATTAAATGTAAGTAGCCTTACGTACGGCATTGTAATTACTGAATACTATATAACCACTGTATGGATAAAAGAGCATACCGTACAGTACATTTAATCCTAAATGGCATTTTCTTGGCCATTTTCGAAAATCCGAACTACCTGTGGTCCCAATTAGATCGGATTTTCGACTTCCTACTGTATTGAAAAAGAACCTATGATATATACATATAGTGCAAGTACTAATCTGTTGCCTTAAGTATTATTGAATTTATCGATTAACAGTGCTGTGACTTACGGAGTTTATATATTGATAACATATCTGTTTAAGAATATTTATCGATATACAGTATATGACTATAAGATATAGAAAGGCAGTATAGACTATTAGCTATTAGCTTGATTCTAGGAAAAATTTCAGGCATATATTAACTTGATTTTTTTACATGTCTAACTTTCCATACAATGTTCGAAGCTGAGTTGAGAAAGTATTATCATGGTGATTTACAAAATGTTCTATGTGAGATAGTAAGAAATACAACGACAAATATGAGTGTAGTCTCATTTGTACTATGCATTTTCATTTATCTACTAATTTAAGAACTTCCAGATAAACATACCAAGACTAACTAACAAAAATAACAGTTATTACTTGATAATAATAACGAGAAAGGGGGTACATAAAAATCAGTGAGCACCACTATCATTTTGCAATTTTCTCGTGCAATTAAGGAGGGAACCTAAAAAGTTAATTCATAGAAAATAAGAACAATATCAATTAGGCAGCGCTTGCTTGGTAAGTATAAGAGCATGAGCAAGAGTTAGCACATGAAGAAAGAAAGAAAGAAAGACGCTACTACCAGGTAAATGTGTTTATTCATTGCAATTATCAACGCACTGACGGATATACTGTTAAAAATCAGGTTACTTGCTGCAACGCTGCATGTCTTCAATTGTCACAAATTGTAGCGTACTCTCTTCAGCATCTTTGAACGTGCTTGAAGTCAAACTTCTGTAGCTTGGTTCTGATGCAATGGACAAACTGTCGTGCAGTTGCGGCTTCCCATCCCCATCATAGACGTCTACAGCCAGCAGTGACCAGAAATGCTCTATAGAGTGTGCTTGTGGGCCATTTGTTTGACTGGGTTCATGCTACGTGTAGCAGATGGTACTGAGCGCACCGTCAGTCAGTCAGTTATTTTTCTGACATAATGGCTGGTTGCAGGATCTGGCCAAAATTCATATTTATTAACATGGTGAGTGTGGTAATGAATTGAAAAAACTTTGGTACTAGATATCTCTTTGGCGGTATCACATGTCGAGTGTGATTATTGGACCATGAACTGCATTCATGAATGGCTACGTGACATCTTTTAATGAAATGGCTATCCATACCAGTACTTTCTTCTGAAACTTTTTCTTAGTTCTGTAGCGTACGGTAGTTAGAGCTCCCTTAATATTGAAAGTATAATATTCATTTTTTCCTGGCATTTCAGAATCGGTAAATCAAAAATATTATTCAACGTCCATGATTATCTTTGTGTCAGGGTGCAAAATATCGCAACAAAGTTTTCTACACTTTTCTGCTATTGCAGCGAGTTGCATCTGTGTATGCTTGGATGTTTTTTGACGCTTAAAATATTTCACTCAAATTTGTTTACAAATTACGAGCAATATCTTCTGAGGACACGAAATTAGTCACCCAGTTTCTGACCACTTGTCCCAGCGCAGTTTCCTAGAGATTTCTTCAACTTTTTCTTGTCTGTCACTGTGGATCAGTTTGCTGGGACGGTCACACCTTGGGGAGATTTCAATAAGGAGTCAAATTTTCATAGCGTTTTATCATTATATATATTCTGTAACTGAAATATACTTTCTGAAAATGCCTGACAACTTCCTCCATCAGCAATTGTCGAAGAAGGAGATATATATACCTCATGCTAATGCAATTCTGTCTTCTTTTCGTAGCCGCATACTGCTCTCATCTACTTAATCAGTACGAACCACACTCTCTAAACTAAACTTCAATACCAAAGACTGACTCATACTGTTCAATGTAACCTTGACACAACAATGACACATTTCTGTGTTAATTTTGGCCCAGGTTCTTAAGTTTGAAGAAAGCAAAGACATTAAGGGGGCAGACTACTAAGAATAATGGAAAAGTTAAACATTCTTCTTTTGCTCGTTTTTCGTAAACGAAAACAGATAATGAAATGTAACTTATCATAATAATAGACATTGAAATTACACTATCTGTTTATTACAAAATAAATACAAATATCATTTAAAAGTGGTTAACGAGGAGCAAAGCCAACACGATACGTCATCAGTTACCGTTAAGTTCATTTTCCTAGTCGCTGCATTAACCTAGAATTTGAGTAATTCATATTCTGGCCACACTGTAATTTCTATGGATGGCAATATTGAAAATTCTTCCGATTCTTATTTTCGGGTGTAGAGTAACATTATATATTATTGTGGTAAGTTACAATTTATTACCTCTTTTTACTTACGAAAAACGGGCAAAAGAAAAACGGTTAGCTTTTGTATCATTTTTAGTAGTCTGCCTCTTTAATGTTTACTGTTTGCTAATGTGATGCTTATAGTGTAATGTGTGATTTCTATTTCCAGCAACACATATCAGTCCTTTCTTGCACAGAGCTAATCATTGTGTAATGACTCGTTTACTTTTTGTTAACTGGCGTTTGATGTTCATTTGTTCACCGAGACTATGCGAGAAATGAACTTACAGTTTAAGGTGCAATTTGAACAGCTGTATGTTTTCAAATTTCAAGCCTCTCCTTGCGATAATCAAACCCAGGATCCTGCATATTAAAGGTGTGCGTGATAGTCAATAGAGCAATGAGATGGCCCGTGTAATGAAACTTGCAACAAGATTATTATATATGTATGCAATGGAAAACTAGTGTCATCATCTAGTCGAGTTACAGATATTGTGATTGCGTATTAATTAATGTGATTTTAAGTGTGTAATGACATATAAGGAAAGTAACACTTCTGTATGAAATTCTATACTTACTAGATCGATGTGTTGGTAAGGGTTTTAGGATTGTTTTTGTTAATGGTTGAGGTTCTAGTTCTGGTTCTGATTCTTCAAAACTACCTGAATCACTGATGATTGGTATCTCAGCTGAAATATAGATTTCATGTATACTCCTATAGATACTTTGATGTAAATTGTGTGCGTAGTTAACGGGAACACTTACTTCTAAAAAGATACTTAAACATTACTTATTTTCATTGGGGAACCATATTGGGATCAATTCCTGTAAGAGTTAAACTTTAATCTGACTCACAAATTAGTTTGAGCTTAAAGCTAGCTAACACACTCATAATGTTTTGCTTTCTTACCAAATTACCAGAATGTTGCCAGATATTGCAAAGTAATTAAAGAAAATAAAGATATAAATAGTATATTGAAAATAAGTAATGCTACAAATCAGAGAATTAAACTTTAAACTTCTATTCGCAGTATAATGTTTACCAGAATTTTAACTGTACTTTGTACTTTGTAATGATATCAAATAGTTTCGAAATTGGTTCTGTGCATGCTGACAGCATAAGGCTGTATGTGGAACCACAGAAAGCAAGGAACTTACGTAAGTCAGTGCACCAAGAAACATCGTACTGTGTACATCGGTAGGTATGCAGCTTGTGCTAATGAACTATGGTCTATTTTGAGATTTTATTATGAACAGGAAACGTGAACAAAGAGCGAATGTGAAAGTTTGTTTAAAAGTAGGCACATCTGCCACCAAAATGTTGCAGCAGTCTTCTCCGTAGAGGTGTCCATCATCGTCACGACGTAAATAGGCGAAAGAGGTGTCAGTCAAGAGCACATTCATTTTCTTTTTCATCATTCGCTGCACTGTGATAAAAAAATCGTTCAAAGTAATCAAACTGTCAGTAGGAAGATCTAAAGCTAGATTTTAACATAACTGAAGAAGACATTCCTTGCAAGAAACCAAAGTAGTAGCGCACAGAAAAAATCTTGCTCCACAACGAAATTCCACTGTTCTATCGGAAGATGAGTTTCTCGAAAGACATCAAATTATCTCACTTCTACATATTCCGTATTCTCCAGACTTCACTCGAGTAAAACGAACCTACTTCCCACGCTTAAAACTCTAAATTAAAGATTATTGTTTAGATTCCACTCGGAAGATTCAGCACTAATCGCAGAATGTGCGTTATATGCTTTGAGAAGTCAATCTCAAAAACATATTCGAGAAGTGTAAAAGACAGTGGAAACGCTGTAGCGCTCTGCATAAGGACTAGTTTATAGATAGCTTTGTGTACAATTAGATAAATAGAGTAGTTACTTTTCAACAAATGTAATCTCGAAACATTATGATACTATTTCATGTTAATTGTGATTTACTTTTTTTAAAATGTACTATACTCAGAATCTGTAAGTTAAAATATTGTCTCTACCCACAAGAAAACAGACGAGTTGTTCACTTGTTGTAATAGATGATGCAAACATTGAGAGTAGAGCCATTAAATACGTTTCGTAGCCAGAAAATCTAAACAAGATAATTAAGTGGATCAGGTGCAAATTAACATCACGTAACTTTATATTAAGAAAATATAGAACAGGATATAAATTGTAAATAGAAAACATCTCATTATGTTCCCGTAAAAGATATTTAAGCTTAATTCTCAAATAATAATGATCGAGTTCAATAAATAGTTCAGAGTTTACTGTGTTACTACGGCAGTAAAATATGAGACTTCCCCGTACTAACAGTTGAGTGATTATACTTTAACTCAGTGAATACGTTTTAGCTACTTTACTAGTTTGGTATATAATTTAAGGAAACCAATTGAACAAATATTAACGTGGTGATTCGAATTTCTTGGATTTGGATCAATGAAAAATATAATTGCAAAAGTGTAAGTATAGTCTCATAAATATGAAATTTTATTAATTTCATAAATTTTCAGACGAACCTTGCTATATCTATTAACAATAAAGAATTAAAGATTAATAGAGAAAGAAAGAGCAAGAAAATCAGGCAGAACCAATATCTGAATGATCCATTCCGACATTCTTCTCATGAAGCCGAGAAATACATCTTATACAGGGGAACGATCGCGAAATTTAAATCCCAAAGTTACCAATTAGAAAACAAGAGCAATAACTATTAAAAGGTAAATATAAGTTCTTACTTGGTAAATATAAGTTCTTAGAATCATATATCTTTACAATTTGTGTTGAGTTATGTTGTGCTTATAATGTTATGTGCGAATAATATCTCGAGACAGAAATAGCTGTCCTTAAATGTATAAGTAATTACTCTGTAATAATAAATTTGGTTTTAGTGAACGGAGTTTCTCTCCACTTTTCAGTACCGAAGCTATATGAGACATGAATCAACAGTTTAAGAAGGAATCTGATCCGCCTCATTCATTCAAATTTAAACTCTCTCATTGGTAATGGAATCCAGGACAAAGAAGGAGTAGATGTAGCTAAACATCAGTTTGTTCTGAGAAATGGAAAAAAATGCGATACATGATTGAACTAATACTGTTATCACCTCAAATTGTAAATAGGGGCAGGTGTGACTTAATGAAAGTGAGTATAAAATTTGTAATGATAAATAAGGAAAATAATATTGCTGTATGATGCCCTTCTATACTTACTAGGTCTGTGTGTTGGTAAAGGTTTTCGTGTTAATTTTGTTACTGGTTCTGGTTCTTCAAAACTACCTGAATCAATCATGATCGTTGTCTCAGCTGAAATATAGACTTAAGTTATAATTTTGTGGAAACTTTAATACAACGTTTAGATGAAACGAATATTTCTTTTTTAAAAATAATATTTGAGGAATCACTGATACTATTTGGAGACTTCATAATGGTTTAGTGAGATTAGGAATTAATTTATAAATTATAATATTTACAAAAATTATAATGGTACAAGCAATTACCCAAAACAGTTATTGATTAGATGAGTACTTATTTACATTTATCGAAACATAAATAATTAACTTCAAGAATAATACAATAATAAATGTTAGATTTTAAAAATAAGTGAATAAATAGAACGACTCGACGCCTAGAGCGACACTTTCACCAAAAAATTCTGCGGATTTCTTATGGGAAGCTTCGCACTAAACTCTCCTAACACATTAAGACTAATGTTTAAGGAAAGGTTAATGGTTCCTCGTAGAGAGACGATAGATAATCCTTCAGTTTGTTCTAGCGTGTCATTCATCTCTTTCGTTTTAATGTCTTACAATAGAAATACTTCTTCTAGTTTTTTGCCTTTGGGCATGGTACCCTGTATTAAGGCGACATTGTCTCTTAGAACTGCCATACTTATTCTTTGCATTAGGAAAGTGCTTGCTCTTTCATCGCCAGATAACTACGTGATACATCTGCCTATTTCTTTTATAAAGTTAATACCTTCTCTGCCCCATTAACCCCTGGATTCATTAGCGATAGTTATAAAATGATATTCTTGCGCAAATTACTGTATTTGCTCTTTTTTCCGTTTCATTTCGGCTGGCTATATTTCCCGCTTGAGTTGAAGAAAAGGGGAGATTGGAAGGAGCGAACGTATCTGAACATGCAAAGTCCCAAATTAGCGCTTTACCTCTCTTCTACGGTAACAGAGTCATCCCATCAGGTCTTTTTACATCTGTTCTGCTACACCCAATAGGTTCTCTTATTGCAGGTATGCCGGCTGAGATTACTGCTCTCGTTATGTCATTGACATTTGAGTGGCGAGAGTGTCTACCTACGCTTTTGGAACATGAAAGGCCATGTAAACTTTTTTATTTATTTTGCTCTCACATGCTTGACATTTGTGGGCTTCACATATTTCTACCCCTAGACGTAATGCAATGGCCATTCGGAAACATTCAATACTTAGGTGAAGGCCGAGCTTGGGCGAAGGTAGCGCTTTGAGCCTAGCACCTGCTTCTAAGGAGGAAGCATAGATTAGTCTGGCTTTGTCTTCTAAGTTGTCTGCCGACTGGAGTAAAAAAAGAGAGATGTGATTTAATGATAGACATATCCCAACTGATTTGTTTTGATCTGGTGTTGATTTCGGGCAATTCTAAGCCATCTAATATTGACCAAATTGTAGAGCAGTCCTCAATCTCAGAAGTTTCGTGAGAAATTATATCCTGTTGGGGAAGTGATTCGCTTAGGCATTTGGAACCATAGAATGATACCGAGACGGGAATAACCATATCTAAGGCTCGTGGGATGCCTAATCCTCCAAAATTGATCGGAAAAGAAGGATGAAGCCATGCATTATGAGGAAGAAACCAATTAAGGATGGATTCTAATCCAGATTTGATGGAATCATCGTAACGCTCGAGTAGATCTTCTCTCCAGGAAGGTGAACATCGTAGAAAATATATTAACCTTGGTATGGTAAAAGAAGTTCTCAATAAATAAAAAGCTGAATGTGCCGACATTAATGACAATAGTTGGAAATAATTCTCCAGCTTGACAGTTTATCAATTAATAAATATCTCCTTGTTTCAGAAGAAAGGGCAGAACCCAAGAGAAAAGCGTTTGAAGGCGACATTAATTCAATCCTGAGGCTGTCTCATTAAACATGGTGAAGAATATATTTGTCTATTCTGGAGGTGTTTCCAGGATGCTAATATCACATTTGGAGTAGATTAGTTGGAGGTCTATTAAAGATACCTTTGTGTCTTCTTCATAAATTGTCTCTTAAGAACAAGTTTAATGTCAAAATTAAACAACGTAGCCGTCTGTCTTCTTTCTTGTTTTGTTTAATTCTTAATTTGTCAGATTGCAAAAAGTAATTAAGCACAATAAAAAATAGAAATAAATATTGATAAATGTTCAACAAATAAGTAAAACTGCAAACGACTGGATCAAACAGTTTAAACTTGACAATACAACTTTTATTTTATTGTTGGTTGAGTTTTTTTTTCTTCAATTTTAAAATAGATTATTCTCAGATTGATTAGAGAATAAATCTCATAATAGTTCACAGTTCTTCATTTCACGCCATACGTTATGTTAACCATTGAAAAAAGAGAAATGTTAATTATGTTTAATATTTAAATGTGACAAATAATTGCACTATTTTAAAGTTATAAAGTAGGATATGCAATTTGTTAGTACACTATTACCAAAACTTTCAAATATTTGGTACAATTGTAAAAGAAGGTATTAAAATTGAAATGAATTATGTGCATTAAAACTCAATGAATTATGTGTTTTCTAGCTTGAATTCGATTGCAGGTGAGACGACTGTTTTTTGTTACAGGTTTGCCTATAAAATTACTATACTCTCCAAAAGAACTTAACCAAGTTAAGTAAAGCAATCAAGATTAATCTTATATATTATAAGTTATTTTCTCAGTGTTCTTATTCTATTATGAGTTACTAATTTTCACGATATGAATGATAATAATAATGATTTAGCGAAGATTAAGACTTGATTCATACCCTAAATTGTAATTTAAATATGTTTTGTTACTCGGACAATTACTAGTATTTTTAAAAAGAAAATAACATGTTTACTTTTGATTGAAACTTAAGTGGTAGTGTAAAAGCTTAGTCATGAAAACGTTTTCTGTAAAACAGATTACGTTGTTTCGGACGTTTTCCTTTGTTTCTCATTTTTTAGTAAAATGGAGACCAATATAAGAGTTAATACTTACATTATTGTGTCGAATTCCAAGCTCCACTATGTGTTCAAGGAAGACATTTTCAAAGTAACACTGAAGCAATAAATTCTCCAAAATTTTATTTAGTACTTATATTAAAGATTAAACTTAAAGGAGTTATTTTTAACAACTGATTATTCATCAGGCCTAACGATGAACTGGTATGTATAACAAGTATTATATTATACTGGAATAATACAAAAGAAATGATTCATTTAATCTGATTTTACGTCTATTCCGAAACTTAATTGTTGTTTTTTATTTTACTCTCTCATTTTCATACCTAACATTTCAATACAAAATCTGTGAAATTAAATTATATCAAATTTTAAGTATGTATTTTCAAAGTTAATGTATGTTTATCAAATATTAAGAAGTTATATTTAGAACATTTAATTCTGACTACTTGTCTAGACAATATAAAGGAAGAAAATTTGCATATAGTTGTACCTAATAGGTCAATTACTTATATATGGTTTACAGAAGAGTTGAATGATTGGTCATTTTTATAGCTAAATATAAATAGTATTATAGATTTTCTGAAACATCATTAGGATGCAACTACAACTTATTTTGTCATTACAATTGGTTACATGGTAAATTAAACTTTTCAAAGTAAAAGACTGCATACGATTTTCAAAATTGTTTAAATGTATTTGAACTGTTAGAAAGAAGGACGCTACTATCTTTTTTAGTTTATCATACCGGAGATGCTAACTCAATATACCTCTCTTATGATCTTTTAAGTGTGTACCAGGGAAAGAATTAGAGAAAGTGACTGCAGTTGTCTTTCAAAGCGTAAGAGATTGGATGTTTCGCACACCAAATTGTGCATATAAAACAGAAAAGTACTACTCTTGTTGATAATAATGAAGATCTCCAATGGTGGCATGCAAACCACGCCCTATGTAACTCTAGGTACAACTTTCATTCTTATTACAACAAACAGGGGCATTTCTTGGTGAATTCAACTCCTTCCAATCTATTGCAAATAATTTAGCAGCTCTCCCCGTTGGTCTAACAGGTAGCACGTTTGCCTTTGGTGTCCGTTCTCCCGGGTTTAATATCCGGTAGGAAACCACACAAATTGATTGAAGAATCATTTACTCTCATAATCTCATAAGCTGTATACTATAAAAGTATATGAAAGGTTTCAAGAAACACACTAATAATTATTAAAATTATTAATTCTGTTTTTATATATCGTTATATATTACTATAATGCACTCTATTCTATCGATTAATATTCAATTATTCTTCATATTATGTCAAATAATTCTGTTTCAAATACATATTTTATTTCATAATAACAAATTATAACTAATTTCAATTCATCAATTAACTCACATTTTTCCGGTAGTTGATAGTACAGCCTTGAGAACTCAACGACTTGGTGATATTCACTTTCTACAAGACTTTGATTTTTCATTGAAATTACCCTGATTTAGTGCTTACCCCTAGAGTACATTCATTGTTATTTAACCAAGTTGGGTATAAAATTCTGAAAAGTTCCTGTTAAGTGTATTCTTAACTGTACAAAAATAAGTATGATATTCTCTACTCTTATCTTGAAAGTGTTTTTTTCTTATTATCATTTAACTTATTTAGCCAAATACACTCGTTTATTCTCGATAAAGTTAAAATAAATGTTTAAAAAATAAATTTTCGTTCGATCGTTTTTTATGAACTTTATCGAACTTAAAAAATTAAGACATATTAACGATCAGTCTCTTCGTATATGCATGTGCTTTTAGAAACTAACGTTTTTTTTTGCTATTGAACCAAATTTTATTAATTTCCTTGAGTTATAGCATTTGACACTAGAACACACCTTATATAATTAATACAAGGTGGCCCAAAATTAGGTATATAGTACCGTACTGATCAGCTCATTGCATTTTATTTATTTTTTTATTGCTATCCATCATGTAGACTTAGTTTATTATTTGTTCTTAATGCGTTTTTACTTGTATCTTAAGCCCGGAAGAGTCGAAGCAAATAAACCACTAAACTAGAATGTTTGTACACCTACTTTTGGGCCGTCCTGTTTATCTTATATATATATATATATATATATATATATATATATATATATATATATATATATATATATATATATATCCATTGAACTGTAATATTAATATAAAATTGTTATTACTTTGAAACTGTTAATTTAATTTAATATCAATTTACTCTCAAAGAGTAGTATACAAACTGCTACCTTTCATCTTATAGTATAGTATCCTTCCTTATCAATCAAAGTGAATTTATGTGTAATCAAATCACTCTGGCTGACACTGCTACCTGAAAGATATTTAACTTTATAGTACTGAAAAAAGGGAAACAGTTTATGCCTTCAGCTGCACGATAAATATAATGTATAACTTTTTCGTTTACTATAAGATTGTGCTAATTTTTGCTAAATAAGAATCTCTATTTAAATTATATAACATGTATAAATACCAAAGTTCTCTAATATATAATTATATCAAAGGTGAAAATATATAAGTACAACGATATCTGTTTGTTTTAATGAGGCTCACAATTTAGTAAATAGATTTAACATTTATCAGTTATTTATTACCTTTATTTTACTGAAACCTATAAACTAAAACATTATTATCGTGTTTTCCATTAGAATAAGTACTATATTTATCAAAGTTAAATTTGTGTGTGATAATTTATAGTTTATTTAATTATGTTAAATTTTGATATAATTAAAATGATTTAAGAATTATATTTATTTAGAATCGTGAAAGTAATAATTATAAATTAGAAATAATTCGTACAAACATGCGTAATATAAACAATGTCATGTTTGCTTACATGTTCATAAATTTGCTGGTAAAAGATTAGAAGCTGATTTAGTTGTTACATTTTTAACCTCCTGTACAGGTTCATCCTTGTTTATAACTTCTACTTTTGCTGGAAAATATTGCACAATATCGGTATTTATTAAAGCAAGAAAACAGTGTTTGAAATGACCCTTTTCGGATGAAGAAATTTTAAGTGTAACATTTATATGTGTGATCTGCACTTCTACTAGAGTTGAATAAAGCATATCCTTCGCTACATATGACCAAATTTTGTGTCAAAAAGTATAGACGATACCTTCCACTATGTACATTGTTCTTTCAATTGTATAAGTTTTCCACTTTTTCCTACAAAACTATAACAGTAAATTCACAGTAATATTGTACCAGTAATCTAATAAGCATTTTCTTTATTGTTGTGTAATTAAGTATAGAAAGTTAAATGTAACTTATTAAGAGTATCTGATTATCTTGTTTTATATTTTTATCAAGATATTTTCACGTTAAATTTATGAATGCCTTTTATCTACAAATTAAAATTCAACATGTTATGAAACTGATGAGAACACCATTGTGTGCTTGTGTGACTAAGGTTTCAATTAAACTAATCACTCATTTAATTAACAACTTCTAATATCAACTTGATATATGTTATCTTTAGTATTACATAGATTATATTTCATCAGCATATGATTGTTGATGATGATACCTATTTTTCTTTTAAACTTAAGTCACATTCATGTATATCTTATCACACAGTATTTACATTTTTATTTTCAAAATTGCACTTTAACAATTAAACTTCCCATGCTCTATATGCATGCATTTAAAATCTATGGTGAAATTATGACTTCGTGATAAAATGTTAATTTCTTCATAAAGCACGGAAAATTTCAAATTACAAAGTTTTTAAATAACAATGTTAACATACTGAAATGCGTGTAAGTGATTTACAGTGTGAGTGACATTTCCTGATTTTAGCTTTCAAGATTTTAGCATTCATATACAATATTGACACATTTGTTTTTCATAAAGTTAACACAAAAATAATACACTCATAATGTACTATGTACACCTTGTCTCAAAAAGGTTGAGCGCATTCTTTACTGGTGTTTTGAGGCAATAATTTTCTAAGTCCAGCTTCGGGTATCTTCGGGAAAAAGTAAGCCAGGTTCGAACCTCCAAGCCAGCCTTTGCAATCGGGAAAAAGTTTGCAGATTTGTTTTTCTTCTTTCAAATATAATAAGACTTGTTACCAAGTGTTTAAAAAAGCAACATTGATTGAAATACTTAATGATACAATATTTCGAAACCTTTTTTTTTTTTAATGTCAGCACATGCTTGTTTGTCATTTAGCTCTCCATACGTAATGGAACATTTAAATACGTTAAAGAATCTTCCCATATGTAAAAGAATGCTCAAAGTTAAGAAATAGAACATAATTATCGCCTGAGTACTAAAATAAAAGTCAAAGTAGAACAGAAACAGCGTTTGTAATGGATATGAATGTCATAATTATCTTGAGATCTGTTATACATCGCTAGAAGCATAGTTCTAGAAGTCCTTGTGCTAGCTCATTGGTAAGCTGTCGGATTTCAAATCATAAGGTTTTGAGTTCGAATCCCGTTTAGGTTAATCCTTTTTTAAAAATTATATTTTCCGCAATGCATGAAAAATTATATAAAATAATTACATTAGAATACATAAGTTGTGTATATATAACATAATCATTGCAGAACATAGTAATTATTATGTTTAAAATATAACATCTGAGATAATTTTCACAGTAGGTCGGTATTATGTATGAGGATGTAAATACAACTTAAGAAACTCGTTCAATAGCAATAAATAAATCATGTAGTGTATTTATTTGCAGCTATTTGTCATATAGAGGGTAATTCTCAACATTCATAATACAGAATGTCATTTATGTTCTTGAAAAGTTATTCGATGCATAAACAGAAGGTATAAACAGAGAATCCAAAGTCGGAACGCTCACAAAAAAATTCATGAACCCCAAAGGTCACGTGAGCAGACTGGAATTGTCCTTATGAAGCATGACACAGCAGAAAGTCTTTAGATAGATTTTCAATTCAATTCCTGATATATGCTTTTGCAATGTGGAAGTGATGATGCCTTCAGTCGCCCTCTCTCGCTCGCTCGCTCGCTCACTCTCTATTTATACAGAATATAAAAGTGGATTTATGTGTGTATTTCAACATAATTCTGATATATCTAGAGCAATTTTAACTATATTTCTTACAGTCTGGAAAAAGAGTACTGTCGGGATACATATCAAAAATGCTAGAAACGGGTCGATATTAGTATCGAATCCATAGTTTCGTGGTCGCTTAGGTAAATGGTTCTACTTTCAATTCAAGTCCAACTAAGCTCCCATTAGCACCCAGGGTGGTTACGTAGCGACATAAAGATATCGAAATCATTCGATATTAGAATCGAATCGTAAGTTTTCAGCGCCGCTAACAGTGCAGCATTTCCCATTAGTCCACAATAGTCCACATTTCACATTAGTCCCATTGCCTATAGGGCAACATATTTGCAGAGTGCAAAGTTTAAAACTTGAATAATATTTTATTTTTTTCCGTATGAAAAAGTTATAAATCAAGAGCAAATATACTATTTCACGAACAATCCTCTTTTACTATTCTAATATGTTTAATAATAGCGTAAGAAATCTAATAGTAATTCAGAACATATTTCACAGTTGTTATTTTTTGTTACATAGTTGTAGCTGTAGCATGTACTGAGTGGAATTTGACTGTAATAAATTCACTAATTAACCATATTCGAATTAAGTTTTATTTTTAAGTTCGGGATGAAGGGGCGGAGAAACATGTAGTTATTGGGGGCACCGAGGTTTTCTACATTTTACTTTCAAGATCTCCATTTTTCTTTTGTCATTTGTTCCTAATAAAAACAGTTCAGTCACTTTTGGATTGTCATAGGATAGTAGGAGTTGGATTTTGGGATGCAGCCTGTGAGATTCTAGAGGAGCTAACTGCTTGAAAAAGTATCTTTGAATCATCTGTAACATATGAAATAAGGATATGTATCATAAAAAATTGAAAGTAACTATGTCTGCGTAATCATCACGGTCAAATTGCAAAGTCAAATAATTGACGTTTGGTATATAATCAGGCTCCAATCCCAACTGGGAAGTTATCATACGCGTGTCACTTTCATTATAATACATATCCTTAGGGGGAGTAGAAGTCCGAATTTTTGCGAAAAATTGAGTTGAGTTGAGTTTAGTTTAGCGTCCCTTTCAGCAGCGAGGCTATATGAGACGTGGACCTACTGATTAACGTGGAATCCGAACCACATGAGCGAAAAATTGAGTATCTCACAAGCCGTTCAACTGAGAGCTGAAATTCAGCATATAACTCTTTATTAAAAATAAAGAGAATATGTCCTGGCATTTTTTAAAATTATCTTTTATGAGCGGGGGGACGGGGGTGCATTTTCTATATATTGGAAATTGGTAGTGGGTTGATTTGTAAAAATAATCGAAAACGATTGATATTAGTTGAAAAACAAATTGAGTAATGCAAATTAAAGTTCTTTTTGAATTTTATACCCACTGCTTTCTATTTATAATTGCTGAAGCTGGTGTTTAATATATGGAGCGTTCCGAGCATAAGGCAATCAAGCCATAAAGTTAGAGAAAAATGGCCATAAAATTTGTATTCTAAACTTAATTACATGGGCATTTTCAATTAGTACGGCATGCTTAATTATATAGAAAATTAGTCTCTCTCTCTCTCTCTCTCTCTCTCTGTTTTTTTTTTTTTTTACGTTGGTCTACTTTTCCTTGATTTGAAACTTTCAAATTTCACCCTATTTTCTACTGAAATGTGTCTGTAAGGCAACAAAGAAATAATTATATATGATAAATTTAAATTCATTTTAATTTGGAAGATGAGAAACACTTTGCCATTATATATCGTAAAGGTCAGACCCACCAGTATTGTAACAGAGAGGTGCTTGAGCCATTAACGGTAGAAATTCAAACTCCGATAAGTGATAATTTCACAGTCTTGTTTTATTACAAGTGTAACCTCTTTAGCCAATGGAGAGGAGGACGTGGGCCATCGGTCAGAGTTGATGTCGATGTGTTTTGGTGGGTCGGAGTTGGTCACAATGGTTCAGAGTGGTTCATAGTTGGTGGTTGGTAAGAGTGGATCACGATGGTTGATGGATCAGTGTGGGCCAATGGGGCATTTGGGTGGTGGGTGATAGTGGGTCATGGTGGGTCGTGGATCAAATTTTCATTGACCCACACCATCTCTGGTTAAAATTGTACTAAAGATAAGAGGCACCGAAGATGCATGTCGGCTATTATGCTCAAATTTTGCTCATGGATAGTACTCCACCAGGAAGCAATAAATTTGAAACGGTTCACGGTATCACTTTCTAGAACTCGAGATGTAGGGGTTTGTCTGATTGGCTAAATTAAGACGTCAATGATTTATCCTTCAACAACCAAGCTTTTTATGATCGTTTCCGTGGGGAAGTCAGAAGAACACGTACCTAGTAATCGTAATATTGATAGTTTGCGTCCACCCCGGGTATTTGTTTTGTGTTTTTTGATTCACCTAAATATAAACAAATCACACATATAGGCATTTTGACATATTTTGGGAGAGTAATTTTGTGGTTCGTTGGCGTTTCATCGCGTCTCTGCTGCTGGTAGTAAAGTTTTCAAAATGGAACTTGGGCCACCACGGATCGTCGCTGCGGGGCCACCAATTTCTGGCGAGAGGTCAATAGTTGACCATCTGTAGTCCACCGACGCTTACAGCTTAGATAATGAACGATGTCTTTGCCTTGTAGAGTTCATGACTACCGACGTCGGCAGTCAACTAGCTTTTACTTTCCTTTACTAACCATCTATTGTTCATGTTTGTACACGGTGTTGTCATAATAATAATAATAATAATAATAATAATAATAATAATAATTATTATTATTATTATTATTATTATTATTATTATTATTATTATTATTATTATTATTATTATTATTATTATTATTATTATTATTATTTGTAGTAATTGTAGTATAATTGATGATAGAATAATTATTGTCTATGTATTGTCCAGGTAGGACTACACACAGGAGTTTGCTCGTTTTGGTTCGACTTGACTCTAATCCGAGTCGAGTTGGAAGATATTTTTCGCGCCGAGTCCAAGAGTAGACCTCAAAGATGTCTGTTTCGAGTCGAGTCGAGTTTCAAAGAAAAGTCGTTCGTGCCCATCCCTACTAATGAGAGCTTAATCGGAGTTAAGCGAAATTGAAAGTCTCACTATTTATCTAAGCGACCCCGAAAACTATGAATCTAATATCTACCAATCATTTTCTACCAATCTTTTATATGTATCCCCCTCCCATTCACCATAGGTAACCCGACAGCACTCTTTTCGAAACTATAAGAAATGTGGTTAAAATTACTCTAGGCCAGTGGTTCTCAATCTAGTTCCTATCACGATCCCCTTTTATCACACGCTCTTGCCAGCGACCCTTTTATAATTTGTTTTATAATAAGCTTGTGTGGGATTTTTAACATAACTATTTCTATAATAGTAGAATCCATTTTTTTGTTTATAGTGAACAGTGCCATGGAAAATCAGCGCCCGGGGCGAGAGTATAGTACGATGTCACCGTATATATGAGTGACGTCGACAGACTAGCTACGAAGCGCCACCATGGTTGGCACGAAGCTCAATAACATTTTCAAAATAAACCCTACCTTTCCTTAATTTTGAGCACATTTTATTACGTTTTTCCTTCTATTTTACACATCTGCACATGCACTTTCCTAACATGAGTAACACACTTCCTCCGAAATGTGTGGCCCCTTTTTTCGGCGCCCGGCACTGACAGTGGATTCAATAACTGTAATATCTATATTCCCAACGACGAAGGTGCTGGTTCAAGATGGATGTTAAACTCCTTCATTGAAGAGGCCATTAACGTATCCGATCTAAGCCCACAACTTCTTGACCAAATAATAGAATGATCATGCGACAAGTCCTTGCAACTGTTTTTTTGTAACGAAGACTTGGACAAGTTCTGCCTGATGAGGAGAGAAGAATATCCTGGTCTGGGGATTGCTGCTTTAAAAGTAATAATTCCATTTGCTATATCGTACTTGTGCGAAAGTGTGTTTTTTATGGTAAACATTAAAACAAAGATAAGAAATCGCTTATCAGTTGAAAATGGCTTGATAATGTTCGTCATGAAGATTGAACCGGACATTGCTGAACTAGTGAAATTACACCATGCTTAGGTGTCTCATTAGGTTTTAATTTTAATTGTATTTCAATGTGCAGGTTTTGTTGCATGTGTATTTTTCTAGTATTTCTATATACAGTTCTCATTAGTTTTATATCATACCTCTTTGATTTAAATTCATTTTTAAACAACTCTACTAACTAACTAACTCTATGGCCTATGGAACCCGGAGGTTCAATGCCGCGTTCACAAAAGCTCTACACTGACTTCTATCCTTAGCCAATTCGATCCAGTTTCTACTTTGTATTCGTATCTCAGCGAAATCCATCTTAATATTGTCCTCCCATCTGCGCCTAGGTCTTCCTAATGGTCGTTTTCCGATTGGTCTTCCAGTCAAGATTTTGAAAGCGTTTCTACTTTCTTCCATTCTAGCTACATGACCTGCCCACCTAAGCCTTCTAGACTTGACGACCCTAACAATGTTGGGTAAACCGTATAAATTATGTAGTTCCTCGTTATGAAGTTTTCGCCATTCCCCATTCCCGTTCCTCTTGGGTCCGAATATTCGTCTAAGGATCTTGTTCTCAAATACTTTCAGTCTATGTTCTTCCCTCAAAGTAAGCGACCATGTTTCGCAACCATACAGAACAACAGGCATGATTATCGTTTTGTATATTTTAAGCTTCAAATTTCTCCACAGAATTCACGACGACAAGACTTTGAACCAAATAGTAACACGAATTCTACACCCTTTGAAAATGTTCAGTAGACTTATTTTTTATTGTTCTTTACAGTGTGTATAAAAAACAAAAGTATGCCTATCAGAACAAAATTTAAAATAATATTTAAAAATAATTTCTGGTATTAGATTCTAACTATATTTATCTCTTCCGCCTATCTTCGCGATCCCCTAGGGGCCGCGACTCCCAGGTTGAGAAACCCTGCCCTAGGCATACATGAGTTATGTTGGAACATACATACATACACTTTTATGTGTATAAATGCAGATAAGAGAGAGTTGGGAGAGAGCGATTAAGGAATTACCGCTCTCAATCTCTTCACTTTACTTTTGCGATTCGCGAATTTCTTACGTGACAGTTTGGGGCTAGCTAGTTTTTTGTCTTGGACCACGATCCGATTTTCGATATGCTCTACCTAAATGCTGTAATGCGAATATTGAGAAGTTATCTGCGATGAAAGTAGCTGCAAATAAATACATTACATAACTTATTTATTGATATTACACGATTTTTTAAATTTGTATTCAATATTCACACATAACACACCGACGTTCTGTCAATACCTCAGATGTTATATTTTAAAGATAAGAATTACTTATGTCGTGAAATGATATGAATATATATATTCAACTGATATATACAACTGATGATATGAATATATATATTCAACTGATATATACAACTGATGAATTGTAATGTAACTATTTTACATAATTTTCATGCATTGAGGAAAGTAGAATATCATAAAAGAATTTCACCTGAACGGGTATCGAACTCACGATTTAAACGCTCGGTGGTGTACCACTGAGCTAACATGACCGCTTTTCGGAAGCTGCTTCTGAAATATAACTGAGCTCATACGTAAATGCTCTTTTCCGTATGGAAATCACAATGACGAAACGAGAGTGTGAATACATAGTCTCGAAATATTGTATCATTAAGTATTTCAATGTTACTTTTTTCTACACTTAATACCATTTCAACATGTCTTATTATATTTAACAGAAGGAAAAACATATCTGTACATCGTTTCCCGATTACTAAGGTTGGCTTTGGAGGTTCGAACCAGCAGCTTTAGTTTACTGTTTTCCGAAGATACCCGAAGTTGGACTTCGAAAGAGTTTGTCTCAAAACAGCTATCATCATATCGCTCAATCTGTTTGGTATATGGTATATGTTTTTATACGTGTAAAGTCAGTATAACAATTCATTCTTTAAACAGCTTTTCGTATGTATTAATATTCCTTTATAAAAACTGTTTTTGATATTATTATTACGGCACACCATTTTCAGATTTCTTTCGCGAGTCGTTGACCAAGTCGTTCCCCACCAGCGTTGCCAGACTCACAGCTCGGAATTATTCCAAAACCTGATCGAACTTATGCTAGATTCGGTCAAATTATGCTAGATCCTCATAATTACTAATTCAGGAGTTTAAAAAAACGAAGTTGAGATACGATAACGTAACTTAAAATACAGAGAGAGCAAGAATGCAATACTTCACGCACCAAAATTTTAACTCAGCTAAATTAATGCAGTCGTTGCCAGACTCAATGGCGTATATATCGTATAAATGAATGCAAAGTTTTTGTTTACATATTTTGAAAGAAAATTACTTCGCAGCATTAGGGGAGTTGGGAATCGTCTGCTGGGGGGGGGGCGGCAGATTTTTGGTCGGTCCCGGAGCTGTCATTTCAGGAATAAATATGATCATGAAGTCAGAAATAAAGATGGTGAAGTTGTCAAAAAGTTGGGGGGAGAATGGCCCCCATAGCTCCGCCCATGCCTCGGAGTTAAAGGATTAGAAAACCCTGGGTGGAGCCACAAAAAATCCCAAAGACGTTTCGAACTTACTTCGGAAAATAAGACTGCCTG
Organism: Thermobia domestica; assembly: GCF_964235325.1. Lineage (NCBI taxonomy): Eukaryota > Metazoa > Arthropoda > Insecta > Zygentoma > Lepismatidae > Thermobia > Thermobia domestica. Next base: position 32,807,892 of record NC_137461.1, on the reverse strand, counting down.
TATGGTTTACCGACTGTATGAATCAATGGAAGAGGATACATTTCTGCCGTTCTTTTTCTTCCCACGACCAACTTCTTTCTCATCTCCAGGTTTTACGGCTTTCTGATAAACTTGCTGAAATTGTGCTAGATTTGGGCAGGATGCTAAAAGCAAGATGCTAGATGCTAGAGACATGCAAATTATGCTAGATCTAGCATCATTATGCTAGATCTGGCAACGCTGTTCCCCACAATAGGCGTGTCGTGCAAGTAACCAATCACACGTCAGGTACTAGCTTTTACCTACCTATTGCTTCCTTCTCACAGCTCAGAACATTGGTAACTATGGATAGACGTACAGCAGTAATTACTTTATGGGAGTTGGAAGGTTATTCTGCAACTGCAGCTAGCAGGCGAGTAGGTGTCCCGGCCTCTACAGGAAGGCGATGGATTCGGAAATATGGTGCTACAGGTCAGACTGATAATTTACGATCTCCTGGTCGTCCGCATGTGTCAACCGAAGCCCAAGATGCGAGATTAGGAAACGAAGCCAGGTTAGACCCACCAAGGACGTCTAGACAGCTAAGGGAAGTTTCTCTCTTTCCTGGTAGAAAGCATACAGCTCTGCGAAGGCTTCGTCATGCTGGGTTACGTGGCCGTGTTGCTGCCGTGAAGGAAAAACTCTCAGACGACCACAAAATTTACCGTCTCGCGTTTGCACAGGCGAATGTGGGTCTCAATTGGGAAAACGTAGTTTTCTCAGATGAATCCATATTCACAACATCAAAGGAGGGACGCCGTTTTGTGTATCGTCCGAGAGGCACCCGATATGACCATGGATATGTGGCTGCTTGCAATCGCAGTGGCCATGTATCTATTTTATGTTAAGGTTGGATTTCCAGTCGCGGAGCAGGACAGCTTCATAGAATTGAAGGACATCTGGACAATGCTCAGTACTTAGACATTATCAGTAATATCATGGTGCTATCTGTACGAGTATTTCAGCCTGATGGTGTAATTCAGTTCCAGCAATACCAGTCGCCAATACATACTTCCCGTTTGATTCAGGAATGGTTCGCAGGGCACCCTGAGATTGATTTAATCGACTGGCCGCTCGTGGAGCAGACCTCAATCTCATGGAAAATATGTGGGCAGAAGTGAAGCGTACTCTAAGGGAAAGTTGGCCTGAGGCAGATCCACCAAGAACTCAGGATGACGTGTGGCATCTTGTTTCCGAAGCATGGCTGGAGGTAGGGGAAGGAGATAGATTTGTCACCCATGTAATAGATTCCATGCCCAGAAGAATGGAGCGTGTAATAAATTCAGAAGGGTCTTGGACACAATATTAATGTCCCCGCCTTAACTCCCGAAAACAGCCCTTTTCAGGGCTACCTAAACGCTTCTGAAAATATTTCTAGAAGTAAACCACTCCTTGTATCCGATTTCTGTGCAATCCTACTAACAAAAGAATGATAATTAGCTGGAGGTTTTGAACTCAAGACCTCTTTATTGGCAAGTCCGTACTCTACCAGTGAGCTAACATGAACACGCAAACCCAACCTGAAGAAACACGACTTTCAATTTCTGGTATTCGATGACAATGATGCTCATATACTTGGCAAATATTGTATTCAACTTGGGATATTCCGCAACACATACACACACACACATAAACAAAGCGAAAGAGAGAGAGAGAGAGAGAGATGAATATACAAAAGCATATTCAACGTATTCGAATGAGACTCTAAGTAACGACATTCCGTTCTAAAGAGAGTTTGTGTTTCTTCCCGTGACGTTAAGGGGATCGGGAAAAGTTATGTGTCTTGAAGCAGGATACGACTTTGGATACTCTGTTTATACACTTTATATACCGTAGGAATATATTGTATTTCACGAATGTAAATGACATGCTGTAATGAGAATAATGAGAAGTTATATCTGTATGACAAATAGATGCAAATAAATACACTACATAACTTATTTATTGCTATTGAACGAGTTTCTTAAGTTGTATTTACATCCTCATATATAATACCGACCTACTGTGAAAATTATCTCAGATGTTATACTTTAAACATAATAATTACTATGTTCTGCAATGATTATGTTATATATACACAACTTATGTATTCTAATGTAATTATTTTATATAATTTTTCATGCATTTCGGAAAATATAATTTTAAAAAAAGGACAAACTTAGACGGGATTTGAACTCTCAACCTTAAGATTTGAAATCCGACAGCTTACCAATGAGCTAACACAAGGACTTCTAGAACTATGCTTCTAGCGATGTATAACGGATCTCAAGCTAATTATGACATTCATATCCATTACAAACGCTGTTTCTGTTCTACTTTGACTTTTATTTTAGTACTCAGGCGATAATTATGTTCTATTTCTTAACTTTGAGCATTCTTTTACATATGGAAAGATTCTTTAACGTATTTAAATGTTCCATTACGTATGGAGAGCTAAATGACAAACAAGCATGTGCTGACATTTAAAAAAAAGGTTTCGAAATATTGTATCATTAAGTATTTCAATCAATGTTGCTTTTTTAAACACTTGGTAACAAGTCTTATTATATTTAAAAGAAGAAAAACAAATCTGCAAACTTTTTCCCGATTGCAAAGGCTGGCTTGGAGGTTCGAACCTGGCTTACTTTTTCCCGAAGATACCCGAAGCTGGACTTAGAAAATTTTTGCCTCAAAACACCAATAAAGAATGCGCTCAACCTTTTTGAGACAAGGTGTACGTATAGACAGAAGGTATCCAATAATCGTGGAATTTATATCAATTATGTCCACTGAATCTTTGTATTATGTTATCAGAGTTATAAATTCTTACACAAATAATATTTTTAACAAATTATATACTGTGTTGATTACAATACTTGTATACTTCTATAGAGTATTGAAGTGTATACAGGTGATAAGCATATTTATCTGAACATATATAGGTGTACAGTATATAGAATACTCAAGATTACAAAATGAAACGTAGGATGCGTCGCATTTTTTGCCCCTTGTAGTTACATCATTGTATTAATATACATTTGAAGTGGAGAAATAAGCAAGGATCTCAGGTTTTCCATCGTAAGACCAATGCTTGTGTTTAATGATTCGGTTCCAGTGGTAGTCCATCTTCATAGATATTTGACTTTATGGTATTATATACAAAGTACTATTTCTTAAATAGATTATTTGAAATGAATTTTGAGATATCAACAATATTATAAATAAATAATTCCTTGACTAACAATAGTATCATCAAGAGCAGAATCTACAGAAAATAGAACTAATATGTGATTATTTACCAGCAAAGAAAATGTTCAGAAAAAAATAATGGTTTAAATAAGAAACAAAGTCACGATATTATGGAATATTATATTAAAATATGGGGGCGTTGTAAGTACATTTAAAATGGAAAGACTGGTGGAGAGATTTAACCTGTATCAACTGAGCTCCATGTTTTGTCATAGAGTAGAACTTCACAGAGCAAGGAATATTTGTGAATCATTTATTCTGTCACTATTAGTAGTGGTTTGTATTTCACGAAATATTTAAGAGCTCGATTGCATCTATTTGTCAGGAAAAATCATAATTTACATGATATTGTCTATTGGCATAATTTTCTTTCTGTAATTATTTCTTTATTTCATATCTCGGGAAATATATCGATATATCTTCAGGTAAATAAGAGATTTATTACCACAGTGAAAGTATAAGAGTTTAACAAAACTCAAGACGGCAACGTAACTGCTTGAAGTGAAAACTTAAAAAACAGTACATTTATCAAAGTTCAACTCTAACAATTTTTCAGTTGTTGTCCTGTATAACTGAAGAATTTAGTGTAAGGAGATAATATAGCTCAAAGCAATGGAAATATAATCCCTATAAGAAAACTAATTCAACGTAAGACCATTTCACAGTTTAATATTTTTCTCGTTCTAATATTCCAAACATTCTAACATTCCAAGGTGAAGTTTAAAGGTATGGAACGAAACATTTAAGTCATGACTAAAACAACATCAATAGGAAAAATGGAATCAATATTTCTTTTATTTATGAATGCGTTGAAAACTTTTCGTAATATTACGATAAATCTTCGAAAATTTCAGTTTATTAAAATACCAAAAAAGACAGAAAAGTGATATATAAAGACTGATAAAAGTAAATTATCTAAGATTATCTACGATATTGATACGCGCAGATTTAAATCATTTTAATTTTTTATACTTATTACAACCAATTTTTTGTTGACAATATTTCTCATTTCATCTTATTGGAAAAATGTTATATTACATATAGCATATGTAATATGTTATATATACGATAAGAAGGGCCGGAAAATGTATTTTTCCAATAAGATAAAATGAGAAATATTGCCAAAAAATTGATTGTAATAAGTATACAAATTAAAATTATATAAATCTGCGCGTAAAATGAAAACGATAATATCAGCTTGTGGATTCGTGGTACAAATTGAGGGCACAGTAAGTAATATAATTCTCAAATAAGTTACGTATAAATTTTTTAAGTAAGAAAAATATTGTTGTGATGTACATTTCTAAAAATTATTTACATAAATATCACATTTTATTTTGTAGAAAATATATATTTTGCATATGAGAATCAATCAATGTATATTATCTATTTTCAAACCGGAAGCCGTTTGTAACAAATGCAAGTAATAATATACATTTTACCTTGCAAGATTATTTAACAAAATAAACCTGCAATACTATTTAAAATGTTTCGAGATAAATTCAGTTTACAGTTTCTTAATTGTATTCGTACCTTATATACATTTTCGAATAAGATTGAAGTTGACCTGAAGGTTGTTGCAATACACGTGGCTAAGAAAATCTTTCTTAACAATAATGGGCAATGGTCATTTAGGCAAATCTTCGTCATACAGACATTTATCAATTTTACTACCATTAACATTTAATGATTTACTGTACAACTATGATCCGTATTATCTGTAATCTGGTTCATGATACACAAAAAGTGATATAATACTTTTCACGTGTGCATTTAGTTCTATAATCACTAATATACTGTACTAGCAGCGTTCACCCAGCTTCGCTGCGGTCACCCCGGAACGCAATAAACTTTGTTACTTAGATAATTTTTACTTTTTCGCTTTCAAGTGATATGATAAAAACCATAGAAGATTGCACTAATGTTAACATTATATCGCCTGTCATTTATGTTAACCCGCCCCGCTTCGCTGCGGTCACCCCAACCCGCCCCGCTTCGCTGCGGTCATCCCGGAACGCAATAAACTTTGTTACTTAGATAATTTTTACTTTTTCGCTTTCAAGTGATTTATAGCGCCTGTCAGTTATGTTAACCCGCCGAGTCACAGGGTCATGCGGGTTGCATATAAATACGTTTATTTTTATACCTATGATGAACTAATAACAAAGGATTTGTACGTATGGACACCTGAATGGTCAATTATCTCAAGACACTGGTAATTGAAAATTAAAGTGATATGATAAAAAACATCTAGGGTCCACATCCTAACAACCCCCCAAAAATGAAAGAAATCGGTTCAGCCGTATTAGCGTGATGAGCGGACAAAGGATTTTTTGTACGTATTGACACCTGATTGGTCAATTATCTCAAGACACTGGTAATTGAAAATTAAAGTGATATGATAAAAACCATCTAGGGTCCAAATCCTAACAACCCCCCAAAAATGAAAGAAATCGGTTCAGCCGTATTAGCGTGATGAGCGGACAAAGGATTTTTTGTACGTATTGACACCTGATTGGTCAATTATCTCAAGACACTGGTAATTGAAAATTAAAGTGATATGATAAAAACCATCTAGGGTCCAAATCCTAACAACCCCCCAAAAATGAAAGAAATCGGTTCAGCCGTATTAGCGTGATGAGCGGACAAAGGATTTTGTGCGTTCTCTTTTATATATATAGATTTTGAATGTTTCTGTCGCTTTATTCGTCTTAGTATGCTTCGGCTGTATTTTGTCTGGAAATTTTCATGATATAACTAATCACTTTATAATAATTTGTAATATCCATTCCATTTGTAAATACTATAGCTGAAAGCTCGCGAACCACAAACTCTACTGCATTGATACTTTGTGTCATACAGACAATATTTGGAGTAACTCCACTACACTAGTCTGTCAGCACCAACCAGAAGACTGCCAACTAGCCCTTATAAGTGCATGAAACGCAACATATCACAGGCAAATGATATTTGATAATATACGCAAATGACCAGTACAAACTGTTCTACTGTAGAAGTGAAAGTATGATTACATTCTATCATAAAATCCAATTGTCATTTCATCTACTGGCCGTTTCCTGGCATTCTGTGTTTCAATTGCTTGAAACAGAAAACGTGTTCACTACTATGGAATAGAGTATCTGTACACACCTCTGCTTGAAATGGCATTAAGAAACGAATAAGTTAATGCCGAAGGTGACTATAAAGAAATCTGATTTACTAGTATTAAGTCCGAAACAAGATTTCCTATATCGTCAACAAAACGATACTAGAAAACCGTAATTTTGGTCTCGCGAGGAAAACTAAAACAGTTATAAATGTATTCCCTTCAACCAGACAACATCACGATATTATATTTTCAGTTATTGTGTATTCCATACACGTTTAGGTGGATCATACTCGGAAACGGAACAGTTCGGGTCAGTAACCTGTAACGCAGATTCGTTCTTTCTTGATTGCTCACCATCGTTCTCAGTTATTCCCAAGCTCATAGTTTTTATCCAATCCGTAGCCCATACTTTCGCAGACCCATATTTTCTTAATTGATTCTGGTGTTAGGTCCATTTCTATCTTTATTGCGTAAAATCCACAATTTTCTTTCTGTTTTCTCAGATGTATCTTTTCCTACTTTTCCTTGGGAATACACTTGCATTATTGTGCTTCCAATCCGTTGCTACAATAACGAAATCTTAGGTACAAATTATGCATGTTGCTTTTAACCGAACTTTTATCGGAAATTTTCTGTTAGAGTTATTGTCATTTTTACCGGTTGGACAAATTTTCGCTGGCCTCAATTTTCGAAATGACACATTTCAGGATTTGTTCCTATTCTTAAATTGATTATTTTGTCCCAATAATATAAGTTTCCCGGTAAAAGTGTTATCACGCATATGGATGTTTTAGATAAAGATGTCCAGACGATTGTCTCGAGGAACAAAAAGATTGTGGCGTGGTTTAAAGTGTTTTAATCACCTAAAGTAGTGGCAAATAAATTGATAATATGGTATAACAGAGGTCTCGAAGTAGGTTAATAATTCATCGAAAATTTAACAAACCGGTCCTGTGTCTAGTTATTACTCCACGAGTGTCTCAACTGAGTACAATATCATATGGGTGGAAGAATCCATGCTTACTAGCCCAAAAGTCGTCTTCTCTATTAGAATGGGAAACAAGACTACCTGAACGATCTCTTCGACGAATCATGCACCATGACTTTTGTTTAAAACCATATCACTTCAAATTATGCAAGCATTTGCCAACGATGATAACAATCATAAGTGTAAATATGGTAGAAGTATTAGCGGAAATAACAAGAATCGATCCATCTGTACCGTTTTCCTTTTCCGATGAAGCTTCTTTTAGTGGTCATGTTAACAAACTTAATTGTGTGATTTGAACTACTGAACAAACATCCACATGAAGTGAGGGAACACATGACCATCATAAGATAAACGTATGGTATGGTTAAGTCTTTCTTATCATAAATTTTATTTACTTTAATATAACTGAAATAAGAGGTTTGGGAAAGCATAATGGTGAACACCACTGTCGATGAAATTGTGTTAGTAGATGAAATAGGTTGAAATTGAATCATAGAGCAGTCTGTGGATAATTTAATTTCAATTTAATTTCAGAAAAGTACCTGCAAATGGAACAGGAAGTTTGGCTGATACGTGTCATTGCAATGAAATACATGAAATAACGAATTTACAATTGAAAGAATATTGAACTTCTTTCCCACTTTTCTGGAAAGTCAGAAAACGTGACACATGCATACACCTTGAACATCATACATTTATTTGTTTTAAGCACATCTTCTCACGGTAGTTCAAGTTTACGTAGCTAATTTTGTACTTGCTTTTATAAGGAATACTTGAAGTAGCATTAACTTGCTTAATTCCGATGGCTTCTTTCTTTGCAAAGGTAACAACTAAAATCTGCTCATTTGATTAAATGTTCATGGTATCATAAATACAATAAATTATTACAAAACTTATATGTAGTATTACAAAGGTTTATATAAAAAGAATAATACGTTTATACAATTTTAGTGGCATGGTTTATAAAATACCCTAAATTATAGTATAACATAACAATGAGTTTCAGTTGTATCTAATCAACATAATATTAATTTAAGAAATTTATTTAAAATGGGATCTGATATTTAATAATTACAAAGAACAGTGTTTCTTATAAGCATAGTAACCAATGATGAAAATTTTTGGAAAAATTTTACGATCCACCTAAACATACTCCACTTCTTTCTACATCGCTCTTTAGCAGTGATGTGAGGTGGAAAATTTTCTTCTATATTTTTCCGGAAAATTCTCCGTTCTAAACAAATATCAGTGAACAAGTAACAATTCCTCAGTAATCATAAAATTGACTAAATTCATGTATAGAAATGTTAAAAAGTGAAAGATCGTTTAAAGAATCGGAAAATTTTCATGGCTTACACAATTCTCAGTACTATCTAGGAACAAGTGAAACAATTTTTCATGAATCAAAAATTGTCTGTCCTGTATGGAAACATTGAAAAACTTTTTATGAGTAGGAAAATTTTCATCATTTTGAAGGAGAAAGTAAAACAACTTTTTGGAATCAGAGTTTTTTTTTCCTCTGTAGAAACAAGTGACAGAAATATTCATGGATCGGAAAATTTTAATTGTGATGTAAAAACAAGTGGGAAAACTTTTCATAAGCTGGACAATTTTGGATATTATGTATCGTGATGTTAGGTGGAAAATTTTCCACTATATTTAACTGCACATTGAGCTACAAATTTGACTTTCTGTAAAGGAAAGTGAGTTAGCAACAATTATAATTTTCCAATTAGCTTTCGGCAACCCGAAAATTTCCTAATATTTCAAGTTGGAAACCAAAAATTTACATAGTGTTTTTTTCTCTCTCCCTCTCCCCCCTCTCTCTCTCTCTCTCTCTCTCTCTGAGTGTGCGTGTTTGTGTGTTTATGTGCGTATAAAGAGCAGGGTACATACATGGAGTTCGTAGAGAACAAATATCCAATTCCAATATTTGAAATGTAACAAGAAATCGAAAAGAAATCCTTGTGAATTTATCAAATATTTCAAAAACAGAAAATTCCACTATTTCTTCACATATAGGCCTGCCTATGTAATGAAATAACTACATAAAAGTTCCTTATGAAGATTATTTTTGTAACATAAAAAGAGAAGAAATGCTTTGATTTTGTTATGTTTAAGACTCGCAAATCATAATTTCAATATTGGAATTTTGTATAATCAACATCTTAGAGCAGGTATCTGTATTGTAAAACTACCATTATTATGTATCAAAATATATTAGAAATAATAACAATTAGAGAGAATAAGTGCACACACACACACACACACATATATATATATATATATATATATATATATATATATATATACATATATATATATATATATATATATATATATATATATATATATATATATATAATTTTGTGAATTAAAATGAAATTAATTGTTGCTTTTAGAACGCAGCTCTAATAGTGCAAATTTTTATACGTTTCTTTTATTATTTTATTGGAAGAACAACTACACAAATCAGCTTCCTTATTAGTTATATTTCACTTTCTCTTTTGAATGAATATCCTTGAATAAATAAATGTTTATTTCCAAAAAATGGTCAGTCTTTGTTTTCATGAGACTAAAAATCTAGTTTTTGGTAGTCAAAAAATTACAGTGACCACTTTATAGTATATCTACTTATTTATAAATGTTGCAGTGTGTAAATCTAGGAAAGTATTAAAGATATGAGAAAACTTCGTCATACGCGTATTAAACCGACGAAATAAAATTTTGTGAGATCAAAAATGGATTCTGAGGGAAGAACGCTTTGAAGTTTGAAACCTTTCTGAAAAATGAAGAATCGTTAGATTTTCACTTCATGAAACTTTTTAGACAATATTTATTACCGTTAAATTTTACGGCTAAACAACGATATAGAAATAAATAGAAAATGTTTTTATGAATCGGAAAATATTCATCACTTTTAATAAATTTAAATTTTAAATAACAGAATGGGATATTTCTACTTTACGAACTCTATGTATGTTCCCTGCACTTCACACACGCACACACACACGCGCGCAGAGAGAGATAGAGAAAGAGAAAGAGAGAGAGAGAGAGAGTTGAATGGAGTTGATTTTGAGATTACGTCCCTTTCAGTAGCGAAGATATGAGACGGGACCTACTGATTAACGTGGAATCCGAACCAAATGAGCTCTTGCCGAGAATCTAAGCCAGGTCTCCCATACCAAAGGTGCGTATGCTAACCGCTTAGCAACTAAAGAGCTCGCAGACAGAGAGAGAGAGAGGGAGAAACACTGTAAATGTTTACTTCCCAACTTGAAGTATTAAAAAAATTTCCGGTTACCGAAAGCTAATTGGAAAATTATAATTTTTGCTGAGTAACTTTCCTCTACAGGAATTCAAATTTGTAGTTCAATGTGCAGTTAAATATAGGGAAAAATTTTCCAAATAATATCAGTGTACATAATATCCAAAATTGTCCGGCTTATGAAAAGCTTTTTCCACTTGTTTCTACATCATAACGAAAATTTTCCGAACTATGAAAATTCCTTTCACTTTTTTCTACAGAGGAAAAAAACTTTCCGATTCACTAAAGTTTGTTTTACTTTTTCCTTGAAAATGATGAAAATTTTCCTACTCATAAAAGTTTTTTTTTTAATTTTTCCATACAGAAAAGACAATTTTTAAATTCGTGATAAATTGTTTAACCTGTTCCTACACAGTACTGAAAATTGTCTGAACCGTGACAATTTTCAGATTCCTTTGAACGATCTTTTACCTTTTAACATTTCTATACATGAATACAATCAATTGTAAGATTACTGAGGGATTGTTACTTGATTACTGATATTTTTAGACCGGAAAATTTTCCGGAAAACTATAACTGAAAATTTTCCTGAATGGAAATTTTTCCGCGGAACATTTTTAGCCTCACATCACTAATAGTAACATTGTATGTACATTTAAGAGCCGAAAGTAAGTAAACGTTCATAAAAAGTGTTCCTTTATGTCACAAACTATTCATTGTATTAGAAGTATATTCATATCAATACCCTTCATATTTATGGCGATATTTTCTGCGAAATCAAACAGACAGGTAACTATACGTGCTATAAATATACTACAAAATGAAGAAAAGTGAAAGTTACTTATTTATATATTCACAAGTACAGTGAATTATGAGTACGGTGAATTATAGTTTTCTATGATTAAAAGAAAATCTTGAACCACTTGCGAAAGCTTTTTCGCAATAGTATATTTTGAATTATATTAACATTTGTTAGGTTATTACCATAATCCAGCTAACTCACAGCTAATAGTACCGAATGTAGCTGGTGATTTTCCGACTACAATAGGATGATCAAAAATTGATTGAATATACTGATTAGTTACTTCAAAGTGTGTATATTATACATAATCATGTAGAACATATAATTTTATTATATGCAAAATATGCAATGTTATTAATGGTAGTTTTAAAAATGTTTCATTTGAGACGAAACAATTATAGTATATTTATGAAAGTAATAAAAGTATAGCAAAGTTCATTTCACAAATGATTAATTGTACTTACAGAAGGACACATTTTGCATTACTATATCAACAAGTAAACATGTAAATCAAAAATATTAATAAGATATTTAAATTATTAATTTTGGGTAGCTACCTCAAAACGGTATGAACAAAGTTATAACGCAGTCGAACTTTTCGGTAATGAAATGTTAGTAGCTTATGCTTTCCCATACTTTATGAGCGGTCAAGTTGAAAATATAATTATTTAATAAAAAGTCATATCTTCAATAAATATTTCAAAATAAAAATGCTGGAATTTGAGGATGGTCCACCTAAAAAGTCAGAGAATAAAATAAAATCAAAGTAAAATTTAACAATACTAAACGTAGAGCATGTCAAAGCTACAGCAATATGCATGTTTTTATGATGTGTATAGTCATAATCAAACATTTGGTTCTACACCAAATAATTTGTTTTGTAGATCATGTTCAAAAATTGGCGCGTTGGCGCGGCAATTTTAACTTTTACCAATAGCATTAACGCTTCTGCACATCAAATAAAACTGAAATATATTGACTAATGGAGAAGTTATCGACAAGAGAAAATAATATATATATATATATATATATATATATATATATATATATATATATATATATATATATATATATGTGTGTGTGTGTGTGTGTGTGTGTGTAGGTGTGTGTATGTGTGTAATGGAAATGCACATATGTGTGTAATTTACTAATCAGTTTTGTCAGTGATTACCAAGACGATCTTTTTGGTCTGGTAGAATAAAAGAAAATAACACGTATGTTACATTTATGAAAATATCCCTTTTTTCAATGTTTTTAACGAAAGTAGTAACTATTAATTTAAGCATTCTTTTAATATCTTTAATTACTAACAAATTAAGTAAAACTTTTACTGCTCGTGAATAAAGTATATGTATAAGGGACAGAAATGAAGAGCTTAGTTCTTACTCTAAAGATATTACTTAAAACTTTTACTAATCACAAGAAATTCCAGTTAATCATAGGCAGCAAAATAAATATATGAAATCGGATTGATCTCTTGTATTCAGCCAAAAATTAAATAAAAATTGAGTATTGTGATAATCATTGTAATTGTTAATATGTTGCAATAAAGAAATACTTGTTTATTTCGCTTCCACGATATGGAAATCTGACTACAAGAGATGAAATTGATCCAATTGTCCAGAAGTATATTATAACTAATACTAGAAAGCTACAAATAGAGGACAAAAGCAACATGTTTCCCTAATGTCGTGCCTAATGAAAAAGGTAATTCACAAGAGGATAAAATCGAAATGAATGGAGAAACAAAAATTATTGTGGTTCTGAAATCGTCACCTACAATACATTTCTTTTTTTTAAGAAAAGGACTATGCTATTACTTTAAAATCTTAAAATAATTGTCAACGTAATTGTCGATGTATCAATGTATAACTTTGGAATGTGTTACTGTGATCAGCTGTATCCAGAAGCTTTAATTCTGTTTTACTGTCACTAAAGCTGTTAAAATGACATTCTAAGTTTCTCCAAAGGAAAAACCGATGAAAATTATTCTACACAAAACCTGTTCCACTATGTTAAAAAGGCAGGTCATATAAAGAGGTAACTCGATAATGAATGAAGGAGTTTTTGGTCATGGACGTTTTTGTTTTGCACTTTGTATTGTCGGAATAATTTTAAATATCTCTACATGTCCAAATTGTATAAGTTATGTGTACAGTAATATTGGGAAAGGATCCCTACAAACTCTTCGTCTTTTCTGCTTACAAAAACTCGATATATAGGTCTTATATTTGGTAATGTTATCAAGAGCTGAAATTTCATGTGTATCAAAATACTATCATTTAGTTTTCACATTTTGCACTCTCTTGCAACAGGAGTTAAATAATATTAAGAGTTAGTAAATACGTGTGTAAGGAAGCAGTTATAATCGTTGAACAATATTTGTCTGTGGAATATATGCTCCAAGCTTATAAAAACTATAGAACGTCAATCAGTGTAATTTCTTCCATTTGAATAGCAAATGCATAACAATAATTCTACATAATAATTGCATAATAGACGAAGACGTCATTAGCCCATTACTTTCAGTTCTTTTCTTCAAATATTGCATGAAATTATCTCCAAAATTTGTTAGGATTTAAGAAAAAAGTTTGGAGCACATAATGGGAGTTTATCCCAAATTAATCATCAAACGATAGTGATATCGTATCTTGAACATATAGCGGATCTCTCTATTCAAATATATCACGATGTTTCAAGATGATTCATCACATACACCATATACATGGTATACGTAACGATTTGTGCATGTGTGTGTATATGTATGTATCATCTATCTTCAGAGCCATTCAAAACATTTAAACAAAGAAAACCAATATTGAAAGTTTGACATAATATGCATATCACTAACTGTTTTCTCCGAACATGTTTTAAACCCGATAGGAGAGAAGAGGACACGTCTAGCCAGCATCCGTCGTAGGAAGAGCAATTGGATTGGACACATCTTTCGAAGTAACTGTCTTCTTCATACCGCCATAGAAGGAAAGATGGAAGGAAAGCGAGAAATTAAAAGGAGAAGAATACAACTTACCGATAATTTGAAAAAGAGAAGAAAATATTGGGAGTTAAAAGAGGAAGCAGAGGATCGAGAAACGTGGAAGAAACATTTCTAGGCCTAAATCTAAAACTAAAAAAAACTCTTTAGTCTCAGGATCTGCTGAAAGGCAGAATACTTAATAATAATGTTTTCCCAGTTCAATATAAAATTTTAGCTTTGTTCATGGCACCGTATCAGACTATTCCATATTTCAAATCCATACGTTAAACGGAAATTTAATACTACATTTATTATTCAGTGTTAAAAACACAGGTTTCTATAATATAAAAAAACCAAGTGAGACGGTCGGGGGCAATGCACATCTAATGTTCGTTACTCTCGAACACTACGATAATGATACTGTACTTTTATATTAATAGAAAAGAAAGGCTACCACGAATTCAAAATTTGACTTTTTTTCAATAAACATTACTTCATAAAGCTGCTTAGTAGCACATTCAACAGCGTAAACGATTTCATAGACATAAGGATCATAAAGCTATTTACAGAATTTGGAACCTGAAATCATTCCTCAATCAATGGAAACTTGATTACATATTGTGATATTGCTTGAATTGACGTATTTGTTAGAAATAATTATAATGATTATCTGCTTTTTTTTCTTCCTTTAACAGTACAACAATAGTATTTTGTATTTCTGCACTGATTACGGCACGTACCCGTAATTAGTGTTTTTTTAAAGTTACCCATTTCTATCCCATCAACGAAACGGTTTCAGATATTAAGTGGCTGTGACCATCGTTTTAATTTATTTAGATGTTCAAACTATATAAATCTTAAGTTGAAATACTTATCTAAGTATTTTTTATTCGAAATAAAGCCTTGAGAGAAAAATTAAATTTTCAAATGATTGTAACTTTGTACTTGTTTATCTTAAATGCGTTATATCATAATTATAGTATTCGATACTAAGGTATATTGCATAGTTTTTCTTTGGTGGGCTATTAACTTTCTTGAAGCCTTTAAAACATGGATGTTTCTGACATTGGAGCATCCTCAGTTGGCAAAAGTGAATAATTAAACTGTTGTAATGAATTTTCAGTTCACAAGTAGGTCTCACTTAATCTCTAGAAATTTAGTGTAGGCCAAATAACATTTGGAAAGGTACTATTATTATATAATAGTGGTAGCATAGTTAAACTTCTGGTGTTACAGAGTATATGTATCAATGTGTCTACTTTTATTATTGATTAAAAGTTACAAATGTGTCTCAAGATAAAAGGTCACCCTTGATATACATTTGCATATATATATATATATATATATATATATATATATATATTCTCATTTACAAAAGTGGCTAAACTACGTCTCATGATGAAAATTGATCATTTCCTTATCCCACCTGTTTCCAAAATGTTGCTCTTGTCTTCAAATATACTGAGAGAAAATTTAAGTCGAGATACTATATTGAGCCCTTGTCTTCTTATGATTATCTTTTTCTAAAAGAAATGGTTATCATCACGAAATGAGTGATGGAATCAAGGAATATGTCAAAGTGATATAATCACCTAACATACCGCCGAACTATGTTTTACGGTTTGAGATTTTTGTGAAATATAATTAGCTTAAGCTGTCGTCTTTAAGTCGAAATTTCAGTATAGTGGACGTTGGCACTACCACTTAAATAGTTACAACAGTAGGATTTGTAATTCGGGCTAAGTATTACAATGGTGATCCCATTATATATATGATCCGTCCATTAAATTTTAATGTATCATAGTGGCTTAAACAAGATGCCAGATTCACAGGGGTAAAATACAATATTTTTGTCTAATAATTATTAACTTTAACATTTGTATCAATAATACGAAAAATATATTTACTTACTGGTAGTCGTAGTAGTAGTAATGACAGGTGGTGGTCTCCTGGTAGTTGCTGCATTATTTCCATTTATGTTGTGGAGGAGAATAAAGTGAAAGAAAAGAATATAAGATTATGAATCTTTGAGATTTTTCATATAATGGTCAACAAATATTATCTCCTTAAATTAATCTACTTATGCGTGAATCGCTTGCACCATGAATATTTCCCATATATTAAAAAACAGAGACAACTAAGATATTTTTAAACAAATAATTCTAAATTCAGACATGCGTTATGGTTCAGACATGCTAGTAAAACTTCAAATAAAACATACTGCTAAAACAACATTATCATTTAGGTTATCGAGGTTTCTGGAGAAATAATTTTTACTAGTACGCTTTTCAAGATTTATATGAAGTGAAATTTTTGAAATAGTTATGAATAAGAGACTTTGATAAACAATCAATTTACATTATTACAAAATAATTATTTGTAGAAATTATTTTGTGGTATAGTAGCATAAGTGGCTAGGATTTATAAATAAATCTATAATTGAAAGTATGCACCTCAATTAACGTTATGTAACTCAGAAAGGAAGAAAGTATTGGGAATTTCTTATATATAGTACAGAATTTTAGAACAGCTTTAGCTTGCTACTGTGCTTTTCAATTTGTTATAAAGTTACGTCTGGAGAACATGGTCACTCATAAGAAAATCGTATGCATGACTTGCATGATAATAATATCTGTTAAAATTTCAATACATTTATTCTTCATTTTAGAGAGTTTATAAAACAAATAAAAAGTACAATAACAACAATTAGTGTGTTCTTCAAATGAGTTATCAGTCTCACTGTTAGTTTGAGACTGTGAGGACAAAACTAGCTATTTTCATAATAACCTATTTACAAAAAAAAATTGACATATAATCGCTGGTCTCTCTGTAGACGGACTTCATAGTAGCTTCTAATTTATAATGAAAAGTATTAATTAAAAAATGCTATTCCGAAGGATCCACAGTCCAGTTGCAGTGATTCAGAAAAGATGTGGTAGAAGATGCCTATTCTTACGAATGTGATCTCTTACGGGCTTAGCATGGTACCTCCATCAGCCCCACTGAATTTCAAGAATATGTGTTAGTAAAAAGTAAATTCCTTTTTAAGTATGTTATTGTTGATTGAAATTTAAGCACTTAATCACATAGTCATTTAGTAATATTTTCCACAAATTCCCTTTATTGTTGAAGTCGTTTTTGTTCTGCAGTTAAATAATATTACTGTTACCATATGACTGTTACCACATGTTTTGCCATACAGAACTCATTTGTCATAACCTGTTAAATATTCATATGTTTTCGTCCCCAGTAGCTTTTTCTAGATGATGATATTTACTAGCACCACATCAATTTTAACACATTTTGTTTGTGATTTGTTATTCATTTCTATATTGTTCATACACATCAGCAAATAATATGTGCTCTAGAAATATGTTAGGATCTTTTATCGTCTCAATTGGTGAGGAGACCCGAGTACAAATCAAAATCTTATTCGGAATATATGTCATCAGGATTTCATAATAATATCAGAGTTCGTACTTTATATACTGAAAAGATACTTGTATCTCCTAGTAAGTAAATAGAATTAGAATAGGTTGCAGTAGTTATTGTAACTCTTATTCATCTCAAATTCTCTTTCCCTACTTTGATAAAATTAATTCTTAGACATCCAGCAAGTTTGTTTTACTCCTTTTCTTCTAAATACTTTCATTTGAAAGGCTCATAGTTGTAATTCAAATTCTCTATAAATTTTTAATACTATGACATCAAGAAAAATAACAATCAGCTTGTCACACCAAAGTTTTTTTTATATTTATTTCATAAGGACAACTCAACAGGCTTAAAGGCCAGTTATAGTGTCGTGTGCATATTTATCTAACATACACCGTTATACATACATTATTATATACGTCTTTAATTAGAAAAATAAACACACTGCTGAACAAGACTGCACTTATTTAATATAAAAACACATTTACACGTGACGTTTTGATCTTCTAGCCAAGATCCTCATCAGACGGACCAATTATGGGTTCTGATTGTTCTGCATTGAGGATATCATATTAATTGTATCGCACAGATATGCTAATCGTATATAGGAGCAATAGAGTCTTACAGGTGGACAAAGTGCAAATACACACAGCCATTTCTATGTTGGTGCAGTGTCTGTGCTTGCACTACCACTTAAATAATCACAACAGTAGGATTTGTAATTCGGGATAACTATTAATATGATTATCCTATTTATGTATATGTGATTCATCAACTGAATTTCAATGTATCATGGTGGCTTAAACAAGGTCTTCAAAAAGAAAATACAATATTTTTCTCTAATACTTATTAATTAAAACTTTTGTGTAAATAGTCAGAAAAATATATTTACTTACTGGTAGTCGTAGTACTAGTAGAGCTTGCTGATGGTCTACAGGAAATTGCTGCATTATTTCCATTTATGTCGTGGAAGAGAATAAAGTAAAAGAAAAGAATATAAGATTATGAATTTCTGAGATTGAACATATCATGGTCAATAAAGATTGTCTCCTTATATTCAAGGGTGCCCACAAGGGGGGGAATGACGCCAATGGCTTCATTAATTTTGGGGGGTCACGGAAGAGGAAAAGGTTTATGTATGAGTAGGCAGTTGATGAAGTAATAACTGAACCTTTGAGAAAGATTAAAGTTGAGGTTTATCTTAAGATCCTTGACTCACTGACTGTTCCATTACCAGATTGCTTTTCAGACCAATTCTTGGCCTTAAGGACCCAAATGGCTTTCTATCCCCATGATGGACTTAGCAAACTGAATGAAAGTCTACGGTCATATATGATACAAGGATTGAGTAACTTCTGCCATTTTGATAGTGAAGACACAGTAGCAGCACACACCAGAACATAGAGATTTCTGATTTGTTAGCCAAACCAAAAAAGTCTAAGATTTTCAAGCAAGGCAAGAACAATAGTAGTAAATTAGAAACCAGAAGATGCTCGAGAAGAAGCTTTAGTTGGAGAAGAAATTGACGATGAAGAGGAAGACGAAGTGGAATTAACTGTGAAGATCTAGATTAAATGAGGGTTTTTTAAACCAAATAGGTGTTTACAGCTGCTCTCAAGATTTGCAAACATAAATAGGCGCTACAGAATTCTGCTTTCACCATCTCTAAGAAGCTGCTCAGCCGAGAGAACAACGAATCGGATCAAAATTGTTAAAAAAAAGACACCTCAGAACAAGCATGTGGGAGAGTCGATTTACTAATTTTAAGAAGACAGACTGAAATGTTTAACGAATTATCATATGGGGACATTATTGATCAGTTTTCTTTGACCAGTAAACAAAGACAAAAGTTGTTGTTAAAACGTCAGATTCATTAAGTTCAATGTTTCTGATATTCATGTTTACTTGTGTGATTTGGCGTAATTTTTACACCGTATAATTTCTGGAATTATGTAATGTTTTCTGTACCTTTAAGAAAATATGTCTTACTTTTATTGAGTATTGCCTTGCTTTCTGTTAATGGCTGTCAAAATAAATATATCAATATGCCTAAATAAAGGCTAATTTTAACATACGTCTACAAAAAGAAATCGGTAAAATACTGACTATAAGTGACTATCGAGGAGTATAGGGAATTTTAAGTCAGTTAAAAAGTAAAATGAAAATAACTTTTAATTTAGTGTACCCATAGGCGGAATTATGAATTGTTTACTGGGGGCAGACATTTTGGTCGGTCTCGGACCTGTGGAATACTTCCTAGGCGATGTGGAGTTAATATGAATAACAACATTTCTTGTCAAGAAGTTGAGGACATTGCTCCATGCCTCCCCCACACTCTGCCCATGAGTGTACCGGAGAAAAAGGAAATGCACTGATAAAGAAATTTTAAAAGTTTAATGTCAGGGACGAACAACAATTCTTGCTAAGGTTAGTCGAGCATAACAGAAAAGTCGTCACCTAGTGAACAAAAGAAGGGATTGCATCATTCAAAGTTGATTAATATAGCATATGTTGTACCTATTATACTACTTATTAACCTTAGAGTCTAGTTTTAGTATTATTTTAAGTTAATGATGTCTAGTTTTAAAAATAAAAGTAATTAACATTGAAAAATGGAATTTTTTGCCTAGTATTACAAACTGATCAAAGTGTGTAACCTCTAAATATTATCCAATCTTCATGAAATTTGTTACACACACACACACACACACACACACACACATATATATGTATATATATATTTATATATATATATATATTACATCACTGAGACTCGGAGCATAACCAGTATGCAAAAATCATACATTTTGTTTTTTGCCTCACAAAATGTTATCTCCTAAAGTGTACTAAGATTAATTATCAATTTTAAGTTGAAATAAACTATATTTAAAGTTGGTGTGATTGCAATGTGTCTTGTATTCTTTTCTTTAACAATGATATCACGTGTTTTCATAGGAAGGGGAGGATAAATTGTGAGGGGGATAAATTGTTAATTTGGGGGAACTGGCACCCCTGCTTGTATTAACCTAGTTATTCGTAGATCGCTTACTAGATGAATATTTTCCATGCATTTCAAGAAAACAGAAATATTTAATAGACCCTTTTCAAACTAATAATTGCCAAGTTTAGAGATGTTATACCATGGTCCAGTAGCAAAACATCAAATAAAAATTAACATTAAAATACTGCTAAAACATAAACATCTTTCACGTTATCAACGTTTTCTCAAACAAGAAATAATGTATATGTAAATAGAAATAATTTTGACAAGTACACTTCTCAAGATTAAGTCAAGTAAAATTTTTGAAACAATTATCGATAAGAAACTTGGGTAAACAATCAATTTACATTATTACAAAATAATTATTTGTAACAAATATTTTATGACATATGTAATATATGGGACTAGATATTGTGCTTGAAAATATAAACGTCAATTGATGTTATGTAGTTCACAAAGAAACAAGTATGATGTAGTAATTTGATACATAGTAGCATAATTTTAAAACTTTTTTATCTTGCTATTGTGCCTTTCCATTTGTTATAACAGTTACGTCCCGAGCAAATGGTCACTCATAAGTAATCCATATGCATGAATATAAAAAGGGCTAAAATTCGATCTATTCATTCTTCATTTTTCAGATATCTAATAAAACAAATGAAGAAGTGCAACAAAAATAATTAGTGTGTTCTGTAAATGAGTTATCAGACCCACTGTTTGTTTTGGACTGTGAAGACACTGGCTACTTCCATAATAATCATTTTTTAAAGAAAATTGACATGTACTGGTTTGCCTGTACGCGATGAATTCTATATTTCAAAATAACTTCATAGTAGCATCTAATTTATATTAAAAAGTATTAGTTAAATAATGCTATTCCGAAGCACCCACGGATAGAGGTGTTTTCTTTGAGAAAACACGAAGTGGTGGAAGAGGCTTGCTCTTGGAAATGTGATCTTGTATCAGGTTAGCATGGTATCTACACGAAAATCACTGAACTTCAAATGTTGAGTTAGCAAAAATTAAATTTCTTTCCAAGTATATTATATTTGATTGAAATTTGAACACTATATCACGTAGTCATTTAATAATGTTCTTCACAAATTCCCTTAATTTTTCTTCAGTTAAATCGTATTACTCTTTCCACATGATTATATGTGTAGTGTCAAACACAACGACTTTTGTCATAAACTGATAACTATTCATATTATTTAGTCCCCAGTAGCGTTTTTGTGATCATCGTCTTTACTAGGGCAGCATCAATTTCAATACATTATCTTTCTCGCTTGTTCCTCATTTCTATATTGTTCATGCAATGCATAAAATAATATGTATTCTATCAATGTCTTAGGAACTTTGATTGTCTCAATTGGTGAGGGGACCCAAGTCCGAATCCAAATCTCCGTAGCAATACATCATTCGGATTTAAACTTAACATCAGACTTCGTACTTGTAGCCCCGCGTAGCGTAGTCGCTAACGCTCTCGCCTTCGGTGCAAGCGGTCCCGGGTTCGATTCTTCGAAAACTTTCAAACCAGACACCCTGAATGAGGTTTCACTGGGTTTTCCTCATTCACGCCAGTCAAATGCCGGGGTGGTACCTAACTTATAGGTCCCAGGCCGTTTCCTTCCTTCCCCAATCCTTTCTTCCTTCCCTTTCCACAGATTGTTTGCTCGCCGAGGGACGTCATCCGTCAAATTGTGACGGGCTAAATGGCCTTAGATGCCGAAAGCCCTAGAATGTAAATCCTAAATCAGACTTTGTACTTTACATACTGACAAGATACTTACGTCTCCTATCTAATAAAAAAAATATAACAGGTTATTGTAGTTCTTAGTTACCTCGAACTTTCTTTCCTTACTTTGATAACATGTCGTCTTAGGCACGCAACTAGTTGAGTCCTTTTCTTCTAAATACTTTAATTTGAAAGGCTTCTAAATGTACTTCATGTTCTGTACATTTCAAATCTTATAACATCCAAAAAGATGTCATTCAGCTTATTACCACCAAGCTATGCAACAAAATCACGGAAACCATGTTGTAGGGCGTCTATTGTGATCATGTAACGGTTTCTGTATACCTATAAAAATTTGTGTTCTAACACTTTTGCTAGCTTACAAGCTGCTGAACACGATATTTAATACAAAATAAAAATTACCTATTATTTTGTGGAAATACAAAGTAAATCCAAATACATTTTCACCACAAGGATTCTCTAAATATCTATGTCCTGCGGGTACGCTCCATAGCTACACGAGACAATGATGATGATAGTGAACGTAATGGTGGAATGACGGAAGTGGAAAGAAACTAAAAATTACTTAAAGATGACAAATGCACATGATGTTCTTCCCTACAAGATCCACAGGTACCCTAAACAACAGTAACGATTCTTATACTACTAAGCCATCGCAAAAAGCATTTTCCAGAAATGTAAAATCTTCATGGACCACTTAATAAAACAAAAGCTCTGAATTCAATTTTCATACGAACTTCGTAGTATAATTAGTGAAAAATATCAAAACTTTCGTATTAACATTTAATTACTTTAACTGATCAAAAAATCAAACATTCCAGTATCTGCTCAAGAATATATAATTGTTATTTTTCTTGATAATTTACTACGGGTGTTTAGGTGATATTCTACTCAGTATAAATTTAGACCAGAAAGTGGACGATATCCATTATAGTTCTTCAAAATCTACGTCTATGTGTCAAAATTTTCGAAATATCCATGTACTCAATCCGTTAGCTTTTGTGAATTGGTTGCATTGCATTTAAGGCAAATGAGATTGTTTAACATTAGCCTAAATTGTGTGATAGCATGCGAAGCATATAGTAAAATTTCGTGTGTGGAATAGGTCTGAGAAACCAATGAAAGGGAGAAGCCCGTTTAACTTTCAAACATAGAAATTTGTGAGTACTTCGTTTGTTGAGGCAAGTATATCCAAAACAGAATATGTTAAATGCATCGAGAACAATAGTGGTTGAACCGATGATAACGTATGAAGAAGAGCTATTGTGACAAATGTGAGAAAGTAAATAGAAATATAGCTTAATATAGAGATCGACAAATATTGAATATCATTTTTGCAAATAGAGGTTCAGCTAATACGGTATAAAATACTGAAGAACGCAATACGTATCTTAAACGTCATTTCTACAATACAGCCATAATACTAGTATATCTATATAACTTCAGCATCCGTCATAGGGTTAGAATTTCCAATTCTTCGAAACTACTGTCAAAGTATGGTGTGCGAAAACAATTGTACCATTCAACTACAAAAGATAAATAATACCTACGTCTGGAAGAATCATTTTTCTTCTATCCTCCTTTGAGTTCACATATGGCAGAAACTGATAGAGATGTATAATCCAGAATACCTCATTACTTCCTACTTTAAAATATAGAGGCAACTTAAATATTGGTAAAGAGCAGAGTTTCTAACTATCTCGTTAGTTGAATTAATTACCTAGAAGGAACAATTCTGGGTTCTGATTGTTCCAGCATTCAGAAGGTCATATTAAGTGTATCGTGCGGATATACTTATCATATATAAGAGCAATAGAGCCTTAGAGACTGACAATGTGCCAATACACACAGCCATTTCTGTTCAGAAGTAGTTCGATGAACATCAGGTGACTTCGATACTTCCTTGCGCCTGGAGAGAATAAATTTGAACATTGTTGAGATTCAATCAGCTTTAAAGTAACGAGTGAGTGCATGTTTCAATACTAATTGCAGCTCAAAATGAGTGTTGCACTACACGATCCCAAAGTATCTTCCAAGGTGCTCTACATTTTAGATGATATGTCTCAGTTTTGCGATCAATACAGAAGTCAAACGTAACACATAGGTAAAATAAATCTGCTATGTTGTATATTTCTAATATTTTCACAATTTTCGAAATCTTCCTTATACAGTGATCTAATGCAATTTACGTAATTAAAGTACTTCCTCGAATAGCACTGTTGGTACTTTCGGAATCAACTGTTACCAGTGGAATCATGTTTTAATGGATATTACTAACATACTGAAAAACTCGTTTCTCCATTGCTCAAGACATGGAAATAACAGGAAACGTCATTACTGTAACAATGGGTAGAAGTAATTAATAATATTCAAACGTAAGTGTTAGCTCAAGCCGATATATCAACAATCTTTTATTTGGAGTGCGTCAACTTATTCACACAGTAAACTGCACAAACACATTACATTCTTATATCGGGTATAGTTCGTTTATTATTAATCTGTACTGGAACCAAAAATTCACAGTATTCTTATTAATAAGATTCGTAACACACATATTCAGACTTCATATAATATTATTTGTAATTGTATTTGCAACAACCTCAAAATATCGTCATACCAAGCATCAATTATTTATATGTGATATTTTTCTATGTTTGCACATATTTATTACCATTTTCAGCTTCAAAACAGCTAGTGTCACATTTATAAAACACTTTGTGCCAATCTGTATCATTCCAACATTTCTCCCCTCTTTTCAAAATTAAGCTTACATCTTGCCCATCTTCCTACATAAAAATAAATCCAATCTAAGAATATGTTTTTTTTACGTATATCCCCACCTATCAGGCGGTTTCTTATTTCTCATAGATCTTCGAAGAGTTTGCTGTACTACATTATCCTGGGTTAATAATGTCTGAACTAAGGGTGATGAGTATTGTCTACATGGAGCCTGAGGTATCTGAGAACCATTCACTTTGGGCTGATCTCTTCTACAATTCTCTTTGAATGCTTTGTTAAATGTATTTCCATTTTCTGGAACTCGGTCACAAAAATCCAATTTAACTTGATGCGCATGGTACATACGGGTGATCCCATCCACTACTACTTTGTACGTATTTCTACCGACTTTATTTAATAACGTCCCTTTTATGAACTTTGGAATTGACCCTCTGTGATTTTTGACCCACACAGATTTTCCAAGTAAATTATCTGTCTCACTTAGTCTATGGTCGGGTTTCTTTCGAGGAATACAGAACCATGTACGAGGTTTAAATGTGAGAATTGTTTCTGCCGGCGTCTTATTTGACCATTTTCCATTGGTATGTACAAATAAGTAATTGATTTGTCTAATCCATGATTGAAACATATTTCGATTCACTCTATAGTTGGCTAGTATAAATTTTAGTTTCAATAGTTTTTTAATTGATTGCACGGCCCTTTCAGCCGTTCCGTTACTTTGAGCGTGATACGGTGGTGTGTGCATTAACTCGATATTTCGTTGAACACAAAAATTCTTAAAATCAATCGATGTAAATGGTGGTCCATTATCTGTTACCAACGTCTCGGGAAAACCCATTACTTGAAATACTTCCTCTAATTTTTCCATCGTCTCCCTAAAATTAGTACTATTCACTACCCACACCTTAATCCACTTGAAAAAGACATCCGTTAAGAGTAGCACAACAAACCCAAAAATTGAAAAATGATCGAGATGTACTCTCTGCCATTGTTTGTTCGTTGATGGCCAACTACTATATTGTCGTTGTACAGGAACATTGGTCATAGCCTGACAAAACTGACATTTCTGTACAAAATTGTGTATATCAGATAAGAAATCTGGCCACCAAAATTGCCTTTTAGCCATATTTATAATCTTATCTACTCCCAAATGCTGAGCGTGCAACCTCGTTAGATACATGAATTTAATTTACCCGATAAAATAACCTTTCCTTGCCAATATAATAAATTATTTTGTACCTCCAGCTCATATCGATGTTTAAAAAACCATTTATGTTCTTTATCATCTAAAGAAAGTGGTAGTCTTTTTGGCCAACCCTTTTTGTCCAATTTAATACCGTTTGCATCCATATATCTTGCTGCATCTCCTGTTCAATTTCCTGTTCAGTTAGAATAAACGTTTGTAGTTGACTCATATAATTTTGCGTTTCTTCTTCATCTTGTGTTGCTGCATTCATAGGAAATCTCGATAGAAAATCCGCCACTCTTACTTCCTTGTGATATACAATCTCAAAACTATAATTGGTTAATAACAAATACCATCTTAAGAAACGGGGCGTGATTGTCGATGGAGGTGCTTTCACTCCAAAAATCCATCTAATGGGTTGTGAGTCAGTTAGAATTTGAACGATCGTCCGTATAGGTATTTATGGAATTTCTTCACCGCAAATACCACAGCTAAAGCTTCCCTCTCAAATTGTGAATAATTTCGTTCAGCTTTTGAAAGCGTGGCCGATGCACATTCCACCGTCCTTAAGTTATTATTGTAACTATTAAATAATACGGCTCCCACCCCATAGGGAGAGGCGTCTGTCATGATAAGAATATAGGCCGTTTCATCAAATGGGTGGAGAACTGGCGCCTGTGATAAAATTTCTTTAATGTTATCAAACTCCTGTTGATGTATCTTATCCCATTTCCATCGTACACCTTTATGCAACAAATGGTTTAGATTGGGAATTTTCAAGGACAATGCTGGCAAATGTCTATGATAAAAATTAACCATTCCCAGAAATGATTGTAACTCTTGAACAAATTTGGGTGGAGGCGCAGTTATTACAGGTTCTAATTTTGCCTTCGCGGGCATAATATTATCGCCCGCTAAATCATATCCTAAGTACGTTATTTCTTTACTAAAAAAGATACTCTTATCTTGTCTAACTTTTACATTGTAGGCCATAAATTTTTCCAATACCTTTACTGTTCTCTCGTAACATTCCTCCAAAGACTGCCCCCATATTAAAATGTCATCTAGATAAGTTGCAATTCCAGGACAGCCGTGCAGAATCTGATCCATAAACCTTTGAAAAATTTGTGGAGAACAATTTAAACCAAAAGGCAACCTAGACTGTTGATAAAGCCCCCAAGGTGTATTAATGACTAAATATTTAGACGACATTTCATCCACCTCCAACTGTAAATACGCATTACTCAAGTCCAACACCACGAAATATTTAGCTCCCCCAAGTTTATTAAGAATGTCACTTATTTTAGGGATAGGATACGCACATTTTTCTGTATACTGATTTAGAATCAGTTTAAAGTCAAAGCATAGCCTTATATCACCATTTTTCTTACGAACCACTACCATGGGCGTAGCCCAGTCGGAAAACTCTACCTTCCTCCATACATTCAACATACACAACTTATCTACTTTTTTCTTCACTTCATCTAATAGAGCGTACGGAATATCGTATGCTTTTCTAAATATAGGAATGTGATCAACTTTCATCGGAATCGTCACTTTATATCCCTTAACCGGCTGATCAATATTCTCAGAAAAAAGCGCCGCAAACTGGGTTAATAGTTTATTTTAATAATAGCGAGCATCTTTAGTATCAGACACCATCGAAGCCACCATTTGTAAGTTCCTAAAATTCTCTATATTTTGCTGCCTCCACATTGGAGTTAAAACGTCCAACCAATTTCTGCCCAGAATGTGACTGCTCATATCCTTCTTAATGACCACCAGAGGTAAATTATGAATCTTACTGTGGTAATCCACTTTTACATTGACATAACCTACCTTAGATATGAACGAAGAATCTGCATTTCTCAGTGAATTCTCAAACTTCATCATTTGGTTTCCTGGAAACCACTTCTTTTGTTGCTTCTGACTCATGGCCGATACCACAGCCCCTGTATCCAATATAAACTGCACCTTTCTATTATCGCAACATAATGAGATAGTCAAAGGTTTCGACATAGTCGGCTTACTATATGCCATCCTACTGACTGCGCCAAAATTGTTAGCTCAAGCCGATATATCAACAATCTTTTATTTGGAGTGCGTCAACTTATTCACACAGTAAACTGCACAAACACATTACATTCTTATATCGGGTATAGTTCGTTTATTATTAATCTGTACTGGAACCAAAAATTCACAATATTCTTATTAATAAGATTCGTAACACACATATTCAGACTTCATATAATATTATTTGTAATTGTATTTGCAACAACCTCAAAATATCGTCATACCAACCATCAATTATTTATATGTGATATTTTTCTATGTTTGCACATATTTATTACCATTTTCAGCTTCAAAACAGCTAGTGTCACCTTTATAAAACACTTTGTGCCAATCTGTATCATTCCAGCAGTAAGGACTTACAGACTCAGGGAATGCAATGGAGTTTCTCACGATGTTTTTCAATCTGTACATGAGTATCTCTGCCAATGCGCATTGGTCCATTGTCATCTTCGAAAATAGTTTTAAGGAAAACCTTGTAGCATAGGCTGACCTATGGCACTTGGTCACCTGAAAGATCCAAATACAGCAACTATTTCTTTGATAGTTATAGAAGCAGGATCGGCATTCTGTGTAATTGCACCGACATCAAGTTGAAAGGAATGAAATTTGATGCATTAACTTCATTGTCACTCTCCATACATCATTTTAGTATGTTGTCAATACTCATTAGACAATATTACGCTTCCATTTATTTCAGTGTCATATCGTGTTGCCAATAAAAATATCAGAACGTTATTAATCGTGGCACCACCTTGCATGTTGAGATAATGCAGCTTTCATGGAGATGTAATTGTAGAAATATGTCGCTTAAAATATTGATTGATTAAGCTGTGAATTATAACCTTTATATTTCTTCGTTAGCTATCTTCAATATTCAATGTTCTCTGTTACCTAGTCCTTCCTTGCTACGAGTTCTGTACGCCATCATCACTGTGGATAATGTTGATGTGATGTATATCACACGTTGTAAGTATTGCATGCAGTTACTACCACTGCAAGCATGCACAATTTGACACGTTTGAAACCAGAAAAAATCTTCATTTTTCCACAAGGAACTTTGAGCATATTACACACCGGAATACATACAATATTGCCTCCCATGTTATTGACTATTACGTTACGCAAGTTAGCCGTACTGCACGAATATTCATTTAATTGACTTTAAAAATTTCTGGTTTGCAACATATGGGAACTAACAATAAATATACGGTAACTGTGATAGTATGACTATTTTACAAAGCGGCTAGATATAGAGTTACGCACAATATGTGTGATATCATATTGCAGAAATCGTATGCCATTTATTTAATATTTGCTAGCGTTTAATCAGGATATGAATGCCAGATATACAGCGGGGGAATGAAAATCATCTTATGTCAACCATATGAGCTTCACCATGTATATAAGTTTCAAATCTAAGGTGCTCTCTATGAAGTACGGAATCTTACATGTAAAGAGCATGGCCAGTTGCTCTGTATTACTATTGAAATTTCTGATAAATTTAAAGAAACATATTAAACCGTTTTTCATTAGAAAATAATTAGTTTATTAATTGTTTTAGTACTTATACACTAGCATTATTGTAGATAGGTGTGTAAATTGTGAATTTATTGAATAGCGATCAACAACATACCATTTTTATTGGTAGAAAAATTATCACTATTAGTAATGAAAGTATTTTTCTTACGTCTCTCGGTTGTAGTTTTACAGTCCGGCTCTATAAAGAGATAAAAAGAAATAATGAGTTGCCTTAAATCATAGTTTCAATTAAGCGTTTACTTTATTACATTAACCTTACTCAAAATTTATTGTTACTTTTTACGAAACATCGCTAGGAAGCAGACTGGAAATCCCAAGAAAACCAAACTGTTGGGATGTTGGATAGCAATTAAAATAGTATGCACTAAAATGCCTGTGTGGCTTTTGAAGCTTACGTTTAAATTTATGTTAGTGTTGATTAGCATTCTGCTAAGAGTTTGAAATCAACTAAAGGTGACATTTTTGTGGTTACTGTCTACCTTTACTTTGAGTCCAAGGGTTCTAAGTGTGATAATACGAATATCTGCAAGATTTTTTAGGAATACGAAAAGTAGCCAAATACAATAGTAATTATGAAATTGAGTCTCTTAATGGAATACGACTCTAGGAATATTCGTTAATTCTAAGCCGTAGCAGTCTGTTTCTGCCTACAGAAACATGTCACGTTCTTTTCTTGTTCCTTTTGCCAGAAGAGTAAGTCAGCATATTATGAAGACAATTTACTTTTACTTGATGAAAGAATTAAAACAAAAGCGTTTATATAAACTTTTACTCGTTATAAAAGGTTACCACATATCTTGTTTCATAAATCTCTTTTTATTGGTCGAGGAATTTGAAGCTTAAAATATATAAAACGATAATCATGCCTGTTGTTCTGTATGGTCGCTTACTCTGAGGGAAGAACATAGACTGAAAGTATTTGAGAACATGATCCTGAGAAGAATATTCGGACCCAAGAGGAACGAGAATGGGGAATGGCGGAAGCTTCATAACGAGGAACTACATAGTTTATACGGTTTACCCAACATTGTTAGGGTCGTCAAGTCTAGGAGGCTTAGGTGGGCAGGTCATGTAGCTAGAATGGAAGAAAGTAGAAACGCTTTCAAAGTCTTGACTGGTAGACCCATAGGAAAACGACCATTAGGAAGACCGAGGCGCAGATGGGAGGACAATATTAAGATGGATCTCGCAGAGATAGGAATACAAAGTAGAAACTGGATGCAATTAGCTAAGGATAGAAGTCAGTGTAGAGCTTTTGTGAACGCGGCACTGAACCTCCGGGTTCCATAGGCCATAGAGTTAGTTAGTTAGTTAGTTATTGGTCAGAACCAAACTCAATTACAGTGAATGAAATATTACTATGAAAAGTGAATATCACAGTTCATTCTTTGGAACTTTCAGCAAATAGGTTGATGTTTCTTCGCTTCGGATCAGAAGTGCATTATTGTAGACATTGCGTGGGACATTTGGTATTTCAAACAAGAATTCAGTATAAAATATTTGATATCCGAGTCAACCGGTCCACGTAATCTCTAGTAATCTAATGTAGCACCATCATCATTTTCCTCCATCTGTTTCTGAAATGTTGATCTTTCCTCCAATACATTGAGAGAAAATTAAAATTGAGCTAATATATTAAGCTCCTACAATGTTAGAAGTAATTTTGAAAAAGGATTGGCTTCAGTTAATATGATAAAACTAGTACACGTTGCGAAACGAGTGACAAAATTTAGGAATATGGCATAGTGTAACATGATATCCTGACATATCAATGAAATATGTTTTACGGTTCTACACTTGCGTGAAGTATAGTTAGCTTCTGGCAGTTGTTTTTTAAGTCGAACCTTTAACAAAATACAATATTTTTATCTAATAGCTGTTACTTAAAGTTTTGCATAAATAGTAAGAAAAAAATATCTTTACTTACTGGGAGTGGTAGTAGTAGTAACGATTGGCGGTGGTGGTCGTGGTGGTCTACAGGTACTTGCTGTATTATTTCCAGTTATGTGGTGAAAAAATAAAGTAAGAGAATCAAGTAAGAGGAAAGAATATAATATTATGAATATTTGGGATTGATCATATAATGGTCAGTAAATATTATCACCTTACTTTAATCTACTTACGCGTAAATAACTTACTCTATGAATATTTCACACACATTTCAAGAAAATGAAAATAATTAATAGAGCTTTTTAAAGCAAATAATTGTTAAATTCAGAGATGATATACTGTGATCCAGTAGCAAAATTTCAAAAACAAATTAACATTAGAAATGCTGTTAAAACAACAACAAAATTTAAGTTATCGAAGACTGTTGAGAACAAAACATATATACAGCGTGTTCACATGCATTTGGGTGAAATTTTTACAGATGATAGAGGGATCCAAGATAAGAATTTTGAGATAGGAAACCGAAAGTCGTAAGCGGCTAGTTCAAGCACCACACCATCTTGAAGCTACAGAAATGTGTGGGAACAAGTTCGAAGTTTCAATAACAAATGTGTTTATCAAGTCAATGTATCCTGCTCAATTATTGCATAACACTACATCTGAGTATGTAAGGTTTAGCTCAAACAAACTACTTCTGCACTGTACGTACCAAAAACTCACAGCAACTGCAAAAAGTTACAATCATCAATCTCAACGCACGTAGAACAACGCCTAAGGAAATTTTGTCTCGCTCGCTCAAATATCACCGGAATCTTTTGCACAATTACGTAGGTAGCTAGGACTCTTGTAATGAAGGCCTCTTAGGATACTATTGATAATTATATACTAAGGACTTGATAGGTTCTCAAAGGAAAACGTCGAGAGGATTCAGATCCTATGAGAGCGCTGGCCATCGGAGGGGACCCCCTCTTTTCTTCTAATAATTAGGAAAGGTTGTATCTAAACGCTAACATCCACATCGAAGTGGGCAGTTGAGCCGTCATGTTGTACCCACATTCTCGCGCGGACATCTAAAGGTACAGTCTCCAATATTTGGGCAGTACATTACGGAATTAAGGTCCGTGGTTTATAAATCGGCAGTAGGATCCCAGAAAGATTTGCTTGCAATGGTCCTAGCTGCCTGCTTTGTTGTGCAAGAGATGTCGGGGATATTTGAGCGAGTTACCCGAAATTTCCTAGGTTTTCTGATACGAGGATTTAACTTGGTAGTCGTCACTTCGTAATGTTCCTGTGAGTATTTTGTACGTACAGTGCACCAGTAGTTCGTTTGAACTAAACCTTACATACTCAGATGGAGTGTTACATCGACAAGTTAAACACATTTAATATATGAAAACTGAACTTGTACCCACTGATTGCTGCAACTCCATGATGGCGTGGCGCTTGAACTAGTCGTTTTTGACTTTCGGTTTCCTATCTTAAAACACGTATACTGATCCCCACCCTCACCTGTAAAAATTCGACCCTAAAGGTTATGCACACCCTGTATATACATAAGGAAATACTAATAATTTTTACTAATACTCTTCTCAAGGTTATGTCAATTGAAATTTTTGAATCATTTATTAATAAGAAACTTACACAAAATGTCAATTTACATTATTGCAAAATAATTATTTATAGGAATTATTTTGTGATATTTGTAATACAGGTGACTATTCTTTGAATCTGTAATTGAAAATATAAAGCTGAATTGACATTATGTAATTCCGAAATAAGAATATATTGTAATAATTAGATATATAGTAGCACAATTTTAGAACCTCATTAGCTTGTTATTCTGGCTTTCCATTTATTATAAGCTACGTCTCGAATAGATGATCATTTATGTTTAAACTATAAGCATGAATATAGAAAGGGTTAAAATATCAATACATTCATTCTTGATTTTAGAGATATTTTGAGAAACAAATAAAAGAATGCAATAGAAATAGTTAGTGTGTTCTGTAAATAAGTTATTTGACCCGCTCTCAGTTGCAGACTGTGTAGACACCGGCTATTTTCATAGTAATCTAATTATTAAAAATAATATATAATCACTGGTTTATCTGTAGACGATGAATACTACCTTTCAAACTAACTTTATAGTAGCATCTGATTTATAATAAAAAGTATGAGATAAATAATGCTATTCTGAAGCAGCCATGGATACAGTTACTTTCATTCAGAACAGATTGTCTAGTGTAAGAGGTCTGCTCTTTGCAATGTGTTCTTCTATCAGGCTAACATGTTATCTCCACCAGCTCTCCTGAATTCCCAATATCGATGTTAGTAAAAAGTAAATCTAATTCTCAGTAACATTGTGTTGATCGAAATTTAAACACTCAATCATTGAATCATGTTTTCCACAAATTACGTTAATTGTTGAAGTCGTTTTTGTTCTCCAGTTAAATCTCATTACTGTCTCCACATAATTATACGTGATGTACCATACACAGCATCGTTTGCCATAAACTGATAAATATTCCTATGAATTGCTGATTTGAGAAACGTCATAAGTCAATAATATCAATAATGCCGTAAGTCAATGACTTGTGAAAGTTCTTAACTCAGAAACATTTGTTGTAGCTCGATATTGCACGAACTATTAGCGTGACATCTGGCATATCACAACTCAACAGTGTATTTACCCTCCAAAAATCAAAGCTGCGTGTAAACTCATTTTCAGCATATGGTTGACAGATAAAGTATAAGTGATTATTATGACATTTCTCAAATCAGTGATTCATATGTTTTTGTTTCCAGTATCACCTTTGTGTTAATTGTATTTACAAGCGCCGCATAAATTTCAAGCCATTAGTTTCTATCCTTTTTCTCAATTCTATATTGTCCCTACACTTCATCAAAAAGCATGGACTCGAGCAATATCAAAATAATAGTAGTGATAATGAATTTGCAGAAGATAAGCAGTATGAATCATTTACTATATTGGTCACTCTCCATACATCAACTTGGCCTGTTGCCAATACTTATTAGACCATGTACTCCTCCATGTACTATCAGTGTAATATTTGTAGCAAGATTATTGTTAACGAAAGATTAGATCTTTATTAATTTGTTGATACCTTACATTTCATTCAGCTCTCATCGGGATTGTAGAAAAATGTTCAAAATATTGATTGATTGAGTTGTGTTCTATAACCTTTATATCTCATTATTCGTTATCTTCAATGTTCAATATTCTGTGTTACCTATTGTTTACTAGTTAAGAGTTCACTGATCACTTGCTGCCAGTTCTGTATGCCGTCATAAGTAGGGGTAAGATTGATCCAATGTTTTTCACAAGTTGTAAATATTCTATGCAGTTACCACAACTGCAAAGGTGCACAATGTTTGAAGTTTGAAAAAGAATAGTTTTTCATGTTTTCATAACGAACTTTGAGCATATTACAGATCGGAATACACACTATACTACTTCCCATACTATTGACTATTACAGTAAACAAGATACCCGCACTACCCGAATATTTGTTTCCTTATAAAATTTCTCCTTTGCAATATATGTAAATTAATGTTAAATATTACGATGATAGAATAAATATTTTACACGAGGCAATATAATTATTATAAAAAGTGTCTTATCATATTGCAGAAATCGTATGTCATTCATTTAATATTTGCCAGCGTTTAATCAGAAAATGAATGATACATCTACGAAGGAGGCACAACAATCATCTTATCTCAACAATATGAACCTCTAAATGTATATAAGTTTCAAATCTGAAGTATACTCTACGAAAGCATGAAATCTCTCCCATAGAGAGGAGCCAGCTCCCCTCATTTCATCTTGAATTTTCTGCCAAACTTATACAAACATATTAAACCGTTTTTTATTTAGGAAATACTTTCTTTATTAATTGTTTTAATACTAATAGACTACCATTAGTGTAGATAGCTGTATTAATTGTGAATTTATTTGCATACAGCTCAACAACATAATACTATTTTTAATAGAAGAAAAACAATAGTATTAGTAATAAAAGTATTTTTGCTTACGTCTCTCGGTTGTAGTTTCACAACCCGGCTCTGTAAAGAGGAAAATTATATGCCTTAAATAATCGTTTCCATTAAGCTTTAACTTTAGCGTATTAACCTTAAACAAAATGTATTTCTTACTTTTGAAGAAACATCGCAAGCAAGCAGACTGGAAGTTTCGAAAAAGAAAGGAAAATGTTCTGATGGATAACTGCTAAAATAGTATGTGCTAAAATTCCTTATGTGTGTCATTTGGAACTTAAATAAAAAAATTGTGGTAGAGTTGGTTAGTATCGTTGCAAGCGTTTGAAATACACTGAAGATAGTATTATTCTGGTTATTTCCTACCTTCGCCATGTAATCTTTTAGTCCAAGGGCTTTACTAATAAGAGTACCCAAATACAATAATAATTATAAATGTATCCTCTTCCGAATACGTAGCAAGTAATAGTGATTAGTACTAAGCCTAATTCTTCTTTCTTCATTTTTCTTCTTTTTCGAGTGAAGAGTGAACCCACATACCACGAAGACAATCTCCATTGATTAAAGAGGTTACACTTGCAATAAAACAAGACTGTGAAATTATCATTTATCGGAGTTTGAATTTCTATCAATGACTCAAGCACCTCTCTGTTACAATACTGGTGGATATGACCTTTACGATATATAATGGCAGAAAACAATTGCAGAAAATAATAGTATTAGTAATAAAAGTATTTTTTCTTACGTTTCTCAGTTGTAGTTTCAGAATCCGGCTCTGTAAAGAGAAAAAAATACGATATGCTTTAAATAATTGTTTCCATTAAGCTTTAACTTTATCGTATTAATCTTAATCAAAATGTATTCTTTACTTTTCAGAAACATTGCCAGCAAACAGACTGGAAGTTTCTAAAAAGAAAAGGAAAATGTTCTGATGTTGGATAAAATAGTATGTGCTAAAGTGTCTTATGTGTGTCTCTTGAAAATTAAATCAAAATTTGTGATAATGTTAGTTAGTATTGTGCTACGCGTTTGAAATACACTGCAGAAAATATTTTTTCTGGTTATTTCCTATCTTCGCCATGTACTCTTTGAGTCCAAAGGTTCTACTAATGACAGTACCCAAATACTATAATAATTATAAATGAATCCTATTCCGAATACGTAACAAGTAGTAGTGATTAGTTCTAAGCTGTGACTTTCTACTTTTACCTAGAGAAAGATTTCCATTTTTTCTTCTGTTTTGAGTGAAGGGTGAGCCAACCTACCATGAAGACAATCTATTTCTACTAGAGCAAAGAATTTACAAAACTCTTATGTAATCTTTTCTTATTGATTAGAAGTTAGAAAAGTATCATGTTATATAATTTTCTTCAAGGTTTTATCTCTGTAGGTCAGAACCAAACTTAAATGCAGTGAAAGGAATGTTATTGTTAAAAGTGAATAGCAGACTTTTTCTTTGTCACCTTCCGGAAGTATTTTGCCGCTTCTTCGCTCGGGATAAGTATTACATTAGTATAGACGTAGCTTGGAAAACTTTGCATGTCAAATGAAAATTTCATACAAATTTTTTAGCCTCTAAGTCAACCGATCTCATTTCGTAGAAGTTTTCCACTAATGTTAGTTATTGTCAATGAGGCACACTAGACAGAGCTTCACAAAAGAACCATGACTGCACTCACGATATCATCTCCGTACCTACAAGTAGGTTACTACTTGTATAGTTACAAAAAGGGTACACATCGAATGTTTGTTAGGTAGGATAACGACTCATGCCAATCTCATGCTTCAAATACGTATGAACGGGTTTATTCTTCAGCTACAGACCTCCGAAATATTCACTATTATAAACTTTTTAGATCATATGGTGGTAGAAAGTGATTTTATTTTCTGGTACTAACTTGCACTTTAGTGTCACCACTTGGGAGCGACATAGTATGAAAAAACGTATGTTCAACATTAAAGTTTGCACGTCAGTGTAATTTTTAAATATGATATTTCTGTTTCAAACAGTTGATACTTTAAGGAGAGGGAACAAGGAACATAACTTTAAAAAATGATTTCCTTACGAAAACATTTAATATTGTGACACTTTTCTTCGTCTTGACAAAAAAATATTCTGCTTGTCTTGGGATGTATTGCAATTCAGGTCTTTAATTTTTACTCAATGAAATTCTTATATTTTACTGTCTGTGTGTTTGTTCTATAATAAATCTAGCAAAACGTATCCGATTTTAATGAATCTAGGTTCTCATGTCTGTCTCACTTTAAAATTAACCATGACGTTTGATGGCAAAGTTCATCAGGAGTAATGGAACTAAGCCTCCAGTATATGTTGCATGTTTGTTTAAAAATAAACTTCTGTTTATTTCTCCAATACACAACATCACCATTTTAGTTGAAAGTAACTTATTTTATATTGGAGATAGTATTTTAAATTTATGAGGACATATTTCCTTATGTAAAAGACCTCTTAACCAAAGTTCCAGATCTTTACGACAAACAATTCAAATAAATAGTGTAGTACATTTCCCTTCATAAAAAACTTTTTGGGCTCTACTTGAAAAACATCTTACAAGCTAGTCAAATAACGATACTTCTCGTACCAAACTATTACACATATTAAATTTTGTTTCTACACAAGCAGCAATTTAAAAAGGATTCACCAATTGAACCTCAACTTCGACAAATTGAAGATATCTCTTAAATCACTTCGAGATAGATTTTTGAAATAAATCAGATATCCATTTTCTGTGTTTCAAAATCATTCTTGTTTCATATGTCTACACATTCAGCATCCTAAAACACAGTCACCTTTATTTTCTACCTCTGTCTTTTGAAATCAGTCAAATGAATTATGTGTTTACATTTGTTTAATAAAGAATGGTTTATAATTTTATTACTTCTGTATACACTGTTACATATGTAGTTTATATTATTCAAACGAGATCTGAATAATAATTTCTCCTCTCTTCACCTCTCCTCTTACGAGTAATTTTTCCACTCTCTCCGACAGTCTACTGACTAGGAAGCTAGCCTTTGAAGTATACTTTTGGTGAGCTGGCTTCGATTTCTGGCAGACATTATGTTAGATCGAGTCCCGTCTTAATCTTCATATCTTATATAGCTTTGGCACTGATAAGGATGCTACAATACAATCCGACTAACTAACTAATCAATGAATAGTATGTTAAAAATTAGTCAAATAGCGATTCCCTGTGTACGTGACAAACATGATTTCTTTTACGAATGTTGCAAAATAGCTTCCTTTACAATATATTGTTATATTATAGAAATTCTAATTTACATTAAAGCCATTTTATACTGGAAACACGTTTATATGGTAGATAAAAGAAATAGCTATTAGAATGAAGTGTGACATTTACCATTCTACCATTAGTGTTATATGAGAAAGGGAAATTCTGTAAAAATTCAGAAAGGGTTGTAGGTGCCTCTCAATTGCAAAATGGAATACTTGTTCATCCTCCTAGAAACCAAAGCATAAGCTGAATGGTATTGAACAGGTTATGGCGTATGCTGACGATGTAAATTTATTAGGGGATGATAGAATATCAATAGAAAAAACGCAGTGGTTTTATTAGTCACTTGCTGGGACATGAGATTAGAAGTAAATGCACTGGATACTAAATTAAGTTCGTCTAGATCGTAATAGTGTAAAATTATGGACGCGTTAAAATATCAAATAATAATTTCAATAAAGTGGATATTTTCAAATCTCTGGGATTAATATTAAGAGACCAAAACCATAATCACAAAGAAATTAGATGCCTACTAAAAGCAGGAAATTTGTGTTATTATTGAGTTCAAAAACTTTTGGCGGAGCCACTTCTGTCAAGAAATTTGTAGCTTAAAATATATAGGACGATAGTCATGTATGTTGTGGTGGAAGGTTGCAAAACATGGTCGCTTAATCTAAGAGAAGAGAGACTGAAAGTATTGGAGAACAAAATTTTCGGAGAGGAATATTTGGACCCAAGAGGAGCGGGAATGGAGAATGGCGGAAACTTCATAACGAGGAAATACACAGTTCATACAAAACAATGTTAAAGTCATCAATTCTAGGAGGCTTAGGTTGGCAGATCATCTAGCCAGAATGGAAGAAAGTAGGAACATGTTCAAAGTTTTAAATTGAAGTTCAATTGGAAAACAACCAAAGAAAGTCCTAAGTACAGATTTATGCAACTTGCTACTCAGCGAGAACTCAAGAATCATCTTCCCCCTGGAGTAAAATTTCTGGTGTACTATGACGATATTTTGCTCATCGCCTCCTATGATTTATTGTGCAGTGCAGTGCATCACCTCCAACAGTTACCATGGAAAATTAACGAGAAAAAGTCAGTGCTACAACCTACAAAAGCTCTTACGTTCTTAAGTGTTAATGTGGATCTTACAGCCAATACCATGTCTGTGCAACGAAAATGCCTTGATATTGTGCGCACCGTGCCTTGGCCGATCATTAGTG
The DNA here is from genome assembly GCF_964235325.1 of Thermobia domestica. NCBI lineage: Eukaryota > Metazoa > Arthropoda > Insecta > Zygentoma > Lepismatidae > Thermobia > Thermobia domestica. Next base: position 32,767,386 of record NC_137461.1, on the reverse strand, counting down.
CGTCTCGACATGCTAGACAAGTACTGGCGGTTTATATCACCTGGATTGCCCCAGTTAGCTCACTAACCAACCCTGTGGCTCATTCAGTGCTCCATCAGGGACCCTCTCGTTTTGTTCGCAACACAGTGTCCAGTGCCCGTTCCCGACCACGTCGGATCTGGCAAGATACCACGTCCAATTGTGAACTTTATGTGGACGCCACTCCTCACTCCATCGCCATTGTGGATTCGCAACAAACACCGTTATTTGCTGTGACAATTAACCGTGAATATCCCATATTTGTTATGGAATACCTTGCTGTGGCTATTGCCATTCTCCTTTATGCGGAGTACACGCCGCATATACATTGTGATAATCTTGCAGTTGTTTATTGCTTCACTAAAAAGATTTGTCGTGTACCATATTTGTACTCCATCGCTCACATTATGTATAATGATTTTCTATACCATGTAACCTATGTACCTACTTTGGAAAATAAAGCTGATAGCTTGTCGCGGGCTGGCGCCCGATTCTTCTCATGCCCTCGACCAATCAAGGAGCAGCAGCCGTCAAGCCACAACTTAAAAGTGGATGACGGAGGCTGATCCCGCCATATTGTGATCGAGAGCCCGAGGAGATAGGGTACGCTCAGCGCGCGGCAGCTATCATTGATTACAATATTACAATATTACGATGGATCTAGCAGAAATAGGAGTACAAAGTAGAAATTGGATCCAGTTTTCTAAGGATTGAAGTCAATGTACAGATTTTGTGAACGGGGCACTAAACCTCCGGGTTCCATAGGCCACAGAATTAGTTAGATATGATTGACAGTTCATCTTCCGTCTATGTTAATAATATGTTTTTAGAAATAAAATAATTGCTTTCACATTTTAAGGCTATTTAGAAAGTACTCTCTGTATTCTAAAACGGAGAAACAAACTTGATACTATTTCCAACGCGGATCTAATTACATAACCAAAATAAGATTTATATTTTCCTTCTAAATCTAAAAAGTTGGAGCCGCATTGTCCACACAATAATAGAGTCAACGGTGCGGGCAGACCCGTATTTTATTATCAGTGGAAGCTCATATGGCTTCTACCCCGCGTTAAGTTGTATACTACTGTGTGTTTCACATAGCCTCCACCCTGAATGGGACGCTAAATTAAAATCCAACTCATAATGTAATAACAAATGTCAAAGTGAATCGTTATAACTGAAGTATCCAAATACCGTTATTGTAAGTTTAGTAATTAAAATCAGTATGAATATACAACACTATTCGTTAATGTCAAGTGAACCATAGCCTTTTCTCTGTGAAATAGTAATATTGATAATGCTCATAATCAACATTCCCCAAAGCAAGGCTAACAACCTACCTCATAATGAAGTGATTCAAGGTGAAAGTAGAGAGATTTACAAACTAATACCTGGTCGAGAAGTCTAAATCAACACAATGAATATGTAAAATTAGAGGTTGGGTATATAGACGTGGAAATAGTTCAATATGTAAGAGCACAGTAGTATTTCTGCTATTGATGATGAAACTTAAGTCTGCAAAGATTCAACCCAGATGCAGAACTATTGGACGAGGGAAGAAAAAATCTGGTGCAGATCTGCACCTTATACAAGAACATGACTCATAGCAATTTTAAACTTTAGTAAGTAATTTCCTAAGACAAAAACATCTGTGATCCTTCATTGGTGATATCATCATCGATAGACGTATTTAGTAATTACATCATCATCTAAACCAGTTATTTTCAACTTAATTCTTTGTGACGTCATACTTGGCATCTCGGACTATTACTAAACGTCACACAGAACAATGAGAAGGCAGCAAATCTCCCGTCGGTAGAAGATAATAATGGGTAGCTTACAAGGCTTTGAAGACAAGTTACTCGTGAATTCATGACTAATACGAAATTGCCAACCTGTTTTATTCCATTCCACCTAGCTCGTTTTATCCCCTTTTTACTCAACCTACGTTCTTTTCCTTGACTCATAAAATCTAGCTCGTAATTCTGATTGACCTAAACGTTTGTATCGAGGTATGTCTGCTTCCTTTCGCATACAAGAACAAAGTCAACAAGCCATCTTTCTTCTGAACTGACCTTGACTCCGTCCAGCTGTGACTGGCAAACTAGAGGACCGTTCACATATTACGTACGTTATTCTTCACCACGTTTTACTCCCTCCGTCCCCCTTGTCACACTTCATAACGCAAGGTCGAACGATTCCCCCCCTTTGTCACGATTTATTTTTGCTTTTTGTTTTTTCACCAATTCTGCTTACTTTGAGGGTTATTAGAATAAAAACTAATTTTAATGGCAGAGCCTTACAAAATGCTTGTATTCTGAATAAACTTGTAGTGTTTTTGGAAAAAAAAATCAAATTACTACAAAATAGTAGTACCACAATAATATTTTAACAACATAACGTTGTTCACTTTACCAATATTTAATTCCTCGAAATTTCATGCTGACGTTTTCCGAATGAGATCGTATCCATTTTTTTAGGTCACCGGTGATTGACAAGGGGAAAGTACTGCCGAAGGAAGATGTGAAACAGGATGTAAAATCCAAACACCGATCTCTTCTTACGGGATCCAGGATATTTCTTGTATTTGAAGTTCGCCATTGTCAACGATACAAAGTTCACTTCGTCGTCGATTACAGCTTGGACGTGGCTGCATTCGTGGAGAAGCAGGGCATATCGTTTGTGAAAACCTCTTGAGCATTTTGTTTGGACTTTAGTTTACCCCTTTTCAAACTTTTCTTGTCCCAAATCAGTGTATGAATGCGAATAAACTCAATTTCTCCGGGAACATTCGAGTCCGAAGATCAAACAATTCAATATATACCACTACTGCATCCAATTTTGGGGCATTTTAATTTTGGAAGATAAAAGGCTCGGAAGGTCATCAACTGTACAGGTAGTTACAACTGTACTAGAAATTAAATTATCATAAAATACGTAAATCCGACGAATTCGGTTTTCAATATCTTATTTTTCTGTGCAAATCATGGATCGTTCCATCTCGAAAAATATATTTCACAAGCAGAACTCCTTACACGAATGGAGTGGATAATGATTCAAATCAAAAGTACTAAATCATATTCGGAGAAATAGCGATAAGCGTGAGAATGGAATTGCATGCTAACAACTAACTCCAGAAAAGCTTCGTGTGTTGTAAATGCAATGCGGCAATAACTATGAAACGCAGTAATACACATAGGGTTTGTCACCAGTCATGCTGGTGTCTAGTAGCATCTTCGAATTAATTCTACATGATTCAGTTTATACAACGTATGGTATATGTTCGCAATTTCCTGAAACAGTAGAAGTATTTTAATCATAAACAGAAAAGAACTTTATAAAATGATTAGCTTAAAAGATTGCGCATACACTTGAGAATAAAAATTACAGCAAAAAGCACGCGTCACGTAAAGAATGAGTAAACCCCCTCCTCTCCTTATCACACTTCGTACCGCAACGCCGACTACCTCTTCCTTTGCCTCTTTATGTAATATGTGGACAACCCCCAACAAAGTAATATGTCTACTTGGTACCACAGATGCACAATTCAATATATACCACTACTGCATCCAATTTTGGGGCATTTTAATTTTGGAAGATAAAAGGCTCGGAAGGTCATCAACTGTACAGGTAGTTACAACTGTACTAGAAATTAAATTATCATAAAATACGTAAAACTTTACATTCACTGAATCAGTTAAAAGCTAATTCCAAGATAAGATCCTCCGTAGCTAAACGGTTAGCGTACGCGCCTTTGGCGTGGGGGACCCGGGTTTGATTCTCATGTGGTTCGGAGTCCATGTTGATCAGTAAATCTGCGTCTCATACAGGCTCTCTGCTGAAATGGACATTAAACTAAAAATCTAATAAAATGTAGTTCCTAGATCTCCCCCCAATAAGTTACTAGTTGTTGAAAGTTTTTTAATTTTAGAAATCGCTTCAACAGCAAATAACATTTACTTATTTCTGCATTATATTCATTTATAACAGTTCCATTTTATAACTTTAAATAAGCCTTACGCGCCACCTTTTATTAGTTCAATTTTAAAAGGATTTTAAAATTATACTTTTATTATAGTACGTTTTCTAGCCCTAGAAGACAAAAATAAGAATATAAGAAATAAGGAGGTACAATATGAAAAACTGTGAATATACTTACCTTTCTTCTTGCAACTATCCGTCCACTCTTCATCTTTGCCATAGATATTGATATCAACTAAAACAGAAAATGTGAATATTCATATTATACTTTGTTCAAAGTTAACTATGTATATAGTCCTATACATTAAAAATGCAACACCAAGAAGCACTTGATTTTCCACGTATGTTGTGACGTGTAGTAGTCACAGATATATATATATATATATATATATATATATATATATATATATATATATATATATATATATATATATATATATATATATATATATATATATATATATTGCGCCTAACAAATTGCGAGGAAAACTAAATTCTGTCAATAACTTTTTTGAGTCCATAATTCTAAACCGGTGATTTCATCATACATATGGCAATTTGCAGAAGCTGTAGAAGGAAAAATTAGTTTAGAAATGTCAGATTTATTAGTTTAGAAATATCGTTCATTAATCGAGGTAAGTTATCGTCATTTCGATGCTCAAATTATGCAAAAATTGAAGTATTGAAAGGGACTGGGGGTGACAATAGAATCAAAACCTAAGTAAGGAGGACTATTAACCCTATTTCAACAATATTAACTGCTATTACTCTAAGCATAGTTTTACTGACAAAAGTTTTAAGAATAAATCAAATGCTGTACTACTCAGAACAGTAAATTATTGTGTATTTTGTTCAGCTGTCCTCCTGTCATTTTAAACCACATTAGGTTACACTCGACATGTAAACCATACTTTTATTGAGAGGATCGCAATAATAAACAAAATACGGTGTTTAACAAAGACTCTTTAAACCATACTCGGATTCATGCTTAGTCTAGTAACATCTTTTCCTTAATGTTTAAATCGATACTCCACATTTGTTTCTATATAAGGACAATGTATTTAACATCACCAATTAATCTTTAAGGTTTTAATTTGAAAAATGGAACATTATTTAAAGATAATTCTTTCAAACCCTGAAGAAATGTTATTTTATGTCAATTTTTACATCGCTCATACAAAGTGTGACTATCATTATAAGGAACGATTTTGAGCTTAAAGTGGTAGATAGTTTGGTTATTCGCTGGCCAAAAGAACCAAGTGCTCAAATTAATGATCCACAAGGGACAAACATGATCATCACAGTGAAATATATTGTGTTAAAGATTTAATAGATAATATTCAGAGCAAGTTGTCAAATGCAAATATTGTAGCCTCGAATCATCATGCGCAAGCGAAGGATCTTTGTGACAAAAGACCTGATCAACCCAATCCGCGTGAGTACCTCGAAACAAAGGTCGGTGACGTAGTTTCCAAAGTCAATGGTGTTATACAAGGCCTTAGTTAAAATACTTTGTTTTATGGGACCAAGCATAATGCTATCCTTTAAGCAATCTAAGGGATTAGATCTTACTGTAACAAGGTTTTACTATTGGAAATAAGCAATGGAGCGGCCTAAAGGACTTGATAAGCATGCTTTCTCTAAGCCCCACACAGAAGGAATTCAAATTTGGGAAGTACTTAAAATACTACAAGGGGAAATGATGCTAGTATATTTCTAAGCGACTATCAGAGAGAAAACGACAGATACTATGCTAGTTGTATAGCTGAAGAACTGCCGTTTCTCGCGGTAAACGAGCTACTATATTATGGAGATGTAGGATAATGATTCAAACATCTGTAATAATTAAATCATTGTGAACTAAATTCTACCGGACTTTTTATAGCACTATTCGACTACACAATAGAAAAGGATTCAAAAGTGAAATCCATAGTTGCACATATATTTAAACGCTCAATACAAACGCTGCTACCTAAAATTCAGAACTAAATAATAGATGTGTTGGCAGAGATGGTACTGAACCAAAAAAAGAGCAGAATAAGGTGAAAACGAATCACATTGGTGTGAAATATTTGTCAATGCTAGTGAGCTATGTGAAGGAAGGAAAAATCCATGAACATTTATTGATTCCTTCAATTATCGGATTTGTCATCTAAATCATTCTACAGTAGAAAAAAATCTTTGAAACTCTTTCCAAGCAGAGTTTTTATAAGAAAAATAATTCTGCACTCTTATAACGGTGTTGCAATGATACCCAGATATACGGTGTTCAAAAATATTACTAGAAGAACTTCAAAGCTAGTCCCGTATATTCATTTGCTATAATTACCAGTTTTATATTCTTATAATTCATATTTGTTCAGCGATCTCTAATGTGAAAGAATATTTTCAATCAGCTAAGTTATTGTACAGGATTTTCGGAAAATGTTGAGTGACACAGATTTATGGACAACTCGAAAATGGCATTACCACATGTAATTCTCTCTTTCCTGCAATAGTAGGCAACCCAAAAACAGGGTCGTAAATGGTTGAGAATTAAAAAGGCGTTAGAACAAATCTCAATTTTGTTACAAATATAGCAGTGTACCAAACTGCAAATAAGGGAATAAAATAAATTGTTAAGAATAACAACTGCTTTTATTGTGAGAGCAATGAATGACATAAAAAGGTGCAAAATCTTCTTATTCAAGCAGTTCAAACAAGAGGAATGGTAAGGAATAGGTATCAGAGGAAAGCAGTTTCTTTAATCTTTCCAAAAAAAATGTCTCCTAGAAAAGAAAAAGGTTACATAATGTAAAGGCTTAATACAAAAGCCTAACAGCACAAAAATAAACATCGACACTAAACAGAAAGAGAGACAAACACAGAATAAGGAACATTTGTGGCGTAGCAGACTTGCGACCCTCATATGCCAGATAAAGAGATGACACCCTAGTTATAAACAAAATTGTTATTGTAGTTATTATTATTATTATTATTATTATTATTATTATTATTATTATTATTATTATTAAAAACTCGTTTCTTATCAAAATCAATGATTCTGGCTAAGAGAACGTCTGTATATATTGGTCATGTGTGAGCTTTTTGTCAATGAGCGGTCCCAAAGGCGAAAAGATGAGGAACAAAAAATATTTTTTATGATCAATTCTAGGATGAAGTTTGAAGCACTTCATTAGCAGGTGTTTTTTTGTTTCTGTCTTACTGGAACAGAAAATTTCTGGATACCAAGAAGTTACAGTATATAATATTGCAAATTTGCAAGTGGATTTATTTACATTGCATTTGTGGTAATAAAGCAATTGTCGTTAGAAGACATTATTGTAACAATTAAGTTTTGTTTCTTCATAGAAGTCTTAGTGGCCCTCTATACTTCAGCCCTAAAATATCTATATCGAAAATTTAGGATGTTGATATATCGATGTCGATATATTTGCGATATAGAATGTTGATACATGTCAATATTAATATCGGTGATATCGATATATCGACATATCATACAGACCTAGATCCAAAAAATGATGTAATAATACTAATAATAATACAAATATATAGAGGATGCTTGAAACATTTATTAAGTCACTTTCAAAATGAATACGAAACTTGGTGGTCAAATAAAATACTCAACTTCCTGTAGAACTGTAGATCTCCTGGACACATCTAAGATAATGATAAACGTTTAGTACATGCTTTGTTTCCGCGTGGTCCGATTGCAAATTCGGTAGTGTTCGTTGGACGTACTGATCCGAAATACATTTTAATAAACCAAGTAGGTTGCGTAGGACATACCTTCCATTCCAGACTACTAATGCAAACTGAACAGAAAGAAAGAAAAGAAACGGAAAGGAAAGAAAGAGAAAATGAACGAGTGCTACCTTACTGCTAAATTTCTATCAGAAACATATTTTATTAAAAGTCCAAACTGTATCATAATGAGAAGTTACCAATATTCCAGAGCAATATTGGATGTTTTTATAGATGTACCAGACCTTGTATGTTTCAAATTTCAAATCTGAATAAAACGAATTGAATTGTAGGATGGAAACAAATTTTGTAACAAATTAATAAAAATAAAAATCTGTTTTGAAGTAACCAAAGAGGGGGCAATTTTCTAGTTATCTCCCTAGATTTATCTGTTCCGAACATCCAGTGTCTATTTGATCTGTTGTGGATATAACGTTGTAATTCGCACAGTTGCATTCATTATTTTATGTGAAAAATAATACTGCCTGGCGGGAAATCAAACTCAGATTTTCCACGTGGAAGTCATGCACGATAACTACTACTCCACCAATTGCTCTATCCAAACTTTCCTTAAGAAATGGTGTGGTGTTTCTTTCTGAAAACGATAACACGAAAAGTGCTGCGAATGAATAAAATATTCGAATGTCCCGGTAATTTTCTTGCCCTTTCCCAACAAACACTCGTAAATCATCCCTATCATGATTCAGATGTTTCCTTCCACATTCTTATGCTCGTCTACTATGAGAAGTCGATTGTTTACGATACCTTTGTGGAAAAAGCAATTTCGCCGTGAACAGGATTTGAAACTAGGTTGGATAACTGTATTGCTTCTAAGTCCGCTACGTTATGCATTCACTATCATGCCACGTGAAGCTAAAACCCAAATATTAATAACTTTGCCTTTGAAACGGACCAGTTTCTTCCTGTAAGGTTATTTACACCAAAATGTATCGTACCGGACGTAAGTCCTAGACCAGGTAATGGCAACTGTGTACTGATGAAATGCAGAGTATGAGAATTAAATGTCATATTTGTAGTTTGGTATGGAGATGCAATTAAATTGTGAATCAAAAGTTTAAGAACAACTCAAGTTAATAATATAAACTATGCCAAAGATAATAGACTTATATCATCATAAAAGAAATACGAAAGACGTTCTGAAACGAGAAACAACGTATAACTTTGTAAGCGGAGGCAAAGATACCTAACGTAAAAACAGTAAAGACAAATCACTTAACTCGTAGTGATCATGGTTCAGTGATCAAGGCCTCTAGCAGGTAATCTCCAGATCCTCAGATCGGATCCACGTCAGGAAATATTCCTTTCTAGTTTAGGATTTTTACTTTAGATGGCGTTTGAGAAGCGATGACACACGTTTTATTATCTTCAGATATTTGAGTAATCGGATGTTTAAAAACTTGAACTTTCAAATCTTCAGGAATAATAATAGTAATAAAATAATAATAATAATAATAATAATAATAATAATAATAATAATAATAATAATAATAATAATAATAATAATCTCGTAAAATATTAAAAGTTATAAGCTCATTATCGTTCAAATCATACCATTATAAGCAGAAACGATTTTAGCAAGAACAGTTCGCCTTTGTTTAATGTTGCCAGCGAGAAGAGGAATTTATCATCTCCTTCCTAAAACAAACCAAACAAAATCGAGATGGGAATTAACATTTACATTCGAGGAGGGACAAGGCTAACTCAAGTTATAATCTCGCTTTAAAAATGAGAATCGAGACGAGACGAAATGTATCGTAAATATTTCTCGTTTTCCTAGATTCTCGAAATAGTGTATGTCCATTCTTTAAGTAACAATACTTTGTAGACATAATTATGTATGCTATTTTCTTACTTCGTATTTCGGATCTCACCGAATTATGATCTGTGTAGATATGTTTGTATCAAAGCTTTTATAATTATCTTTGCATATCCTAAAAGTTATTTTGTTATAAGCGTTACTGTTCAGTGATATTCTGTTTTCGATTACAGTGATTTTCCTTAAAACGTGCAGTGGAATACTTTCTACATGAAAGCTTAGTGGAAGTTTTTGGTTTAAAATTTGGGTATCAGCAAAGGTGTATCTTCGAGGTACGGACCTCTCTCCCCGAAATCAAGACTTTCCTGTAAGTTTTGAATAATTTTAATCCAACTTTAAAAATTTTAATACCATTATTGAAATTATTATTATTATTTATTATTACTGTCGTTTTGTGAATTCAATAGTTCACTCTGCTCCATCCAGCTCCAACCGAGTGGGCATTGTGTTGAACATACGAAGTATGTTGGTTTCCCCAGGGCTCTTGTAAGCTCAGGAGATTTGCCTTGAAAGCTTTCCTTTAACATTTAGGTAGTTGTAAAGACGTACGCTGGTTGTATATTCTGGTGGTCCGGATAATTCTCTCCAATCCCGACTATGTTGTAACTTTCGCCTAATGTTAGGGGCGATTTTACCGATTGTAGTACAATCTGTCCTTATACGGAATTTGTCTCCTACATTATTATTATTATTATTATTATTATTATTATTATAATTATTATTATTATTATTATTCCTGAATATTTGACACCATTATATATTTCGTATTGCAATGCAAATGTGTGTATTGAATTTGATAGGAAAAAGGAAATAAATTGGTTTGGATCCTATCCGAGGATGAGTGCATTATAAGATATACTTTGGAATTAGTGTCCGGTAGGAAAAGACGGGAAAACGACGGTTCTTTCCCTGCACTATATGAAATCGAAACTTCTATGCCTTAACAGAAACTAAGTAGGATTTGTCTTCTTCACGATACATAATAAAGCCTTTTCTTTGGGTAAAAGTCTTTGGATTATGTATGCGTTTTATTTTTATTTTAACAAAACAAACATACAAATAAAAGAAAGAATAGTTCCTATTTACAAATTTTGGTTGAACGGATGTATGGAGCGTGTTGAAAATGGCGAACAAAAATATTATTATTATTTCCATTAATAGTGAAACACGTTAGAAACAATTCCACAATTGCTACGAAACAATAACGTTTCAATCACATTTATAACTCACCCTTACCGATTATCCTAATGTATTTAAGAATTGTTTGCTTAACACGTTATCTACTCAGTACGAATCAAGATTGTAAATGTGTGACGTCGTGTTGTCAGTATTTCACATGTGAAGAAACTCATTTCAACTCTAACTTGTAAGATGTAGAGAAATTGAATATTTCTCATTTTATTATACATCAGAAATAGCGACGTTGCAAATGGTAAAAGTTTCCTTAAGTACCTCACCGGGAATCGAATCCAGAACCAGTGAATTACCAAACGAATGATCAACACTCTAAGACTGCTCTGTTAAGTAAGAGTCGAAAACACTGGTGTATGTAGCAAATTGCACACGTTTAAGATTCCAATATTTTATTAACAGTAAAACATTTTGATTTTGGTCATGATCAAATACTATAGACCAAGATAATTCAAATTTAAATTAAAAAGGCATAGAAACATACAACGAAATTAAGGAGAAGGTTGTCTTAAGAGTAATTTGAATCCTTAACTGGAACGTGGTGGCTCAGACCCATATTTTCTGATTCACCGAAAGTATCCCCGTAACTTGTCTCTGTTACTCTCGGTTATTCAAGTTTTAAAGTTATTTCTAGTAACCTTGACGACAAGGACATGAACAAATATACATCACGGATATTTAAAATTTAAAAGGCTCTCCCACAGGGAATCGAACCGGGGACTCCGACCACTGAAGTATCTGATGGATGAGTATTAGGTTCGTTTTCAAGGAAAGGCTTTTCTCGGGACTCTCCCTTTTCCTCCCAGTTTCTCATTACCCCAATTCGTCCATAATAATTCACTTGTTTTAATCATTGTCTACCTCAACGTAACAGACATACCTCTGGGACATTGAACGCAAAGATCTCAATTAATTTCATTTTCAAACGGTTATCCGAAACCAAACCCAACCGAAAACATTCTATTTTCTATTGTATTAACATGTTTTCACACAAATATATAGAGAAAAAACATGGTCAATCGTAATTCCATTCAAACGTGAAACAGCAGATTCATAATACTTTAACTTACAACGAAACTATTACATATATTTCCGAACTTTTCCAAAATATCTATGGATACTCCGAAAAAAGGATATATAATGTCTGTTTTCAAACAAAATTGAACCAAATTACGGTTCGGTTTCTGAAATAAACCGACACATTCTGTTTCAACTTTAAACCGATCCCAAACCAGTTAATAAGATTTTAGAACAAGGCTTGTGCCTAGGTTGTAGTTGATAATTTTATTGTTTCGTGAAATCAACTGTCATAATGTAGTACAATTTCAGAGATAAAATCGCTAGAGTCCCCTATTTCAGCCCGTATATATATATATATATATATATATATATATATATATATATATATATATGTGTGTGTGTGTGTGTGTGTGTGTGTGTGTGTGTGTGTGTGTGTGTGTAGGATGGCCCAAAGGTATAGCGACATAAAACCACCAATTTCTAAAAGTCAGATACTATGTTATTTTAATACATTTTACTATATGTCGCTTTTCTGTCGAAAATCTTCGACTGTTAGTTTATTCATGGCGAAGGATAGTTTTCGGATGATTTTCTCAAAACTGGCTTAAATGCCTCTGCTTTTCTTCCATAAATATAAATTTTATTAATAATCTTACCATGTACAAATTACTTGTTCTAAAAAATATATATATATGAGGAGTAGTGGTTTTGCTTGGAATATTGTCTCAAAAATAAGTTAGGTAATTTTGTTTGCATTTCATACATAATTTTTTGATTAAAAACTCATTTACATAACTCATTTATCCCAGCGAAAAAATGTGAGGGTGCTATGCTCTTGATGTTGAGATTTTCTCGGACGATTTTGTAAATAAATAACTCAGGATATCTTGTACATATTTCATTTGTACAAATACCATTAACAAGTCTATAATGGTGAATAAATTTCTTCCTACTAAAATATCAACAATGGGTAGTTAACTCTTCGGGTTGAATGTTTTTTTCTGACAGTTTTCACAAACAAGACTCATGTGATTTTGTTAACATTTAACAAACAATATTTCCTTAATAATTCAAACTAATAGCACGCTATCTGCTATGAAAAGTCCAAACTGGATAAATAAATTTTCAAGGTGAGTTCTTGTTTGCACGAACGTTTCCCGAAAATATCTTATAATTTAGTACCTCCTTTCACAAGAAAATGCTTTGTTAATAACTGCAGTATTACATAATTTATTGTAAGGAATAACAGTGGGAAGTTTACTGGACTTTCATTGATTTTTGAAACCGTATTAAACTTCATCTTATCTTTATTCTATTTATTAACTTCAGTTGTGAAAAGTTGGAATGTTGCAATTAATTTGCAAACAATAATTGATAAATAATGAGAGTATGGATTTATATACCCTCCACATTCAGTCATTATGAAGAGGATGCTATGAAACTCACGGTTTACTCGTCGTGTTTGCCGTAAACCATGCACACCAAACTAAACCTAGCATTAGTGAAAGACTGTAGTTATTGGTGTGCAAATCGTTTTCATGGGTTTCTTAATTTACTGCTCTAGTCTTATTGAGTAAAGGGTACCCTGACAACATGAGTTGTTTTGCACCATACCTAACTTATTTCCCCCCTTAAAAGTTGTGATTAAGCTCTTGCAACATATATAGTAAATGTAGTTTTTCCCCGTCACATTTTATTGTACCTCACAATAACTTAAGTCAAACAGAATTCATGTGCTGGCGGAGTTTGGAATGCTCATGAATAATAATAATAATAATAATAATAATAATAATAATAATAATAATAATAATAATAATAATAATAATAATAATAATAAAGCAATAATTAAATTACAATAACAATTTCTTAGTAATAACATTCGATGAAGAAAACTAATTGACATGACTGAATCTTACTTCGGTCTGCAGCTTGACAGTTTCCTACGATACCATTACGACAAAACTTCTGTATGTAAAGATGATAAATTACAGTAAAAATCACGCATGTTTTCCTTTCTAAGAACTTAACTAATAATCCTGGATATCTTGATACAATTCAAATATAATGTATGTCAGCTTTGCTTCTACCAAGACTACGGAATCAACATTAAAATTCAGCTTCAACTTGAGGAACGATTTGAGACATTTTTCTCATTAAGAAAGTTCTTCTGGCCTGTTTCTGAGTGGAAAAATGAAGTGGTAACTAACACAACTAATGATCATCTTTTCATATGGGTCTTAGTATTGTAACCCGCCTGGGTTTGATTCTCTTATTAGGGCACTAAAGATTTTTATTTATGGCAGACTTAGTGGTTAGAGGGAACAAGCATTTCTATCCGCAGCTAGTAATGCTAGAATAAAAGACAAGCAAACCTCCAAGGGAGACCACGAACCAATTTGAACTCAGATTGAGGTTGCAGTCGCGCGTACCCACCGTCTTCGGTAAGCCTGTTAACATCCACAAAGTGCACACAAGTACCTGGATATAATACCCACAATTTCGATAGTGATTCATGTAGTGAATATGGTAAAGATAACTGGAAACAAAACATATACATGAAGTAAATTTTATTTGATTAAAAATAAAACAAGTCATATATTAGATTTACTTACGTGTACAACTTTTACTATGTTTTATTGATAAACCTATTTGAATATGTACTTAAAATATATTAGCCCATTTCAAATTTTTATTTAAGATTTACATGAAGAAATGATTATGAAAGATTGATTTAAAAAAAAATTGCACACCGTAGTTGCCGGCTAGAATTTAATTTGAATGATATATTAACACTTAGCACACGTTATTTATTTACACTCTACTTCACTAAACTGCAGAATGATGAATTTGGGGGGGACCTTGTAGTTATTCCCTGTGAAGAAATTCCTTCCAGATTCATGTCCTTTCTCCAATAATCATTTTCTGGTTCCATCCTGGTTACTGCTGCTTAGCTTTGACAATAATCAAATTTGTGACTGCATCAACTCCTTGTTTTTGTGACGTGGGCTTATATTGCTTTGAATAATATCCTTTGCTTTTACGTACGTTCAATAACTCCATGAAGATTTCACGTTGAAACAATTGCATTAATCATAATTCATATTTATATTACAAATTCGACAACACTATGAACGATGGTTCAGAAATTTTAAGATTTTCTTAATACACGCTGCATTTCTTGGTTTGTCTATGCAGCCATCATCACCAAGCACATCTTCGCGCGTTCAGCATCAAGCGTCTGTATTCTTACGCCTGATACTAACTTGCTTATTATTGAAAAACACCTTTTCATAGACAATATACACATTGTCGAATTTCAATTTTATTCGCTATCAATGTTATATAATCAAAGTGCTAAAAGTGATTAGGATAAGCATCGATGATGCTGGAGTTAGTTGAACTATTTCTTTCTAGAGTTATTGTCGCTTACCTTCCTTTGTGCCTTGAACAGGCAATGCAAGTCACCACCGCACAGCGTTGCCAACACATTGAAACAAATAGCACCATTTTAAAAGGTTTGCGTCAACGTATATAGAGCCTTATTCCACTTCAGATGAGACTGACTATGGAATTTAAAATGGAATGGGAGTGTGGGAGGACACACGCACACAGTATCTGGAGTAATCTTACACAAAAGATTGTCTGCTGGTTAATAGCTTTGGTGCAACATCAAGTAGGTGTTCAGTATACGTAATTGGTTAACATACGGCTCTTTACCAAGGTGACCCGCGTTCAAATCTTTCCAAACACGAAATGTAAGCGTGCTTCAATTTCCATTTCAACCCATGATCTGTGTGACGCGAAAGATGTTCTCTTGCGAAGATGAACAGAGATGTTCAAATGGTGACAATGACGGTACAGCAGTAGGTCCTTGAATGGAGACAAGGATTTATAAACTTATTTCATTCGTTCGTTCGAAATTGATATTTTCAGTTTGTTTTCATCGTTGTTTAACTAATGTAAATTCAGTGTTTTCTTTGTTTTCTTCTAATGTGCATGATATAGTAAAATACTACAGTATGCATACAGGGAATTATGATATTATTGATATACAGCATTCATTCGACAACACGCTACACATAATAGAGATTATTCTCAAAATTGAGAAGTATCTTTTTTCAGTAAATCAACAGCAAAAGCTTTTAACAGTGTTCCACATGTTTATTAACTGCCGTCTGTAAGTTACAATTTACGTGTATCTTGATCTGTATCTGTCTAGGAGTTTGTGATACCGGCGAACGTACTGGACCCGACCTAATGTAGTTATAGCAGTCAGGGGAAAGATACTTTTTCGGTAGATTGTAAAATCTATTTATATGATGTTTCTCTTTATGGAATTTGAACTTCGTAAATAATGGTAGGCCATCCTACTTTCTCCCACGAGCCGTCACTAGGGGTGAATGCAATTATTACACAATTGGTTTTAAGATGCCGGTTACATTTGTGGCTATATCTCCTTTCTTTCTTCATGTAGCAATCCAATCTACAGAAGTGTAAAGAGAATGAATTTAAGGGATAATTTATAATTCCAAGACTGACTGAAACGTACAGTTCGATTAAGAAAGGTTTAAATTATTGAGAGAAGACTTGTCTGATAGCACTGTAGAATTTTGTTATGTATATAAAATAATTCTGCTAATACTTTCTAGTTTCTTTGTTGTTGATTAAAGACATGTAGGTGTGCCCTATTAGGACTATATAGAAAATTGCGACACGGGATGTGATCCATCATCTCCATAAAAAGAATTGCACCAGAAGATCCTGTCATATGCTACTGTCGAGAAATGGGTCGCAGCGTTAAAATGTACTCACAGGAAAATTTAAAATGACCAATACAATGGCCCTCATGCGCCTTCAATGAGGACAAAATAGTGGAAAACAACATGAAATTGTCATGGACGACCTGCGACACAGACCAGACAAGAACGGTCGAAGAAATGCATACAGCACATGGTCTTGGCTCTGAGCACGAGCGACGAGTTTCAGATTCTACGCGCTTGCGATTATTCCGGACCCGAAGCTTTAGTCGGAAACTAGAAATTGGTCACGTTATTTGTATTTAACCAATAAAGTGGAATTGTATTAAATCGTGTTGGAATTCATGGTGCAAATTCAAACAATACTCTAACGTAGTGAACGTAATGATGCCAGTGACAATATTAGGTATATTTTCCAGATATGTATTAGTTTTAGATATATGATTCTATTATATTGAGATTAGAGACTCCTATTCAATTTGAAGATTCAATAACTGTCGATAAAAGAAGTCAAGTAGCTTCTCGGACTAGTTGATTTAGGTATATTTTGTTTCTTCGATTTATTAGATACATTTTGAACCTATAGATAAATCGTTCATAAAATATTTCATGGTTTGAGTTTATAGTGTTATTTGTTGCATTGTTATATCCATTATGAAAGTTCGACACAGTTCACAGCGATCATATTAGAATTAGTACTATTATTCTTATTTTTTAAATGTTTCCACTGTAATACTTTTTATCTCAATTTTATACACGTATGTTTCGATAATTCATCAAGACATGTTGCCTCATTTGAGATTATTGAAGACGGAGAGTCTAGGTGAACATATTCAGCATGTGATTCGTTGGACAAATAGTTAGTAGGGACAGTCTATTTGCATATATAGAAATGGCAATTTGATTCACCTCATCTGTTGCAGTGCCTAAAACGCATACATATAGATTTTAACTTGTTACGTAAACAGAGTAAGTAAAGAAAAAATATTTTGTCCTAAATTTGAGAACTAGTTCGTGTAGAATGAGGTTGGTTAGGGACTAAATGATAGTGTATCCGAGCGTTAAGCTTTTGGAAATTTACCTGTCAGTGGTAGAAAAATAACTATTATAATGAGAACAATAATGGTCATGATGAAAATAAACAAACATCAATAATTTAGACAAAACCTAAAGAATAACGTACATAAAATTTTCTATTAGAACAAATATTATTTTTTTACGTTATAAGTCGCTATTAAGCTTACTTTAAAGTAATTAAATAATACCTTCCTAGGAATTATAGTATTACAGAGGTTGTTTCCAATCTATGGTGACGATTTCAAACTGCACTTACCTTAAGAGAAACCTTATCGCTACCATATAGAGTGCTCTAATTGGTTGCCCTGCATCTGGGCAATTGCCCGACAACAAAGTTCCCACTGTAGGAAACTGGCACGCAGTGTAATAATGCCAAGCCGCAACCACTCATCCTGACAGGATTTCTATAACCCTTCAACAGTGCGGGGTCTCCTGTGAAACAAGGCTTTTCAGGAGGCCGAAGGCGCGAAAGTCCATCGATGACGCATTAGGAGACATCACTGGAATGTCTGTGAATGGAATGGCACGAATGCCAGTTTCTTGTGCCATTTGTTGGAGGACAGGCGGGTTGTGACCGTTATGTAAGTTGACGCCTTGTCTTGATGCACCCAGAAACGATTATTGTCCCTCCCGTAGAGATGAGAAATGTCATGGCGATAAATGAATGTCAGAGCGTTAGCCTGATAAAATTTTGAATTCACCTTATTATTATCTACACGATGTATGGTCCGCTTGCAAGATAAAGTATATAGCAATGATCATGAAGCCTGTGTCAAAACTTCCCTTGCATTCAGAGAACCATCTTTGAAAGTCCCTCGCACCTGTCGAGCGACAACAAAAATTGCACGTTGCTTGGGACTGTCATCCAGATAAACATATGCCTCAACCACTTACAACAAACTTCCATTTTTCACCGGCCAGGAACCGTTTATACAGCTTTCGGTAATTGGTGCGACGTACCTGGATGTGTTTTGGCAAAAACTTATGAACACTTTCTTCCGTCGCTTTACCAACTTCAAATCGTGGTGAATGATAGTGTGCACTGTTTTCAGTGATGTCTGTAGCCTTTACGCGATACCCCCTCTGTGGGTGGCTTCTCTCTGAAGACCAAATCAGCGATTTCCCAAATTTTAGCTCGTGTGCGGCTAGTGGTAGGCCATGGGTTGACCTGTTTCTGCCACACAGGGATATGCCTGTGTTATGCCATTTTTGGACACAGTGAATCCAATCTCATTGCACACTTTGATGATGGCACTATGCTTTAGTTCACGTCGGAAAGGGCAGTTATGTAGCCTTCCCAATAAGTACTTATTTTGGGCGGCATTTGTCCCGATATGCACTTGCCACACCTGTCACTAAGAATCAATGGGTCCGAGGTGCCCACACGACTGGCAGCTTCCTTCTCTTCTTGCTAGGTAGTGCTGCACAAAGTGTGTAATTTCGTCAGCATAGATCGGAAACAACCTCTGTAGGGATAAGTATGAAAATATATGAACATAAAAAAGAAGTAACTTACTTCCTTTCCCATCACCACAAGTGCAGCCACATGGACAGGAACCTGTAATATAACATAGCAAAAGGCAATAAATTATACTTACTTTCCAAAGTTGACACTAAATTTCAAGGTTATTTATTTTTAATTTTATAAACTGCACGAAAATTTCTGATTTTCATAACATTAACCAACATAATAATTAATATGACCTATAGAGGCTGAAACGATTCCATATAGGCAAAATGAAGAGGACAGAGTTAGGCACTGTTGAAGAGTGATCCGGATAGTGAAAGAGACGAGCGAAAATATTTTGACAGAATTAACTTTAGAAATTACAGCTATAATATAAAACTATAACTTGTATTTCGTTAAACTAGTGAAATAAGTACTTAGAGTAAGTTTGAAGTCTCTAGAACTCTGTTCTAACTTGCCTTCGGAAAGCAGAATTTACACACTTGCCATCATCATTTCTTCTTTCTTTCACTGCTTTAGGTATGTACAAAAGACCAATCAGTTCTGAAAGTTCACCTTCACTAAACCTGAACTTAATGGGTCACATTTTAACATTAACCTCTAGAAGAGGTCGAAAATGATGACTCTTGTTAAACGTTTTTGCAGCCTTCTCCATTCCTTTTAACATCTTCGCTTCCGGAATGATTGTCATCTTCAAAAATTTCACCAATTTGTAAAACAATTGCTTTCAACACTACTGCTCAGACTATAAGAATTTTGTGTGTATGTAGGTTATATAGGATAATGCAATCTTATAACATTTTGCCACTAATCACTGACAAGTCAAGGAATAAATATACGTCACATTCTTACGTCTTCTCTGTTTTTCATGTGTTATCATTCTACTTGGATAAGTACTTAAATGATTCTACTGGAAACGAATTGGCTAACAAGAACATGTTCATGATGAACGTACATGTTTTCGCGCATGGTCTCCTACTTCAATTTTATCCATTAGTATAATAACAATAGATGAAATGTAAATAATATTTCGTCACTGCAGCCACTTTGATCCTTAAAGGATCACTTACCATCAAAACCCCATTTGCAGAGTTAAATGTTCCGTGGGTAGTTGGTCGCTCTTTGTCTAGTATAAGTAATAAAAGTTGGGTTGCTATTGGTCAAATATAAAAAAACACATACATTTATATTTCACACTGACTGTCACTAACACTTTTTTACGATTGTTTGATTCTTTTATTTTCATAACTAAATAGTTATCAGTATAAAGGTAATGTTTTGTGTTTTATTGAAAGTTTCCTAAAATCATCAAGTACTGATATTCCATTAAATTTTCAGATACAATAATTGATGATATAGCTTCTTGTTTTGATTCTTTTATGGCTTTCTTTGTTTCTGTAACCAAGTATCGCGAATGTTCTTATCTCTTGTAGGAGTAATTGTCGTTACTTCTTATAATCTTGCTGTAATTTTCTCATCTTCAGTCTTCAAGTTCAATTTTCATTTTCCATCTCTTACATTTGTCATTAAATTCATGAAATTATTTTATTAGACATGCTTGCCTTCTCAGATGAAGAAATGGTCAGAATATCTGTAATTATTGAATCCATGTCTTCCTGTAACTATTCTGCATATTTACGTACAAACGCACATTCCTTGCTGTGACAGTTGTTTCACCGCTGATAGTGTGGAAGAAATAAAAGTATTCTCTGTACATTACGTAAAGACTTTGAATTATTACTATCAGTAGTTAATCGCATTTTTTCTTAAACATATTTAATATCTTCTTGTTGCATACTAATCTCTTAATTCCTTTAATTTTTTCATGAAGTTCTCAGCGAGACAATCAAATTCATCATTATTCATCGCAAACGCATAGAAAGAAACCAACGATAAAAAAACGACTCTTCACAAATTAAAATACTCGAGAATAAGTTGTTTATATGTCAGGTAAGTAAGTAATCTCTTTGTTCGAAGGCCAACAAACGTGATTATTTGACACTGCTTTTCTATCGCAATTGTTGATGTAGGTTTTACATAATGTTGTTTCCCAGATCTTATTTGGTAAAGTTGAGAGAAGCTGACCTTTTGTGATTCTTTCTTAAAGATCTTATATTTACAAAGTGCAAGTTCGAGTATATCTTTTGATGTCCATTTTTTGTTGCTCTACACATAGTTATATTTTTCGAGAAACTCTAGCGTTACACATTGTTGTTATTATTACAGGATTAGACGCAATAACAATTGATAATTATAATTTGTCGTGTACAACATACTGGAACCTAAACAGAAAAATTGATTCAAACTAGGAGTTGTGCTACTGTGGTACGCACATAGCTATAATAATCAATACATAATTGTGAAAAAAATAATTTCATTGTGACAGATTGACTATAGAAGATGATTCTAATATACAGTTCGAAAAATCACTTTCGTCTACGTTTTACAGAATCCTACCGCCGTGAAAATTACGTCAATGTAGCAGTATTGTATAGTGTGTCTTTAGGAAATTCATCATATTGTGAGAAGTCTAATTTTGTGAAAAGTGGACCGATTCTCAGAATGCTACATTGTAGCATTTTTCGATATGCACTTGGGTTGCTCCAGCATAGTCGAATAGTGCTTTAAACATAGATTTGCTTTTGAACGTTCTGTGAATACCATAGCAAAACTATATGCATTGAAACGTCCTAGTGAATTTACACCACCGCATCTAGGAAGTTGTTTGTTGCCTCGAGATAATACACTGACACAACGGGAACTTTGCAACAAAGCGTGTTATGGACACATGGTTCCGTACGTTCCAACCAACCATTTATCACGTTGTTTGCAACAAAGTTGCCTCCTAAGTTGTCTATACGTCTCATGTGTTAAAAGGCAACTATAATGTGAAACGGAAAAAATAATGTAGAAAGCTATACGAGAGCATTCTGTTTGAAGATCAATGTAAGTTCCCTGAGTAGAGCGTGGATACTCCAAACCGATTGTGCATTGATACGAACAATTACGTACTCTTATGCCGATAAGAAAAAACAAAGCATTTTTGCTCGTCAGTGCACTGAAATTTACCCATACGGTTTTAGGTTTTGGCTGGATTTCGTTACAGGGAAAAATTACGACATGGCTTTAGCAACAATGTGAAAACCAATGTAATATCGTATCAGACATTTGTTTTGATTTGTTTTAATTTCATCCATCCAAACACTACATAAGCGAACACCAGCCGTTCGTAATTTCCAAAAGAGAGACTTTCTTTTCGCAAGGAGTCCACAGTTTCTGGTGTCTTAATATGTTCCAAAAGAGGTATAATGGAATACCACTTGTACATCTACAAGTAGTCTTCCTTGGAATGTGTGCTGTCGGACACTTGTCAAAAGTACTTATAGTGACATAGAATAACCCGTGGTGAAAAGGTGCACTGAAATAGATGAGTGAAGACTTCAATCATCAATATAAATGCCTATCTCCCACTGTAGTGCATAAAAGCAGGCGTGCACACTGAATTGTTTATTATGGGTAATCCAGTATATGTACATGTAACTGAAAGTGCTAGATCTGTAGACTAGTCTTTGTAAAGAAGGACACAGTTTGGTTATCTTCAATGACATTCAAATGTACTGGATTCGAATCCATAAGTAGTTAGAAGCCAATCTAAATAGTACTGTCAGTTCCATGTTTAAAGCTACATGACAAAAATTTATGCCAAGTTGAGTATAAGATATACACAGTACAAGTGACATGAGCACAAACTCTTTCGAATTTTGGAAACAAGCGAACACTATAACGAAACAAAATAACGTAGCTTGACATGTAGTGTTAGGGTCAAAAGACACTTTCAAAACTTTTCAAGGTAATAGGAAAATAAAGAACATATTGGACTTTGTTTTTTTTTAATGTCTTCCTCATTTGTTTGTTAGGGCGATGGGATTCCTGTTTAAGAAAATGACTCATTGGATCATATTGTGCACTTCCAATTATCGGAAGCTCACTCTTCGTGTATTTCAATATCAAATTTGACGTGCCAATGTATTGCTAGCTATGTCAAGCGATAAGGACCTTGCAACCCGGCGGCGGATATTCAGATTTTACAACTTATATCGGACTGTGATTATCAATGGTGTAGGCTGTTCCACATGCTGATTGAATTCCGAAATCGCTTTTGCTGTAATTCGCTCTAGAAACATATGACTGAGATTTTACCATCACTGTCACCACCAGACACACAACTAAAAACATCCCGATACTGTGCACGCATTCTCAGTTTACGATATTCTACAATTAACATGTTGCAAATTACAGATGTGACCATAATTTTTATACCTATATGTATACTGTTATTTAGAAAGAAAACTTACCTTTATTGATGATTATTATTTGTACTCCCTCTGGAAAAAGAAAGAAAACAAACATTTCAATATTTTTCATACTAGCATATCAATAATTAAAAAGATATATCGAAAAATTTCAGTCAAACACAAGGAAACAAAATGATAAGAAGAACATAACTAAGATAAGTAATATGTTTCACGTTGTTATACTACAGTTAGTGAACCTTTGGTTATATCCTCTTGTAGTAGAATTATTAACAAGAGATGTATGCGAACAACGACACCTAGATATTTATGTGAAAATTGGTACCCTGACTATTTGAGCATCTTTAATCATTGTGGTGATAGTCACTCGGTGCGGAAATGCCTTCTTTACCCCTGAGTATAATACATATACTAAGCAGTGGCTGGGTGAGGTACTGTGTTATACCCCAAAAGCTCCTGAAAAAAGGCAGAAAATGAAAAATGTGTGCAGGAAACCTGATACTTATGGGAGGGTGACACTTGACTAAGAACACTGCAGTAGTGTCACACAAGCAGTATTGCAATCCCAACATAAACTTATATTTTCAAATAGAACGTATACCATTTTATGGCATTAAAACAATTGGCATAAAATGTAAAAAAATAAGCAAATCGTGGGTTGTCAGTCTTGTCAAGTAAGGAAGATATGAAGCTCTATAACCTTACAGAGAAATGAACAAATGTACAACAACAACATTGCAGAAGGAACAAACATACAGCAAAGTGCAAACTACAGTATGCACAGCATCCAGTAACTAACGTGCTTGATACAGGATTCACCCAAATAAAAGGCACATGTTAAAATAACCGTAGAAAGAAAAAGTTCCATGTGACATAATGTTGAAATCTGAACAGCAAGTCTTCCTTTAGCACTGCAATTCCAATGGCGTTTGTGTGGAATCAATATCTGGAACTGATCCCGAGCCTATAACACGAACTCTTTTAGGATTGCAACACTACATAAAATCCTACATGTTTTTCAAACTACAGAAACGACGGTGTAGCACCTGAAAAGAGTACAGAAAACTGTGGCACGAAAGATAACAAACCACTGACAAGAAACTACATCAGAATTGATTCGCAAAGATTAATGACCTGTGATAGGTGTCAGTCAAGAGTATAGGAAACATTAGCATATGAGACAATGATGAAGACAAAACTCACTGCATTCAGGTTACCAGTAATATGCAGCCGCAAAATATTTTAACATAATACATCAATACATACAACAGAAAAGCCATAGATAGTTTGGCAAAATAAGTACATTTCTCGCCTTAGCCTCACACAAGATATGACGTATCACCCCGTTATTTACTGCATGCTGTGCATGCTGCGGTTTACTCCCTCCAGTAAGTTTGTTCCTTCTTTCAGTAGTATTGTTCTACATATGTTCGTTTCATTGTACGGACCAAATAATTTATCAATTTTAGAGCCACAAATCTCCCTAATTTGGCAACACTGATAACTCACCTTTTGTTTATGTTCTGTCATGTTTTAATGTTATAAAATGGTATACTTTCTATTTAAAAAACTAAAAATTTGTGTTGGGATGGCACCACTGCTTGTGTGACACTACTACCGTGTTCTTGTTCAAGTGTGCCCCTCCCATAGGTATCAGGTTATCTGCAGACATTTTTCATTTTCTGCTTTTTTGGGCGTTTTGGAGTATAACACGGCAAAGCCTCACTCGGTAACTGTTTGGTATACACGTAGCGGGTAAACAAAGCATTTCCGCACCAAGTAACTATCACA
Source organism: Thermobia domestica (assembly GCF_964235325.1). Lineage (NCBI taxonomy): Eukaryota > Metazoa > Arthropoda > Insecta > Zygentoma > Lepismatidae > Thermobia > Thermobia domestica. The sequence continues at coordinate 32,742,186 of NC_137461.1, read as the reverse complement.
ACAATGATTAGCGATCCACAATTAGTCAGGGTACAAATTTTCTTGAATATCTAGCTGCTACGGTTCGCATACGTCCCTTGTAAGTAAGTATGCTATTATAAATGCCATCTCCCGAACTGTTTCTTTAGACGAGCTCTGGTAAGCAATTTTAGAGCTAATTAAACTAATAACAGTTAGAAATCATTAAGAAAACACTTTTATAAGGTGTAATGTCAAGGGAAGATGTACTTTGTGATGAGGTGAAATCAAGGAATGAAACTAATACTGAAAGCATTGGACACTCTTTCTGAATTTGAAAGCTGAAAGTTTTATGAATATTAGAAAAAGGATTTGCTCGTATCCAGTGTTTTTAGTTTTATCCCCATTTCCTTTCTGTTCCGCGAAAATAAGTATTTTATCTTTCTTAGCGCCTTTTAATAATTTTTTGAGTTGAGTTGATTTCGAGTTTAACGTCCCTTTAAGCTGCGAGACTATATGAGAAGGGATCTACTGTTTAATGTGGAATCTGAACCACATGAGCTCCCGGAGGAAATCGAACCCGGGTATCCGACGTCAAAGACGTGTACTCTAACCGCTTAGCCACGGAGGAGGTCTTTAATAAGTTTTTGCTAATAAGATAAGAACAAGGAACTACCCCAGGAAAGAGTTTTCTTCTTTCTTGTATATTTATAAAAACATTTTTTAAAAGTTTTATTTAGGTTATTTACTGTTCATTATTTATTCGATATATAATTCGATGTATTTCAATAGTAATAAATAAAGTGCGTCGGAAAGAAGGGAATGGCAGTGTTTCTCAAATACAATGAAAGTAATATAACTACGGTGGGTGAACCGAACTGTCAGTACAAATATTCCGTCGAAGTTGCCGTGATTGCGAAAAAGCGGAGCGAAACGAAAATCGTGACTTCTGTGGAAGTAATAGTGTGTTAGTAATGTCACATGCACACCACGTAGTATGGTATGATATTTCTCATATTGAAGCCAAAAGTAGAAGTTGATTTCTAGCACTTCAGGTTTTAGTAGAAAGATAATGATAAAGATAAAATGTATACTTGAAAGCTTAATTGATTACAAAATAAAACGTTTATCCCTATCTATTACAGTATAGATTAAGGTAATTATTCTTTGGTAATCAACGTAAAATCGGAACTGATTGATTTCTGCCACTTTCAACTCGAGTAGGGAGCTATGGCAGAAGATTGTAGGGAGTTGCTAGGTATACTTGTGCTAATTGTCGTTAGTATAGGTGCAATAATATCGTTCTACTCGGCCGGTCGGTAGTAGCGGCCCGTGATACATGATGCCGTCCGAATCCCACCAAACACACAGCATAACCTTCCTGGGAGTCAGTGTAGGCTTTACCCCAGATTGTGGAATATCTATTCGCTTCGACCATTATCCCTTTTGCGCATTGTTATTGTACGTTATCCACTTTCCATCACTCGTAACCAAGCGCTTCGGAAATTACTCGAATTCGTTACGTTTCATTCGAGATTCGCAGATGGAAATTCGATCGAGTAAATATGTTTTAGTGAGATCATGTAGCATCTAAATGTCAAGTTTGTTCTTGTAGGCCTATCTATCTTTATCCAAATTACCTTTAAATAATTGATGAAGGATATTTACGTCATTGACGATTTCATGACGGCATACATGCTGATCTTTCTCGAATTTGCCAGAATATCATCCATGTTTGTTGTGGTTGGCTGTGGACTGTAAGGAACTTGGATATCAAGATTTCCAAGTGATACACACTCATAGTCAACGTCTTGCGAATAAAATCAGAAAAATAAACACACTACTGAACAAGACTGCACATATTTAATATAAAAACACATTCACACGTGACGTTTCGATCTTCTAGCCAAGATCCTCATCAGACGTACACTCTGATGTGTTCAGCAATGTGTTTATTTTTCAACATTCCCAGAACAAAAGAGTCTGAACAATTTTTGGAGATGGGGCTGTTGATTTTGATAACGTATCATGTCCACACATGGCAAAAAATTTCTTCACAAGCCTATGTATCATTTGCGACATTACGGAGCTCACACCTAAAATTGAACGCTGGTCTCCCGTGCTGAATGTAAGTACCATAACCACCTAACTATGAGGAAGTTCCCGGTATGGTTGTATGTTTAGATCTATCTCAGGTACTTGTATACATATCATTAAATGTTTACATTTGATACGGTTGTAGATTATTTAGTTTATTACGGGTACGCCATTCCGGCCTAATTCGAACACTACATGTATAATATCCTTTTTTATTAAGTATGATCTTTTTCTTTTTATCTTAAAGAATCTGTATTTTCAACTTGTATTTATAATTTAAAACTTGCTATAAAAATAAAGTAAGTTAAAAGTTGGCTTGTTCTGATCATGTAGCATTTTCATTCTACGTTAAGTCATTAAAAATAGCAGTCAAGTCACTTTGTAAAGCTGAGTTAATTTCATTGTAAAACATTCACTTTATTTGTAAGTAAATACTCATAAATTTATTGTGAAATTGTGTTTTTCTCAGCACTTAACACATCATTTAATATTATTCTAATTTTGTGTAGAAATATTTCATATAAAATTTATTATTAATCAACAACGTTTTGTTTTTAATTGGAACACGTTATAGTTCTGACTAACAGGTCGTTAATGATTTCGCTTCGTAGTAATTATAGTTTATGGTCCATATGATTCCCAAATGTTTCAATTGACTTTTTACATTATAAGCTATTTGAGTATCTGAAGATTCATTTAAACAAATCACAGTATTCTGATTGATTTGATTGATTTTAGTTTAGCGTCCCTTTCAGCAGCGAGGATATATGAGATGTGGACTTACTGATTAACGTGGAATCCGAACCACATGAGCTCCCGCCGGGAATTGAACCCGGGTCTCCCACACAGTATTCTGAGCAGTGAATGGGAATAACATAACACAACACGCAATTAATCGCAAAACAATAAATTTTTGAAATAAATATGTCCTCTAAAATTTAGAATTGCTTTTGAACAGTTTCTATGAAGAAACTAAACCAACATAAACGTAACTATAACTAATTTTGAAAAAAAATACTCCAAAATTCATTCTAATGCTCATACGATAAGCCTATAAATTAGTAAACATAATTAGTCATTACGATAAAGATAACCAAACTTATTCTAACGAGAATAAATAATACATTGCTAATTAAAAGTTCAATTTAAAAAGTAATGTTAACTCATTTAATTTTTTCGTACAAACATGGAAGCCGAAATACAATCGGAAGTATATTTGTGGGCAATACAAATTTTCATAATGTAGTTTTTTTCATTTATTTCATAAATAAATCTGCTTTTACCTTTGTGTTAAACAAGTTCATCATATGAAAATGAAATGAAATGAAATGAAATTTTTGAGTTTAAGGTCCCACAATTATGCTAAAGGTGGCTATGATTAAAGCAAGTGAATGATGATGGAAGAATTGGTGGTGGGGGAGAAAGTGGGAGGAGACGGAAAAATTTCGATGAAACTACTGAGCACGATGCTATCCACCACAATTTTACCTGGCAGGGGAAGGAACCAAAGACCCCACGTATTAGAGGTAAGCGCTATACCACTTGAGCCATTGTGCCCCGAAGTTCATCATATCAAAGTGATTGTATATTATAAAAATTATTAGATAATAATTCCATATAATACCCTTCATAGAATACATTACTAAAATAAATAATTGGCAGCTCTAAACAAATAATTATTATATAGTATAGAATGCTTCTATATTTTGGCAGGTGAAGAAATGGTGGAAGGTATGGAGTGGCCATATAGCGATATAAATCAAAACACTGAGGTTATCTCACGTGACTCAAACAGGCAATTTCATTGAAAGTTGAAAGAAAAAATTTGGTTGGTTTATTTTTAATGGAAATCTTCTTCAAATATTTATTTATTTACCTAAAAAAATTGATTTGAAAAACTAATATATATATTCAAAGTGACTTCCTTTTTCTTCGATACTTCTCAGTTCGAAAATTAAAGATTTACAGTACCAGGCTAGGACATGATGTTTTCCAGAGTTCATACATTCTACGTAAGTGAAACGAGCTAAGTTCTAAGTTAACATCATATTGTTTTAAAAAATAGCTCGGAAAGTATTCCGATTCATCTTTTCAAGCGAATTACTGTATTGTTGTTTAAGTTAGTTGTATGATTGAAAACCCTTCGTATATTATTATTGAAGAACTAGTTTAATGTTTCATTGATTGCATATAATCCAATATGCTTCACAAAGTATCGTAATATGCGTAAAATAAATCTTTCCACCATTTGCAAATAATGTTTCCCTTTATCATTTTCGATGCTGATAATTTCTAAAGTGATAATATTTGTGTATTGAAAGTTCTTATATTCTTATTTGTTTTTACGTTACAATTGTTTTCAATAAATAATGTCCTTATGTTGACAAAATCTTCATAGCCTTCGTTTTATCACTTACAAAGTTGTTCATCAGTTTCAGAAAGATTTATATTCATAAGAAATTTTCTGATTTAGGGATTTATTAGATAATTCTTGATGCTATTTTAATTACTTATACTAAAATTGTTAGTGACATGACATATTAAAATTAGGTAAGAAAAATTACCGAAAGTTATATTGAAATAGTGGAATACCGGTCACAATTCCCAAGAACAACTTTTCGCATCGGTTTGTAATCTCAAACCCCGATACAATCGTCGAGCAATAAAGTATTGCCATAGAGAAGTAAATTTCAGACAGGTTAATGAAACTGACATGGTCACTAAGATGTCGCTACTGTCGATAGAAATTGAAAATAGTGTGCAACGTACTTTTCCACTCTATTGCGTACTTTAAGCTAACACGGTTATCGTTAGTTATTTCAGATGTCATAAGAAGAATAAAAAAAACATTAAAAAAACTGGTCGTTTTGTACCATCCACACTGATTAGGAGCACCAGTGTCATTTCAGATTTTGTTTGGGGACAAGATTCTTTAGTTCAAGAGTTCCACTTTTCTATCAGGACCGGCCCTAGGTAATTTGCTGCCGCGTGCAATGGTATCATTTGCCGCTCCTCTTTCTTCAGAAAGAACAAATCTAAAAAGCCGCGATTTTAACTATGTTCCCCATCATGAACAACGAAGTGAAGGGAAAGATTATTCACACTCACAAAGGCCTAAACACTCACAAATACAAGGACGTTGTGTGTTTTTTTCTTCAAATAATAATCTATTGGTAGTGAAAGATGCGTAAAGCAAACACAGTTGCAGAGAAAATAATAGAATTTCAATATCGAGCTTCAATCTCAATATATCAGTTTGCTATTTCAGTGTAACTAGCCCTTTTTATCTTTATTTCTTGATTTTCCTTCAACAACTGTTAAAAAGTTTTAAAAAATGTATCCACTTTCAATGATAAGGAACTTGTTTGTAACAAAGATAAGATTAGTTTTCATATCGAAACTTTATCTCAAATGAACAGGTGTTCGCTACTGTTCGAGAATTGACTTCTAGTATTTGACAAGAATCAAATAATTAATGCTGGAATTTGTTTGACAATTTGCTTTAGTACTGTCCATGCGATCTTAAACTAATGCGACCCGAATATGACTTATGAATGTTGTATTCAAAGTGAACGTCAGCCTAGTAAATTTAATACCACCATCAGTAAGTCTGTTTCCAACCAGAAATAATACAGTTACTACAAAGTTTTCCGCCACTCGAAACTTGGCCAAGGTGACCAGAACGTTTACTTTTAAAAACAGGACGCATACGAATCGAACGCATACGAATTGTCCCTGCCCTCCAAAAATGATGACTCTGTTTGGGAGCAAATAAACTGATTAACAAATTATAAAGGAACTTATGTGATAAACATAACTTGAACTGTTTGAATGAAAAAAAGTATGAATGAGAAAGAACTGTACATTGAATGAATAGAACCATGTGAGCCATAAATTATAATAGAACCTTCATTTCTTGCTTCATACATTTGTAAACATTTGTTAGCATAAAGAACCATAAAAATGTTATCTAAATAATATCTACAAAACATGCTGATAAATATACGTACGTGTTTAGTTGTGTATATTAGACTGTTATTTATTACTGTTCACTGACGTCACAGATGAAATCAAACTTTTTTTCTTCCAGTTTTACGCACCGATGAGTAATGTAAATGTCTATTGTGAAGAAACGAAACTGAAAGGACAGCTTGTTGAGTCTGAGAAGCACGGAAGTGGTTGAGCAAGGCAAGTAGTAAAGTAGCTTTTTAAAGACTTTTCTAAATCCATACGTATTTATTCCTTCGCGTACTCAAACACCAAAATTAAACCAATCAGTTAGGTTTATGAATGAAGGGTAACATGACATTTATTTTGTAGTAGTAGATAGCCTAGATCAGCGTTTCCCAACCGGTGTGCCGCGAATGAATCGCTGGTATGCCGCGAAGAAATCGAAACAAAATTATCATTTCTATAGCAACCAAACTGCAAGGCATAGGAAAGATGTATATTTGTATTTCACAGGGAAAAAAATACTGCAACTGTAATATATTATTTTACATATATATTACTGGGTAGCAAATTGTATTTCGGAAACAGAATTTTATTTGCCAGAGCCTCATGCACATTTCCACAGTTTGTTTGTTCGTTCGTTATTTAGTGATCTTTCTAAGGCTGGATACAGTTTTCGAAAAATAGAATGTATTTTTAAAAGGCAATAGCTTTTAAAATATTTCCAATATTTCATTCCAATTCTTTTCTATTGAAAAATAAGCATAATGATTTACAACAGGGGAAAACCAGTAACCGAGCTTCTCAGTGAGAAGATCAGTAATCACAGAAAAAGAATTACCACGGTATTTTATATATACATTTAATAATAATAATAATAATAATAATAATAATAATAATAATAATAATAATAATAATAATAATAATAATAATAATAATAATATATATGAGTGCACCGCGAGAATTCAAGTTACACCCGTAGTGTGCCGCAAGCTGAAAAAGGCTGGAAACGCTGGCCTAGATGGTGAGTCTCTTTCTAAGAGGAAAATAATAATGTTTCAAAAGATGTATTTCTTTTACACAGGCATGAAGCAAACGATTGATTTAAAAAAAAAATTTATATTCATAAAGTAAAGTTTATGTTACAGAAACAAACAGATAGAATATAAGTTTTTCATGAAAGCAAATGAAATCTTTCACTTTTACGTTCCACGATTATGCTGTGTAGGTTAAACGAAACTGTAATGGTAGGAAATGAATGAAATGGTGGAATAAAGAAAGTAAGAGGAAACGGCAGAACCCCGAGAAAACCACGCAAATGGTATTTATCCACCATAAAGTTCACTTAGCGTAAGCTGAGATAGAAGTAGGAACCCCACGAATCAGAGGTTAACGCTCTACCACTGAGCTACCGCGGCTCTGCTATAAATCATTCAAATGGGGAAAAATCACGTCGGAAGAGAAAAGAATTAGACCCTTCATAGTAAGATGTTAATGTTAGATGAAAATGTTATATTTCTACATGATACAGTCTATCTGATTCTTCTACGAAAACATAATTTTAGCTTATTTTGTGAGTGTAGATAGAGACATTAAGGTTGTTGTTTCTGCTCCCATGTAAATCAAAATGATGTCTGAAAAGCTGGAGTTTCAGGAACTGAAGTAAAGAAAATACCTGCTTAATCATGTTTATATTTATCAAATATTTACATGCAAACGTCGATTAATATTTTGACAACATAGGCCACACTGACCTCTCAGACCTTTCAGAGGCCATCTAAACTGTTGGTAGACAGTGTAGAAGCTGCCAGTTTATTAGCTAAACTGTGAGTATTTAATTAGACTCCTCAGTAGCACAGCCAGAATTTTACTTCAAGACGCTATAGAAATTTAAGTTTCTACGTTAACCACAGTACATATAATTTGAAAATAAGCCTACATTTAAATTAAAACACACGCCATGTCATACTGTACTGTACATCCTTTTTTTCTAAATAATTCCTTCTGAAATCATAAAAATGAACAGCAAATATCTCCGTCTATGCGTTGTACTAAAATCCTAATAATAAACAATCACTCCAATATAGATTTTTTTCAGTTATACTGAGTCAAACTTGAATGTGGCTCTTACCGCGTAAGTGCCGTGTTACAACACCGGTTGTGTTCTATATGCCGGGGCAACCTCTACTGAATGTTGTCTGACATAATACAATATGCTCCTTTGCTTTTGGAACAAGTCTCTTTTCAGGCTTTCCACAAGCCAAAGACGGTGCAGACTCGACAATGGGACAGGCGCTGCTCGAGGAGTCTGAAAGCACAATATTCTATAGTCTATTGGCTTGCACCTGGACTCTTGATAGGGATGTCAGGGAAAGTAATTTGCGGCAATTCCAGTTTCCGGTTGCATACGGTGATAGAATCCTGGTTCACGTCTTGTCCATAGAATATTGGGTTTTTAATTCTGGTACATTTCAGTCAGGACATGAGCCTGGTAGTACGTGCCATTGATTTTGACGTTTCGTTCCACCTTTCGGAGACGCAGGTTGCCCCTGTATGAGCGGTTCTAACTGCTCGTGCCATTTCTATGATGCGTTATAGCATGAAACGTTGAAAAGGGCAACAATGAACCACTCAGAATCTGTTCAGTTTCGGCAACATCACACTACGCTATATCAGAGATGGCGTGGGTCAATGAAAATTTGACCCATGACCCACTAACTCACCACCCACCGTGATCCATGATTCACTGACTCAGTACTCACTGTGGTACATGATTAGCTGCACCTAGGACCCACCGTGACCCACTCTAAGCCACGACCTACCATGACCCACCATTCACCGTGATCCACTCTGACCTACTAAACACCATGATCCACCACCCATCCTGACACATTCTGACTCACCAACCACCATGATCCACTCTCTGCCACAACCTACAATAGCCTTCTCCTGCCCACCATGACCCACTCTGACCCACCACCCATCAAAACCCATCGTCAACAACTGTGATACATTACCCACGCCTTCCTCTCCACTGACTAAAGAGTTTACACTTGTAACAAAAAAACAAGCTGTGAAGTAATCTCTGATCAGGTTTTGAATTTCTAAGGTCAATCACTCAAACAACGCTCTCTTACAATACCGATAAATCTGACCTTTACGATATAAAATGGTAAAGTGTCTGTAATGAGCATATTACAATGAATTTCAATTTTATTATCATATATAGTCATTTCCTTCTTGTATTACATATACTCTTCAGTAAAAAATGATGAAATATGAAAGTCTAAATTCGGGGTGAAGCAGACCAACGTAAAGGAAAAAAACAGTGTAGACTCCACTGTGTCTCAAATGCCAAGTATTAAGTCCTATACCTATTACTATTATTACAATTAACAAACATCAATATCCAAAAGTGCCTGAAGCTCTTTTTTCAATTACATATGCTCATCTTAGGTAAGTAAACAGAAAGAATTGAAAAAAGAAGAAAAATAGAGACCTTGAAATTAAAACGTAGACAAATTACTAAGGTTCAGAAGATATTGTCTACAGTGCACTGAGCATAGTGGGTCGGTGAGTCAAAGTGAGTCAGAGTGGCTCATGATGGGTAGTGGATCGCAGTCGCTCACGTCTTGTTGACCTAGAAGCCATTGACTCACTCACAAAACTAGACTCATTTGACCACGACCCACCGATCCACTCCATCTCTGTTCTCAACCACATTGCTCTACTGCATAATTAACGAGATAATGTCACTTGCCTTCTGACAATCTTAAGGTGATGATTTGGGCATGCGCGGTACAGTTGCAAATTCAATTTGGCTCAATATAACTGAATCAACCTTTGTACATGTCGCTTCGTTTGCCTGTATAACGAAGTTCCTAAAAGATTACCTAAATATGATATAGTTTTTAGGTGGTTGGTTGGAAAACCTTTCTATGTGTTGCATGTTAACAATCAAAGCTTTTAATTAAGCTACTTATAATGTACAGAGAGCCGAAGGCTCTGGTGAAACAACTACTATAAATAAAATCATTACAGTGTTTTGTTTTTAAAAAATGACTTCCAAAGAAATGTCATTTTTGCAATAAATCATACTTTATGTTTTTTTTTTTTTTTTTTTTTTGGAAAATTTATTATGTTGCCTTATTAAAAGCATCATTAATGAAACATTTACAAAATATGAAAAAAAAATGGAATCGTTCTGGGAGACGTTTCTGCGTTCAACAGTTTATTACATTTACGCATGCATCAATCGAGGCAGACAAAATAATATTCGCAAATGATTTAGAAGGCTTTTTATAAAAGAAGAAGAAGTTTTGTAAAGCTCCTTCACTTACAATTTGAACAAAATAATGGAAATTGAATCTAAGTGTGAAACGAATTTTCACATTTTAAGGGGTTCAGTTATTACGACGTAATATTTTTTTTTTTTATACTAACAACTAGATGTTGATCCCAGGAAAATTGTTTGCACAATATAAGCTGCTGGGGTGCGTGAAAAGTTCTACCTGTATTTGGTATGTATATGAAAGTAAAGAGAACACAAAATGAAACTCGACTAGGACTTTGTATAATCACAGCATGATCAATGATCTTTTGTTATATTTTCGGTAAGAGATGAATCCCACATTAATAAAATTTCGCAGACTTGGAGTCAGGGACGGCCTTAGGTGGTGGGGGCCCGATTGGGAACATTTTGCGGGGCCCCAGGTTTACAGCTAATTTGCACCAACGTCTGTAGAACCTATATAGATTGCGCTCTTCCTGCTGGTCTACTGTTTACACTCATTTCCCCTCGTAACGGTTTTCCATCTGCAAAATGTTCTGGTGAAAGTGCTCACTCTGTTCATTACTTATAACAGCTAATTTTTCAGAGAAATAGCTCGAATGAAAATGCAGACAGTGAATTAGTTTTAAAATACATATTTCACCCTTATGCCTCGCAGTTTTTCAAGGAGACTCCGTACTAGTATTGCATACTTTTCTTCTCTTACAAGTAAACCTATCGATTTCGAAATCTAGTTTCTTGACCAAACTTTGAAGAGAAGTGTGGAATATCAAAAAACGATCGTAAGCAAAATTTAAAGTGCTTCCGTCCATAAAGACGGTAGCATTGGCCAAAATCCTGATTGATCAGAATAAGTCATAACAACGTGTTTCAAGGTTGAAAATTTCGTTTTATTTGTAAACAGGGTAAAGAGATGAAAAACAAAAACACATTAGCCTACACCGGGAGGAAGTAGACATCTATTTAAGGGTATGCTTATCGTCGTCGCCATCTTGAAGTCGGCCATCTTGTATCTCGCTCAACTTTTTTAAATAGGAAGGGAGTCATGTAATATATCGAATTGGGCTAGAATTTTACGAGAAATACAATGGTGAAGTCTGTGTTTTCCTAAGTTTATATTTGTAAAATATAATGAAATGCACATTGATATAAATTCGTTGGTTCAAGGATTTCTTTACAGCTGTATCTATTTAAAAAGAATTCAACTCAGGAAAACCTAATAAACGCTAGAGGGAACATCGTAGGTAGCTCCTTGTGAAAGGTATAATTAGCTTGAAAAATTGTTATCGACTGCAGACAAACGTAAAAAGACAAGGAAACGTAAACGTAAAAAATAAATAAACTACTGCAGAATTAAATACAGAAAATATTTACCTATTCCCGTAAACTTTACAAATAATTCATTTATTTGTTAGGGAGAGGCCATACCCTTCCTTGTGGAGTCTATAGAGTATTGCAATATGTTGTTGAATGTACTTGACAACCGAGAATAGCAGAAACATCTTAACGGTACCATAGCCACTTTGCCGGGGCGACCCCCGCGAGCTGAATGTAATGTATTAATTACATGTATTAGGAGCAAAATTTAGTGATAGGGATCATAACACACTTGTTTGTTCTGGGGCCTAATATGCTGTTAAAATGCAGTGGAACGTAGATTAGACTGGACAGTAGAGTAGAGGGCACTAGCGCGGGGCCTCCTTAGGCGTGGGGCCCGATTGAGAGCAATCGGTCCAATCAGCTTAAGGCAGGCCCTGTTTGGAGTTGAAGTACTCACCTAAGGCAATTTTCACAGCCTCCACATCAACAAAATTCTTCCCAGTGAAGAAGGTTCGCCAAGCGCGAATTAGATGGAAGTCTGTAGCAGTCAATTTAAGGGAATAGGGCGGATGGGATAAAACGTCACAATCAAAATCCATTTGTTTCTGACATGTCGTCGCAGCAGTATGTGGTCTAGCGTTATCATGTTGGATGATAACTCCTTGACGATTGACAAGGCCTGGCCGCTTCGACCGCGATAGTTCTTGCAGTTTGTCTTGCTATTGGCAGTAAAAGATCGCATCAATGTTTTTTATTAGGTTTCAGAACCTTCAATGAATTGTGCCTTGAACATCCCGCCACAAACTCAAAAATACATCCTTGAGTATACTTCTTGTTTGGACGTCGATAGAGGCAGTTCAGAAACTTCATACAGTTCTGGAATAACACATTTCTTATCCCTGTGACAATCCGTAACAAGAGGTGGTCATTTTTGTACCGGAAAAGCAAATAAACACACGTCTCGACTTGTCCTTCATGTTAGTTGCATTCAGCTGATATGGAAGGCAACGATCAAATTTTCTGGCTAAACCCAGCGCAACAAGGCTTCTTTCCACTGTTGTCTGTGTACATGAAAATTTTCTACTAATTTCTCTATCGTTGGGATTCAGACTGACTGTTGTTCTTTACTCCACATCCTCTTATGAAAATTATGATGGATGCCCAGATAATGATTGATCTTAAAAGCTTCTGTAGCCGTCTCTGAGTACCGAAACCACCGATATGTGCTATTGTCAATTAGATCCTCATCATATACTTGCCTAACGCTACTACCACCATTATCGAACCCAAACAGTAAACATTGTCTGATGTGTTCCTTATTGGTCTCCGTTTAGGATTTTAACAATACTCTCTCCAGTTACATGCCCCTAGTACCCACTCATTGGCTGCTGCTACTCTAATGGTCTCCCAATAACGTGATCACCGATTTCAGTTCTTGACGCATCATGTATTTGGTCACAACACCATTTAATAGCGACCCATCACTAACGACCTCATCATCACTGCCACTAAAAGCTGGCTGAAGATAGTGGAAGAGTGGTGGCTTCCGTGTTAAATAGCCCATTTGCTCTACTCCTCTTGAGACAGTTAAATTTTCCACTTACACTCAATTACTGCATATTTATGCACCTGATGTTTGAGTAGGGAAAATATTGCAAAACACCCACTGAAGAAAAATCTGGATACGCCCCTTAAGATGGGGAGTCTGTAATATCCAGTTGTATAACGGGATAAAATCAGAGATGAATTTTATTCTTAGAATACTAAGTCCATATCCAAAAGGCATTCCTCGCCATCTTTTACCGTTTCTCCTGTATAAAGAAAACTATTGAAATTAAAAATAGCAGCATACTTCTATAAATATCGGATACAATAGAAGCCTAAAGTCGGAGAGAGAACAAATTCTTAGAAAACTGAATCGAATTTGAGAAGAACAATCTCAGTATCTGTAAGGGCAACTCATAAGCTTTGGAATATTCTAGTACACAACACATCTCTATTTAGTAGATAATAATGAAAGCAGTTTAACTCTAATCTTATAGCAATTGTGTTACACTCCCTACTGATACCTTCCTCCCAACCAAGTCTTGTCTTTGAAGGCAAGAAATCCAGTCATTGCTGATTCCACATCGTACTAGTTAGTGACGCATCGTGATTACAAAAATATACCGTGGACAGAAGTAGATATTAAGCCAAAGGGGCAAGATCAGGACAATGTTCCGGGTGTAAATTAGTTCGATACCGTCATGTTCCATTCTCTTGTTGAGTTTTTAGATTCTAGTGTGTGGTTTAGCGTTATCCTGTTTCAGAAGGCCACACTTTCGGTTAACCAACGGAGGATATGTTGGCGAAGAGCAACATACATCCCGTATTCACAAACCAGGTTAGCATTGCTGATACTACCACTAGTAATTAACTCAAAGTGAATTATATTCTTATATTTCCACCATACACAGGATATAAGATTGTGTTTGAAAAGGTCCAGTTGACCATCGGTTCTGGAACTTGCTCCTTGCTCAACCACTGTTTATGGACGGGAAAGCACCTACTTTCAATCGCATGTTACAATCCGTTTCAGGAAACGAATATCGCCCTGATTTTCCAGCAGTTGTCGGTACACATTCACAGTCCCCTGGGTCTGAACCGAGGTTAACTCATGCAGAACAATGCGCCAGCTCCTGATGACTATCAAGATTTCGTGAATTTGACACACTACAGTGGACTAAAACATGCCGAGTTGGTTTAACATTCATCGTGTCTTGGTCAATAAAGATTCCCCGATGACGTATCGTCTAACTTCAGAATCTGTTACACTTAGACGACCGGGCCTTGACTGATCTTCGATACATTTACAACCTGCACGAAATTTCGGGAACTAAAGAGTTACTGCACTCATCGTTTGTCGCATACTAATGTTCTGGGTTTCAGTCACAACTTTATGCCTGAGTGCAATTTCATACAAGGTACCAACTTAATGGTGGCCTTCATGTTAAATAGTCCACTTGACGCTCTCTTTCTTGGGACGGTTTAACCTTATACTTACGATTTGTGGGGTAGTGACCTAATTTCTCTGTTTACATGTATTAAGTACATTACACTTTAGTTAGAAGGGATATTTGGTAAATTATAGAACAGCGCTATTCACCCTTAACTTTCCCGTCCCTTTTCTCCGTGTTCCTTTTCTCTTCGCTTGTCGAGCTGCAGCAAACAGTATATGTAAGTGTATATTTGGTCACTTTTCGAATTGAGAGATCTGGTACCATAGCTATTTGTAAGAAGGCACGTGATCGCAGTTGCACATTCTGATTGGTTAATAGGTATTCTCTCAGCGATGTATAGGGAACAAGTGAAAGGGTTCATCGCTTGTCCTCTTCAACGGTATGTAGAACATATATCGTAACTTGTGTAGAAAAAAGTTTATTTTTATTAGTGTTGTAATCATTCGTTATTCTGTATGTGGGTATTTAATGGAGGAGTGAGACAGTAAAAGAAAATAGTATTTTTGGAATATCCTCAGTTCTTGCTCCGATCTATAATTAAGGCAGTGGATATATTAAAACAAATTTCAAGTTAGAACATGTGGTGTAGTATAATGGTATGCAAAAGGCATATGTATATTGAAATCGATAATCAAAGAAATTTAAGATTCATATATGTTTTATTCTACGTGTGAGTTGTTGACATCTATTCTTATTTTTGAAAGTCCTTTTTATATTTTATTTTTATTTATTTATTTATTTTTGTTTTGTTAATAAAATTTTGTTATGTTAATGGAAGGTGTTTGTCAAGCCAAACATTTACTCAATCCTGCAACCAATGAAGACTGAATATTTAAATGTGCTTAACGATTATCTCTATTCGAGCTTTATTCTCATTTTTACATGCGCTAAGCGACATTGCATACATACCTGTTGGGATTACCTTTCTCAGGAAGGCTAACTTCCGTTTTGTGAAATATTAAAGGATCGTGATGATAATAGTGATTTTTATAATTCAGTCTTTGTGAAAATTGAACTTTCTGGGAGGGAGCTGGCAATGGCAAAATTGCCCTCCAACAATGCTACAAAGTGATTACGGTATATACATGTACCTGTTTTATGGATTGTAGAAATAATGCAAGACTTATGACTTAGCCCGGTTTTATAAACTATCATTATGATGTTTAGTGTTGAAACTGGAAATCGTAAATCTACTTTTTGAATATGACACAAATCTAGATAAAATTTTATCTTGAGACCCTCAAGCCGATTTTGTTCGTGAAAATCAATGTTGAAACCTGAAGTTGTATTAGATTTCTACCATTTTCGAGCTTACTACAGAAATTAGATTAGAGATGAAAAATATTCTTCGTTTAATCGATATGTTTTATCGATTTGAGGAAAAAAACTTTTTGCTATATATATTACCGTTTATGTTTTATTGCATTGAATTCCACAATAAACTGATTTCTACGACTGCCGGTTTCAATATAGAGTTAAGGAATAACGCCTATCCTTGGTATGCTGAATTGATACCATAAACATTCTTTTTCTTGAAAATAAAATCTTTGAGTTTTACATGCCAGGGTTATCCCGGCTAGGCTAAAGGAGACGGTGATGATGAGAAATGAATGAAGAAAATGGGACGAAATGGGAGAACCCCGAGGAAACCAACGCACACGGTGTTTGTCCACCACAAAGTTCAGTTGGCGGGAGCAGGGTTTGAACCTGGGAAACCATTCATCAGAGGTAAAGTCTCTACCACTTTTTATTGTATTTATTTAGAGCAATATAGAATACATTCTGTGGTACAGTTGCATGAGAGACATATATAGAGATATACTTACATGCATAGGCTTAAATGTAAAGACTAATATGAACACCTAAAATATATGTGCAAGGAGAATATACAATATGAACAACATGATAGTTTAAGAGTAAACATCGGGAGTCACCTGAAGAAATCGAGTGAACAATCTTTGCTCGTCTAGATGAGTAAACTGTTTTTTCCGAACTCGGTTCAAGTATGTCAGGTATAGATGTCGGTCACAGAAAGGTCGGTAGTTGTTTATAAATAAAATAGTACAGCAGGTGAGCCAGGTAACTGCTCGTTGTTTGGTAGGCGGGAACCACTCATATTCCGGAAATAAAAGATCAAAGGTGAAACATCTCCCTGAACAGCGATAAATCAGCCCAAGAAAGGGACACAGTTTGTCTCGCAGGTTGCGTAGCCGTGCATCGTGTATATCGGTGTTCTAAAGTGTCCACCTGCGGACAGAATTCACATATGTCGGAAGTACTCCTACCAATCTGTAACAGACTGGCTTTTGTGACAATCAAGTTATTTACTAAACGATACCAGGCTACTCTCATTGGGGATGTAAGATACGGCGCTTGAATGGTATGCCAAATAGCAGGCCAATTGTGGTGTGATTCTCTGACTTGACATAGGGGGATGATATTTATCAATTCAGGTTGCAACAATGTGGTATAGAGAGAGTTATTAGTCAAAGACGTGGAAAGATTTTCACTCGGAACCATCGACCAGGCCAGGCTGAACTGTAAGATGTATGTTGGACACGATTCAGGAAAACGAACGTGGGCAGGATTGTTCCCTGGCCATAGGCGATCTACCCAGCATTGGAACCATTGCGCAGTGTGGGAGGAGGCATGTTCCAAATGATGTAGAGCGGTGAGCATGTAAAGACCTCAACAGTTGTTACGCACACTGATTAGATTTAAACCGCCACGTGCAGTTGGAAGATATAAAACTCGTCGTTCCACGCGAAACATGTAGCCTTTCCATATGAACCAGTCAAATAATGAATCAATTTGGCTCGCAATTTGTCGGGCAGTGTAAAAAGACGCGCTAGAAACCAAAGTTTAGAACTAATATAAATATTCAGATAGTGAATGCGTTGAGCTAAAGTAAAAGTTCATGAGCGGCACATTGCGAAGTTCATACGCAGCACCTGGAGTAATGGCTGCCAAATATGGTCGTAAGACGTGCGGAATACAACTTGAAATCGGACACTTAAAATGACTGATTCTGTTGTGCAAGTCAGAGAGGCTAATACATCCCTGGGAAGCAAGGTCTGAAAGTTATTGACCGTCAAAAGAGTTGTTTTTTGTAGGTTAAGTAGCAAACCACTCGCTAGGGTAAACTTTTCGTAACTCTGAGACAAGTTGAGCAGTGGTAGCACAGAGGAACCTTAAATCATCCATATACAAAACGGCTGTCAATTGATCGAAACTGTGAAGAACCGATGTAGGGAGTTGCTGGAAATGATGAAGACGAGGATCTAGTGCAAGACAAAACAATATTCCCGAGAGAGCGCAACCTTGTATGACTCCTTCATGAATCCCAAAACGGGGAAGAAGATGGCTTTTAAGTTGTAACTGGGATGTAGAATTGTGATAAAGCTGGAGCAGAACGGTAAATATCTGAGAAGAGAAGTGATAATGTTGCAAGACTTCAAACAAATAAACCTGGTTTAGGATGTCAAAGGCTTTTCAAAAATCGCATGCAAGAACTCCTACTGGAAGAAATTGAAATTGGGCATAAGCATGGAAGTCGCGAATGGTCGCAAGTGTGGTATGAATATTGTGGGAGGGATGTAACGCCGTTTGAGCGGGGCAGATGTACGGAAGGATAACTTGCTTAATACGAATGGGTTAAAGCTTAGCAAAAAATTTTGTAATATGGGTTTAAAAGTGTGATCGGGGGATAGTCCGCCACGCTTGTCGGATTTCCGCCTTTGGGTAGTAGAATGATAACTCCTGAACGTTGATAGACCGGTCCACCTTGCAACAGAAAATTAAATAATTCACAGAGTATTGGACCGACTTGTGTAAAAAGGCTTGAGTAAAAGCAGTACCCGCTCCCATCGCTGCCCGTTAACTTGAGAGAGAGTTATTTCTATTTCTGATAGAGTGATGGGTGCAAGTAAAGAAGTGCAGTCTTGTTCGAATAGGCACAATGGGATCTTCGAAAGGAAAGGAGAAGGCACTGTATTAAGGTCGGGTAATGCATACAATGACGCGTAAAATTCCTGAAAATACTAATACAAGGTGTCTTTAATAGTGAGCTGTTGCCCATCTGAGGTGGACACATGATAGATAAACTGATGCTGTTCGCGATTAAGGCGTTTAACATAATGATACAAAGACTAAGGCTCAGAAACAAGTCTATTTGTCGTCCCGTCACCGATGTGAACGCTCAGAGATTGGGCATGTTGCACCTGTTTCAATTGGTGCTTAACACGCATGATCTCCGCTACTTGGTTGGTTCCACAGTTCGCATAAGACACTGTATAAAAATGTGTGCACCTTGCGATAGTTTTGACGATGTCATTTCCACATGCTTTCAAAGAAAGTTAGAATTTGGGGTTTAATGTAGTGACACCCCAACATGTTAATATAAGGATAGATCGTGTAGGATAGTTGCCATCGTCTCCAACTAGCATAAAATAAACACCGGACGTAGTCGATGGTTAAAAGTTGATTATTTAGTTTCCAATAACTACGACCGTACAATTTAGGAAGTGGCGGTCCGCTCCCGGCGTCGGAAAGCGGAATACCAGCTTAATATCTGTATGGTTTGTAAAGCAAGCCGCATATTGCTGTATATCAAATACTCTGCTTAGGAGGCTTGCCGGGAGATAGCATCGGTCCAAGCATGAGCCCACTTGGGTTGATTTGAAAGTAAAAATATGATTCTTATGAAAATGAAACCAAATGTCTTTTAAGCCCAAATGTGTAATAAAACGATGAAAAGCTGGAGATGGGTGATATTCACCGCTCGTATCTTCAGGAAACATGTGACAATTCATGTCTCCAAGACACAAAATCGGATATCGTGTAATAGGTAGCATGTCAACAACTTCTTCGTGATAAAAACGTACGCTGATTTGTCCCTGAGGGCCCGTAGACAGCCAAAATACATATACCATCAATAACACATCGAATGGCCCACCCTGACGAGGATAGGTGGATATGCGCGGCGTGGAGCCCTCGTTTCACAAGTAAAGCAGTGCCCAATGATGGGGGCGGAATATTGACAATGGCAGTATAATTAAACACAAAGGATAGGTCGGGATCCTTTACTTCCTGCAAACAATAAATATCAGTATCATGAAGCGCTATGATGTGCGCTAATAAAATTATAATTCGGTATGCTGCTTATAGAATTAATGTTTAAAGTTAAATACGAACGGGAGTTGACCCCCGCGTTCATAGCGTAAAACACAAGAAGCGTACCCACAAGATTATACCTTACAAGGCCGTAAAAATATCCAGGACACATACCTGCAAGTGTACCTTGCCCGCAGAAAACACATACACTGAATAAATCTCGTAAACACTATACATATTGTTGACCATACAGAAAAAAAGAAAAATAAGCACTGGATTGTAAACACAAAACCATGAACTTCTGGAAAATAGGTTAATATTGTTGCTATACACAAGCAGGAAAACTCCAAATTGACATAGCTTTCCCACATAATGCAGTAACACAAGCAGGAAGCAAAACACCAGAACAGCATGCAGCTGGTGATGACGAGACGAAGCAAAAAAAAACAGTGAATTCCTACCACGGTAGCTACTCCACAAGGTCAAGCGTCCGGAGGACACTCAGACTTTCTCGTATATTCGGTTTACGTTTTCTCACGTGTTTTACTGATAATGTAGGCGAAAAATAGTTTGTATCATCACTAAAGACGTCAACGGGCAGAGGTACAGCATGGCACCCCGTCTTCCAAATCAGTGGGAACTGAGGGTTGCTTAGCTGTTAATGTGGAAGCGGATGAGTCAATTGATGTCAATTCGGGAAAATCAGTTTCTGAAGTAGGCAGCGGTGTTGAGGAATGTTGGGACGTAGCGTCGGAATTTGTAGCACTAACAGAGGATGTCAAGGGCACAGGTCGTTCGGTTCCATGACGTGTAGTTTTTGTAACTTGACGCAGATCTGTCATTACAGGGGTGTCCTTTTCCAGGCGCATGGACTGGGCAGGACGTCGCCGCTGTTTACACGAGGTAAATTGGTGATCGAGTGATCCTCACTCGTGGCAAGTTTTTAACTGTCCTGGATAGGAGATGTTGCCTTTAATAGTGTCGAAATGTAATCGAGTAGGGATATGTTTTTAACGTCATCGAAAAAATTATGTTACCATTATAAAGGCGTGTAGGGTACACAGTTTTCCAGACTTCATACTCAACACTTTTAATTTCACCATAGTTACATAATACCTGAGACACTTGTTCATTAGGAAAATCGAATGGCAAGACCGTAATTTTAACTCTCATGAGTAACTCTATAAATTTAACTTGTGCGTCCATAATATACACATCACTGGCAGATTGATCAAAATGAGTAAAAGGTAATTTGTCTGGAGCATTAGACAAAAACGTTTCGTAACTATCACTATTTTTGAATTGAACAAACCTTCAAATATGTTGGGAAAATGTGCATATAACCATGCATGTAATTCAGCCAGGCTAGGGCGTATCGTGCGTGTGGTTTTGTCAAAATCAAATTTTACACTATTCTTGCGAAGTTCTTGCATAGTATCACTAACACTGAAGCCACAAAATACTACCAAAACTTGAAAATCCTCTTCAGTTATAAGTAATATGTCGAATAAAAGTTGGGGCCGCGGTGGCTCAGTGGTAGAGCGTTCACCTCTGGTGCTTGGGGTCCCGGGTTCGATCCCAGCCCCCGCCAAGTGAACTTTGTGGTGGACAAACACCGTGTGCGTGGGTTTTCTCGGGGTTCTCCCGTTTCCTCCCACTTCCTACATTCCACCATTTCATTCATTACTCATCATCACCGTCTCCTTTAGCCTAACCGGCATAACCGTGGGACGTAAAACTCAAAGATTTCATTTTTTTTTTCGAATAAAAGTTAAAGCTCGCAAAAAAAATTTACTGTTCCCGGAGCTTAACTATCAACGTCTACTCCTAGCAACAGCCAATCACCGAATCCAACCACTGAGCCTCCAAAGCCCCCACGATTCTCTTATTCTTATCTCTTACCGTTTCTATTCTACGAAAATTAATGTTGAAATTGTAAGTGATAGTGGAAGAGATTATGGTCGAGATAAAACACTTGGGCAAAGCTACTCAAGTGTATGCCTGAAAAAAACACTAGTGATATAGAATACGGTGTTTTGTAGGAATAATACTACGATATGTAAGCTCATGTCTTATCTTATATATGTGGGTTATTCACAATTATATAAGTTTGTATATATTAGTTACCGGCCTCTTCTGACTACCGATACGCTTCGCTGAACATTTATAACATCATGACACACTTATTTGGTACTTTTATAATCATAATAATATAGTAATATTCGTCTCTTTTTAGAGGTAGGTAGAGCTAGATTGAGTAAATTAGTCCGGAATCGATTCCTACTGCCGATTTTTTAAAAATAAAATCCTTTAATAAAATACAACAGTGTTTACAGAAGTGCTACAATATACATTTCTCTAATGCTAAGTAGAGAAAAGGTAGCTCAAGACATTATAGTCTTAAGACAGGATCTGCAGAGCTCCGGGCAAGCTACTAAGTAGAGTGGTGTAGGAAGTCCCAATGCTCCGAAGCAAGCAGTGAGGAGGTTAAGAGTCATAGAGCCCCACAACAGGCTAAGCGATTTAGGTTGGCATCCCGACAGAGCTCCGAGTAAGGAAAGGCAGGTGGAAGGGAAGCCCAGAGTTCCGCAGCAAACTCGAAGTTTTGAGGTTGGGTTTCCATTAGAGCTCCAGTTAAGCTAGAGAAGGGGCGACTAATCGCAGACTGCTAGTTGTCCGTTGGGGGGTAGTGGCGCTGCTGCTCCCTTGTCATTATGTGACTTGTAGGTGGGGCTAGTGGTTCTTCGTCTGCTTCTGTACTAATCCAACGTATGGTGAAGTAATTCATCATAAATACATGTGGTGTCGTGTGTGTGTCTGTGTGTGTGTGTGTGTGTGTGTGTGTGTGTGTGTGTGTGTGTGTGTGTGGTTTACAGATAGGAGCACGTGTAAGTTTTATAAACACAGGTACGTGGTACAAAATATTAATACTATAAGGTTTATTCTATAAAGTTGTGACTCTACGCGGTACTCAGCATTATTACTACCACTGGCTCCAATATGACTCAAAATTGATTTGAAATAATTACCAAATACATCATGATTTTGAAATTCTACATTTTCCCGACATATCAGTCTATTGTGAAACATCAGTTGAAAACCACTGGTTTAATATAGTATGTTCACGAGGTCAAATCTAAGTTGAAAATTAGAAAGCAATTGTACACTTACCCGTTGTATATCTTGTTACTATATCTGAATGTCTTCCTAGTATTTTGTTTTCAAATGGTGACCATTCTTCTCCCTGCTTGTCAGATCCCTTAGGAATGGAGTTCGCACATTTACCCGAACCAACTTCCGGGAAATTGGGTGACTGATATGTTGGTAAAGATTTAACATCTTCACTTGGGTCGGGATCTTCCTCTGATTCAGAAACGGTCTCGCTATCATCAATAGGTGCGTCTTCTGCAACTAGGCCTGCAAGAGAAAATGAATTAATATAAATTTTATTAGAAATAAACTAATAACACTTCATTACACTTTACTCTTTTCCTGGAAATAATCGTTATCATTGAAACTATTATCGTATCAAAGTAGAGAAGGTAACGTTTCTATGATACATCAATTTTTGAAAGTAGTTAATTTCCCTATAGAGGAAAATTCACATTTTTTTGACTTTTAGCAAATGTCTACAATGCACTTACTTCTCCTAATACCTCTGTTAAGAGGCATAATCACTGCGAAATTAAAATACTGCTAATTTTACAATAAGTGTGTGATATCTTCTAATATGTGAAAGACGATCGAAATGTGGAACAAAAGCTCTCTAGAGAATATCATTTTGCTTGAGATACAGTTATGAAAGTCACCTAGTAGTTCTTCGTTTGCAGCCATTCAGAAACGCGAAAATAACTGTCGATTTTCTGAATAGCTGGAAATCGAAAGCAGATAAGTGAATCGTGTTGACAGTATCTCATGTAAAATAGTATTGTCTAGGCCGCTCTTGTTCCACATTTTGATTATCTTTTATCTATTTTGAAGATATCACATAAGGTCGTTTAGGTGCATTTCGGCACGTTAAGAAATAAGCCGATACTGCTCTGAAAGTTATGATAATTTCATTCTGCAAAAGCGATAATGTTTGATAGTAATCCTTGCCCTAGCTAGGGACACAAAACCTTCCCCTGAAATGTAGTATTTCAAAGCACAAAAGCACATAAACGGACTGCTGTGAATTCATTGATTTTGGAAATCTTGCGGGAGAAATCGACACTTACTATGCGAGAAGTCGACACTTACTTCACATCTTTGGAGTACAAGGAACATAAAATACAATGAAATATTAGGTCTTTGGTTACTACCGTCTACGTATGTCTTATTTGCAAACTTTGCTGCGATTCATTACAACCTGAGTTGAAGTACAAGAGGAACCCAAGCAATGTAAGCTCGTTAAAAACGAACTTTGTTTTACTCCTGTTTTCCAACATGTTGCTTTCAATATTTGCTATCCATAGTAATCAATAATCGTAAATCAAATTTAACAGAACCATTCTCGGAATCCATATGCGAAGAATCCACCAGAGACTGATTTCTTCCAACTGAAACTTACTTTCTCATAGTCTTCTTTCACAACATTTTGCCAGGGTTCCTACGAACAAACTTGCCATAAAATAAGTTGAAATTGTTTTTGAAACTGCGGAAGAAAGATATATTAAGGATTGACAATTTTGAGTACTGTATAGTGGGAGACAAAATTTCTATACCATCATTAGAGGCTTTCTTTAATACATCAGGATCTTTTACACTTGTATTCTGTTCATCTTAAACCAAAGGTACTTCAGCATTAGACTTGTACCGAACTAAATGACTCAGAAGCTGAGCGTGTTTGTTATGTTTCCTAAACATATGGTGTATAGACTGAGATGAACCATACGGTAGTCCGTTTGTCTGAAGACTTTCCGTATAACAAAGAAACTACATGTTGAAAATTCCCTACAATTACTGTCGATTTATCCCCTAAATGCATTGATTAACAAAAGCTGTCACGAGCTGTCACTGTAACAAGCAGTATGTGTCAAACTGACACACATGCATACAGAGGGTATACTCTATCATAATATCAATCCTTTGCCTCCTTTCATCAACATATATTACCATTATATGTTATTTTTGACTTACTGAAACTTATAACACGGATATATTTTTATTAAATAAAATGTACCTATTCTAGAGGCTTGTACTTTCGTTGCAACAAGCAAAATCAATTTCTCTACACATGCAACTTGTTACTGAGAACCGACAACAACCTTCCACTTACTAAATGTTTCTATTCGCGTGCGTGTATGATCACTAGCTTTGCCAGACCTTAAAAGTGTCGAAATCTCGTGAGTGTCGATATCTTCCTAAATAAGCCTAATTACTGTAAATTTGGCTACTTTAATTTTGTCGTGACTTGGTCTTTTAAGTCTAAACTTGAATTTTCAAGGCAAGTAACACGAATGCCAATTATCTTCAGTTATTATGGGAATACATGGAGGCAGGGACGTACGTTGGGGGAGAATCGCGGGGGTCCCGACACCCTTCCCCCAAAATTTCGAATTTTGTGTAAATTTAGACTAATTTTAGGGGTAATTTTAGGAATTATAATATAAATTACCCTCATATTGAGTTTGGACGCCCGAAATAAATTCTTGCGTACGCTACTGCACAGAGGGGAATACAGCGGTAAAATTCGAAAAATGCCTTATAGGCTGATACGCAAGTGGTGGTGCTGCATTCTTCAGTAAGCTTAGCATGTACTCTACGTGTGTTGTAGACGGTTGTTCAGTGACATTTAATGAGCGCATGGGTTACTAAACCCCACAGAAGTGCTGCGTTCTGCTATTGGGTGCTGTAGAACACCAACTATATCTTAATGTACTGAATTTTTATGTATAAAATTAAGATTTTTTAATATTAAAATTTGGAAATAGAATAAAATAGAATAATGTCGCTGTGGTAGCCTAGTACATCAAGAGCTCCAAAAGGATCCAAACTCATCCAGAGTACCTTCCATCACAACTCGAAGCTTAACATCAAGGCCTGCAATCTGTTGTCCGCAATCCGTCGTGAGAAAGGTTGCTAACCAGAAACTACCAACACAGGATGTCCACCTCCCAGTTGAGGTGGCAATGATGACTACTGAAATTGAAATTTGTGTGTGTAATGGCTCTATCAGAAAATCCACAACAACTTCTAACTAAAATTTTGCGCAACGGAAAAATAAATAACCATTCTATCAGGCCTTGTTTCCATTTTGTACTAACACACAACACCACAAAGAGCAAGGCTATGTGATAATATATTTAAAAAATCAATCACATAACACTTTCGACACAATAACTGTGTCTTCATCAGACTTCCACTCGTTGTGGCTGCTTGGGAACTAATCACCTCTTATATGCTCTCCGAAGATCAACTTTTAATTAGGCTCCGCTCCTGCATTAAAAAGTAACACTTGAGAGGTTTTCATTTCTAGCTGCACACGTGTCCAATTCAAAGTTTACTTTTTTCGCTGCACACATTCTGGCTTTAATTATCGTTTTCTTATTAGTTTGTTCTCTTTCTTTCTTCTCCCTTTTCATTTCTTCTTCTTTAATCAGAATCTTCTCCCACTCTTTATTTATTGAGAATCCTGCATTCCAATTCATCATCTTGTCTCCTGCCTTCATAATCTTCCTGGCTTCTTTCCATTTTCTCATCAAAGTTCTCTTCTCCACTTCTATGACCTCTGCTTCTTCCCACCCTATCTTTGTCTCTTTCTGGTGCTTATATATCGCATTGTTGTCCCTTTTCAATCTTACATTATCCTTGTGCTGTTTTGTCCTTTCTTGCATTTTGTTTTTTGTTTCTCCTATGTAAATTTTGTTACACTCCGCGAATCCTACTTTATATATTACTCCCCTTTGATCTTTGTCCGCTATTGTTTTTCTCTTGATTCTTCTGACTATTTCAATTATTCTAATTCTAATTCCTGCTTTCCGAAGCATTCTCTTTATCTTCTCTGTTTCTTTGCCTACCATTTTTGTTCTTGTCTTCTTCCTCTTTCTTCCTCTCTCTTGCTATGTTTCTTGTGACCCTATCCCCTTCGTTGTATCCATTTCTCCTTAGTTGTGTCCACAACTTCTTTAAATCGGTTCTCCTTTGTTCTTCATTTTTGTTTAGGTTTCCTATTCTTTCCTCCATGTTTTTATGAACTTCTTCTTCGTACCGTGTTACGTCCGGAAATTTTATCCACACTTTATATATTTAAAAAATATCTTGGAATGTATTGCCTGAGGAGCATGCAAGGCGGAATAAAGATGTATTTTTTTATTACCGCCTCTGGCGGGATGTTGTGCATTGCGCACCTACAGTGCTTGAAGAGGATGGCTTAGCCATTCGATTGCTACTGTGCAAGTGGCCACTATCAGTTCTGTTATAGTCAACTGAGTATAGTGTAATTATGTATCTCGCGTTTCAGAATTAGTGAATATTACAGTTTATTCATGAGAAAGAAATTTATATTCCGATTTTTTTGAAGTATGGTTACCTAAGTTCTGAAAAGTGTTATTTCTGTTTGGCGATATTTTGTGGATAAATTTTTTTGTGGTGTGACACCAAATTAATTAAACCGGGAGTGCATATAATTATATACCAGTCTTGTAAATAGGTAAGTTGTTAAACTAATTTGTTAAATTCTCTGATTTAAAGTTTTTCATTTGTAGGAGTAAATATACAGTATGTCTATTTAACAGGAGGTTATTAGAACAATTTTGAAAATATTTTTTTAGAAAATTAAAGGTATGGAATTGTGGTAGGGTAGATTTTAATACACTGTTAGACTCCTGAAATATACTTACTGTAAAAATGGTTCTTTTTTTATAGTATAAAAAGATATATATATACATATATATATAAGGATATCAATTTACATATTTAGAAATTCTATTCTTGTTCGATTCCAATGAAAGTATATATTTATTGTTTGCGTTATGGTTATAAAATTTTTCGATTCACATATATAAGCTTTTATTTCATTATCCTGAGAGCATCTTTTTGATTATTTAAATCATGTTTTATTTTGTTTTGCTAAGTTGAAATACGCAGAAATCCTATAGATGATCATTGTTAGAGAATATTTAGCTAAGATTTGCACTAGAAGGAACTCCCTTTATTTCCCTCATTAAACCATTATTATTGTAAGGCATTCTTTACTCTATAGATATTTGTCCTGGTCATTAACGGCCGGTGGCCCACGACGGAGCCATACTTAAGGCACGTTACAAACAGTAGCAATCGAATCTTCAATAAAACAAACTTTACGAGAGTACTTGAAAATTGGTTACGGTGCATGCCTTACATATTTGAAAGGGCAAAGTTCTGGAGTAAAATCGGTTTTTTTCGAGATTATAGTAGGGAAAGGACAGCATAAGACATATATATATATATATATATATATATATATATATATATATATATATATATATATATATATATATATGGTTAGAAGGTTGTATATAGTAAAACCGGATTTCTTGTACGAAACAAATGCTTGTAAGAGTGCAGTCGCTACGAGGCAGAAATATTTTTCTAGTTGGAATATTTTTGTATAGCATAGCAATAACTTTTATTTCTTCATTAATTATGAATATGGAAAATCACGCGGGAAGGGCTGGTCAGCTCGTTTTAAATGGTTTTGTAGGAGAAGAAGGGGGAGTATTTATTCCGCCTGCAAGGGAAAGCAGAATCAAATAGGCAACATTTATCGTCGTTCACTGCTGATAATGTAACTGACCTGTCTTCAACAGGTGTGTGTTCTGATTTCACTGATAGCAGCGGAATGTTGAGGGACAAGTTGGAACCTTTGTGTGCGTCTACAACTAGTAATAGTAGCTCCCTGAATGCGTTTATTGACCTTGATCAACAGCTGAGGAGAGGATTGCGAAAGAAAAGAAAAATACAAATCCACATCACTTCGTTTGTGGCAATACACTCCCGCTGCACACTCTTTTTTTAGTACCAGGATGTAATAAACTCTCCTCCTTCTGACTTCTTTATTTTCTCTTTGTCTACTCAATAGTTTATCTCCTTGTCTACTTCTCTAGTCTAATCCCTTTCTTTTCATCTTCCACGTCTCTTATGAATTTCTGCAGCTGCCTTTTCGTTCCCTTCCATATTCCTAAACAGTCATCCACATAACGGCAAAAAGAAGAAGTCTTTCTTCTCCTCTTTCTATCGTCTCCTTCTCCCATCGATTCATTATTATATCCGATAGTACGGAACTTAAATAAGGTCCTATATTAAGTCCTTCCTTCATTTTAACAATCCTGTCTCTGATTATACAGTATCCATTCTTCCACAACACTTCTAATCCTTTTCTTACTGTCCCAGTTTTCTATTTTCTTTTCACCCATTTTCTCTTCTATTATTCTCAACATTTCTTTTCTCTTAAAGCTCGGGAACATTCTCTTAACATCCAAGCTAAATAACATCGTACTCTTTTTTTCTTCTTCCTAATCTATCTATCATCCTCTTAACCTCTTGCGCATTCTCTACTCTCCAACTTTCCTGTCATTCTGTCACTGCTTCGGCTATCCTCTTAAGCTTTTTCTCCAACAGTTCTAACATATTATTCCTGCAGTTAAGCACTGGCCTCAACTTCACTACTTCTTTGTGGATATTTGGAAATCCTCTCATCCTAGGCAAATTTCCTTCTTCTATCACTAACTTCTTGAACCCTTTCATTTGCAGTCCTCTAAAATATTTTTCTTTATCTCTTCTTCTTGACCTTTTTCTGCAACATATTCCTACGTCTTATCTTTGAGATCTCAAAGTTTTTCTTCATACCACACTTTATCCATCACAACTATAGCACCTCCTTTGTCTGTCTGTTTCAATACTATGTCCTTTCTCGTTCTTGTCCTTTTCATTCCTATTTTCTCTTTGTCATTCTGATTGCCTCTTTGTCTTCTTGATTTGTTATTTACCATATTTACTAGTTTCTTCCGAATTCTGTTCCTATCTTTTTCATCTTTTATTTTCGGAAGTGCTTCTTCTATCCCATAAACCGCATCTTCCTTATACACCTCTTCTTTGGCTACTCTGAATTTACATTCTAGACTTAAAAACTGCTACTCTTCTTCAGTAATCTCAATATCTCCTATGATTAAGACTCTTTTCTCATCTATTGTCTCTTCTTGTTTCCAGACTATTCTTTTACTTTCCTCCCACACTTTCAAGTTCATCGTAAATTCTCTTGTAAAAATACTGTTGTAAAAAATACGGCTGTAAAGTGGAAACACTAAGGGCATCATCAAAACGTTCCCTTCTCTTCTGTTAAAGTGTCATCAAAACTTTGGATTAACAGCAACATATCTTAAACGAAATTAGTCACCGATTCATCTGGACGTTGAACACGTTCCCTTAACTGGTCTTCTATATCTAACTAAACAGTAGATTTTCCAAACTCTTTAATGATGCAAGCCCTTAGCTGATCATATGATAACTGAGAAATGTTTCTACGCTCCAAAAATATCTTGAATCATTTCCGAAAGTCTCCCTTAAAAGCTATCCGCCTTTTTCTTATCGTCCCACGAACTGATATTGGAAATATCATCATACTCGTCAAGATAGTTTCTGATATAATCATTTGTTCCTACATCATAGCGAGGGAGTGGGTACGTGTCTCTGGATATTTGTACTTGAATGTTTCTTGCAATGTCAGAACTTTCATGACCGTCAGTTTTCTGACTTTGCGCTGACCTAGTATTTGAAGTCACCATTATGTTCCAACGCGTGCCGTACGTGTGTGGAATATGTGTTAGTGTAACAGCGTGTTTCTTCTTAGTTTTCTTTATCTTTAAAACTTCGAGTTCAACGTTATCTAATAATTGACCTAATTCATCAACAGGCATGAAAATTGCTTAATCCCTAATACCAAACATATCAAGCAATAAATGCCTGTCAACCATATTATGGCCAGAAAAAAGCACGGAACAAAAAGAAAAAACTGTCGAACAAAAATATCGTAATCAGAATCGAACCCAGAACCCTACAGATTCATTAAGACGCCTCCTCCATGTCATTCTGTAAAGAATACTTAATATTGGGGCGTAAATTGAAAATCGAACCCTTAACTATAGGTTCTCCGTCTATCTAAATCTTAAGTTGATTTCTCTCAGAATATTGCGAGACATAGAGACAAACATGGATTGAAGAGAATAGGAAACGATAATTGAATGATAAAGAGGTTTTAATTTCATTACTCGTCCTTATAATGAGAATAAAGACTGTGCTTGAGATACGAATCAGGGAATCTGAAACTATCAGATAAGGTAATATGAAAAGGCACTTACATTATGATCGTTGAGGTAGCTGTAGTAAACCTCAAAGACTCTGCCTCCTCTGCAGCTTATGTAACTCCTAAGGCGAATGTCAAGTCTAGAACTGAAGTATAGACTTGAAGTGGTGTCAAGTGAACGTTGGTGGTCCTTTTATATAAAAGTGCGGAATGCAATCCGCATGCTTTTCATATTTCCTTGTCTGGGAGTTCCACGTGTATGTCTGATAGAATAAAATCAATTTTGGGCTTATTTCAATAAAGAGGATTAGATCCTGGAAACAACCCTGACTTAATTCATTCAATTCGGCAGTTAATATTTTGTACTCAAACCAACTTTGAATTATTTACATAGATTTTTACAAAAATTTAAATATTTACAATAATTTGTTTTTTTTTTTAATTTGGTATATGACAATATAGTGACGAAAGTTCCTAGAGGGGAGTTATCATCCCCCCTTGAACCTTGGTCTGTTACACATAAACGGCCAAAAAGAGTTTTTAATTGAAGTTTTTGTAGATACATTTCTAAAACATTTTTTACCTAAATTAATTGACTGGTATCATAGAGAATCCAACCTGAATCCAACGGAAAATGAATGGGCAGAAGTTACGAGAACTGTACATAAAAATAGCTCTGGCAACTTACGAAGGAGATCTGACGAGCTAAAGTAGGTATTTGTTAATACGTAGGAAGACGTGGGACATGGTCACCAACATGCCGCTAGTTTAGTTAACCCCGTGCCAAGGAAGCTATGGTGACTACACGAGATACTAATCGTAAACAAATTCACAGTCAACACAAGATGCTCTTTATAGAGCTGCCTAACTGCACCAATTTCTCCTGTAACTTGACATCAATTAGACATAATTTCGCAGCATACTTCTGATTATGTACAATTAGTATACGGAATGTTTCTCGTGGGCAAGTGGTTTGTGTTCTCCCTTGCAAGTCAATGTATCTAAATTCGATCCCGTGTGATGTATTTTTACATTTGCTTTTGTGTTTTAAAATCATTCTCTTATTGTGTTGAATAGTTGAAATGACGACATAACAATGATTAAGGAGAGTAATCGTTTGTTTTTCTGGCTTAGAAAAGACATTGAAATCTATACTATTGTTATGTTTTTTGCCATTTTTTTGTTTTTTTGTTAGCCAATAGTAGATGGGAACTACATGTGACAAATTTTATTTGAAAAAGTATGAAATTTTTTTGGATTCTATTATGCATTGTATAAGGAAACTAATTTGGGGAAGAGAGGAATGTAAATTTTAATTAGTATAAATAATTTGAATAAAGATCGATTATTTGCGAAAAAGTTGTAGAAATGATTAGTTATTAATGGTGGATAGATTTTGATAATGATTGTTTATTATTTATTATTATTTTTATTGAGCGACTTGAGCGTAATTAAACTTATATATATATATATAATATTTTTAGTTTATTTTTAGGAAGGACAAAATATTTTGGAAGGAATTTTTTAAGTGATAAGTTTAATTTAAGTGGTTAATTTTGTTATTTATTACAGAACATTAATTAGTGGAATTATTTTAAATGACAGGCAAACAAAAGAAAGAAAAGAAAAGAAAAAATTAAAGAAACATTTTAAAACTTATTATATATGTATTAATAAAGAAATATAAAATTAACGAGTGAAAGGAGCAATTATTAGTATGTAAGGTTTTAGTTTTTGAGTTTAGATTTTTAGTTTAATTTATTGAAATGGCGATATTGAAATGCAAGATTTATTGTGTTAATTGTTTATGTAATATTTATTTTATTAGTTGGGATAAGGTGAATGAATATTTTTTTAAATAAAATAATTATTAAAGTGAACACTACATTCAAAGGATGTACAAAACATTCTTACACACTCTGTGGTCGTTATTAATAATGTTTATAACGAATTGATATTTAGTTTAATTGCTATTTGTGTTGAGGTTTTAGACCAAAACGACAATTTATTATGATTGTAGATTTTTTAGTGCGAAGCATGGCGTATTGAA
This sequence comes from Thermobia domestica, assembly GCF_964235325.1. Classification (NCBI taxonomy): domain Eukaryota; kingdom Metazoa; phylum Arthropoda; class Insecta; order Zygentoma; family Lepismatidae; genus Thermobia; species Thermobia domestica. The sequence continues at coordinate 32,709,148 of NC_137461.1, read as the reverse complement.
GTTTATAATTTATGTTTATAGGATTTCTTTTAATTTAGAGAAACATAATTGGTTATTTATTAAGTTATAATATTTATATTGTATGATAATTTATAAATTTAGTACGTAATTATAGCTTGAGCTTAACACATGTGTTTGAGGTACAATAATAAAGCATTGTATTTGGTATAGACATAATAGATAATATTTAATGAATGAACACTTACGTAGCTTTAATGTAATATAGTAAATAAATTTACGTAGGACTCTTAAACTATTATACATACGCGATTTAAATTAGAATTACCACAAACAATATTTAATGAAATTGACTATATATATATATATATATATATATATATATATATATATATATATATATATATATATATATATATATATATACAGGGTGCGGCACGTAAAACCGGCCCGTCGTAATATTCTGGTATATTGTGTTTTTGGCAACACTTAAATAATCTACCTTCCTACCAAGAGATGGCGTGTCGAGGTCCGGTCGACTTACGTGACCTGCAGCAGTCACGTGCAGCCGCAGCCAGTGAAACTTGTCGAAACCAGTTGAGAAAAAGGCCTCGTTGTGTTAAGCCGGGTGAGTGTCAGTGTGTGATAATGCCGTATTCGATACCCGAGCGTGTTGCCATTGTTGAAGGGTTCATTCTCACTGGATCTTTTGTGAAAACAAAGAATTTTTTTCGGGAGAAATTTCCAGGACGTTCTGTGCCAGCAAAAAGCACCATTCAGGAATTGATTGAAAAATGGCGGCGTACAGGATCGGTTCAAAATGCTCCCAGGAACAGACGACCATTTGTCTGCAAACCTGAATTAAAGATGCAGGTGGAGGAGATAATGACAAGAACTCCTTGAAAGTCAACCAGGAGATTGAGTCAACAGGTTCATGCGAGTGAGAGAAGTTGCAGACGTGTTTTAAGGGGACTGAAGTTAAAACCGTACCGGATAAGTGTTGTGCAAGAACTGAAGGAGCCTGACCTGCAGAAGAGGGTGCATTTCTGTTCATGGCTGTTGAGCAATGTTGCCAGTGGTCTCTTGGATCCACTAATGCTCATCATGAGTGACGAGGCGTGGTTCCACCTATCTGGGTACGTAAATTCCCAAAACAACCGGTATTGGTCAACAGAAAATCCACACGCAATCCACCAGGTACCCTTGCATGATGAGAAGATTGGTGTTTGGTGTGCCATTTCCGCCACACGCGTAATTGGGCCCATATTCTTTGAGACGACAGTGAACAGTGACGTGTATATGGGAATCCTGGAGGAGTTTTAGACACACTTGACCGGAGAGGAGTGTCAGTTATGTTACTTTCAGCAGGACGGTGCAACATGTCACACATCAGCTGCATCATTGTCCCTTGTGCATGAGATGTTTACACCAGAGAGGACAATCAACAAAGGCTTGTGGCCTCCTCGGTCACCAGACTTGTCCACGTGTGACTTTTACTTATGGGGACTGTTAAAGGGAAGAGTATACGAAACAAATCCACACACAATTGAAGAACTCAAGACCAGGATCCAGGATGTCACCAATAGCATTACAACACAAGAACTGGCAAGGGTATATATTAATCTCCTCAATCGTGCTCACATGTGTGTTGAAGTGGGCGGAGGACACTTTCAGCACCTGCTCTGAAGGCTGCTGTGAAGGTGAGTAGTCATATTCAATACATTACATTTTATTTTATGTGTTCACTTTACGGGCCGGTTTTACGTGCCGCACCCTGTATATATATACTCAAAATTGGGAGTAATTAATAAACGTTTTTTATATTTGTTGGATTATGCATATTAGAATACAAATAGGATATATTGTAATTAAAGGCATTAGCGGATTTTGAAATTCATTCAATTTACAAAGAAAAGGACTATTTATGAATAATAATTAAAATAATTGATTATGTAGCCCTTAAGGGATCCGGGGTTTTGGGGGTATTTTTCAGACTTTCAGTCAAACAGCTACTGCATCGTCACTATTTATTCTAGGATCATGGTTCATACCTCATTCCCTTCAGAATGGAGATGGCTTTCAAATGATACCACTTGCATGCTCATACCATATACCAGGAGAGGGAAAAATGTTGTCAAAGGGAAAATTTTAGGGGAAAATTTTTTTCACATTTTGGGCCCTTCTGGAGCGACCCTGTGTGAACGTAGAGATCTCCGAAAAATCTGATAAATAGTAGTTGGTATACTGAATGCGTGTGCCAATTTCAAGTTTCTATCTTGAATACTAAGGGCGGAAGAAATTTTATCAAGAATTCCTACAATGCCCCAAATTACCGCAAAACACCATGATCTCAGGTAAAACATTTCCTGAAACATCTCTATTTACCCTAGGACTATAATCCGCCAATCATTCTTTTCAGAATAGAACTGCCTTTTAGGCGGTACCATTCACATGTCTCCATCATGTACCTAAGACGGGACAATCCCGAAAAAAAGGATTTTTTGGTCTAAATATCCTTTTTTTCAACTTTTAGCCCCTCTGGACCCCCCTGTTTTAACGCAGAAATCTAAAAAAATATGTTAAATACTAATCGGTGGACTGAATGCTTGTGCACAATTTCAATCTTCTAGGTGCAAAAATAAGCTCGCCAAAAAAATACCGAAAATGTCTCATATTCCCCTATACATAAGTATATTTTGATAAAAATTCCCCGACACATCCCTAATTACCTTAGCGGTCATGTTTCTCCCATCATTCTCTTCAGAATAGAACTGCCTTTCAGACGGTATGACTCACGTCTCTCCATCATGTATCTAAGGCGAGAAAATCCCGAAGAAAGGGATTTTTTGGTAAAAGTATCCCTTTTTTCAACCTTTTGCCCCTCTGGATCCCCCTCCGTTTTAACGCAGAAATCTGAAAAAAATCTGATAAATACTAATCGGTGAACTGAATGTTTATGCAAAATTTCAATCTTCTACGTGCAAAAATAAGCCCGCCAAAAAATAAACATAGGCTTAATAAAAGAAAATATATTTTAGAATTATGACGTCATCACCTCCTATGTCTCGAGGCAGGAAAGTGTGAAACCATACGTAAGGTCTTCTACAATACCTCTGGACTTGGAAAACAAAAAAAAACGGACGAAAAAGCTCAAATAGGAGAGTTATAACGCAATGTACCATGAAACACCCGTATGGTAGAAATTGTTCCATTGGATCCCCAAAGAGGTAGAAGGTTACAAACTATGTATTCTCGTTTGTTAACAAATAGTACAACACGTTTATTTAAATAGACGTTGAATAGCACATAAAAGAAGCAGTATAAACGATAAAATATTTTTAACTAATAGATATAGGTACAGGCTACGATATTATTTATTTTAATGTTTAACGCTTTAAATTTTAGTTTTGGTATAACATTAAATTTTTATAGTATTAAGTATAATAAACATTATAAAATACTTTTTTACTATTTTGAAAAGGGTTTTGAACTTGCACAGCTTGATGGTGGTGTATTATAGTAAAGACGGGCGCCAATATTTAAAGAGGAGAAAAAATATTTAGTAATAATTTGGCAAATGGAACTGTTTGTTCGTTGATTTATAAATTGACTAGGAAGAGTAGAAAAGACTTTATTATGTAGGCAGATGAAAAGACTTAAAACTTTGCTTCACGTTGAAAGACTTGCGACAATGTTTGAAGATACTTCAGAAAGGAAAAAAAGCTAACTGTTATTTATATCGAATTGACTAAATGTGTTATTAGTTAGTATTTTGCTGGCATAAAATCTTTATTTATTAATTTTGGCCATGACTTAGTAAGAAGAAATATACTTTTATTCCTTTTGTTTAAATTGATTGTATATGCAAAGAAGAAAAACTTGCAATCACTTTTTTAACTAATGCTATACTGACCCAGACGATTAATAAGCGAATTTTTGAGTCAACTTAAGCAAGATGTGCTATTTGTTATGTACTTTTATTAATTATTTATTTAAGAGTTTTTTTTATTTAAATTAATGTGATAATAATTTTTGCAATAGCAGTATGCAGGGTTGAATATCAATTAAGTGCTGCTTTATAGATATTATGAATAAACAAAGTTGTATATTATAGGAAAACTTAGCTTTAAAAACACGTTAAACTGTTTAATACACAAACATATTTGTTGACGAATAAATACTTATAAAAGTTATTTAATATTATCAGCAGCACACATTATAAATATATTTTTATTTTAAGCAACTTAAGACCTTAAAATTGAAAGTATATTTATATAATATTAGAATACCAAAAGAAAATTTGCCTATAGATATTTATTTGTTAATAAGAGAAAACGGTATTGTTAGCTTTACAATTAGAGCATTTTGCCGTTATTAAAAAGGAGTATTACTGTTAACATAAACATAGCTTGTATGTAAATTTTTATGATTACTGGATAGCGATATGAAAATAGTGACGCAATAGACATTTTAAATGGATAAGCTTTTTTTGCGTTTGTTATAGAACTTAATTATGTATTTTTTATTAGTACAGATTAATATATTGGTTGTTTAGTATACGTTTTCTTCCAATGAGGTGATCACATGTTTGGCCTAGTTGGAAACCGGTATCCCTATTGAGTTGTTGCCTTCTTCTATTGTTAGTTTTGCTTCCTTTACTTTTGTTTCGCAGTAGCCTAACACTTTACTATAAAAGTTGTTTCAGAGAAAGAGATGTTGTGTCCCTCAGTTATGCTATGCTCAGCCAATATCTTATTCTCTTAAACTGCGTTGATAGCAAAGTGTTCAGGCTATTGGGGAAGAAAAGTGAAAGAAGCAATAGCAATGGCAAGAAGCAATAGCTCCATGGCTTCCCCTCATTGGAAGAAAACGTATACAAAACAACCAATCAGGCCTTGCCGACCAACCTAGTCAACCAGCTAATCACAATTGAGGCCATAGACTGACACTGATTGGACGTCACCATTGACCAATCAAATTCTGCTCCTAGTAATTAAGGATCCTGTAGTGCGTTAGAAATAGTGAGAAATACTTTGCAGTGGGTGCATGAACTAGGAACATGTTTTCGCAGTCACTTCTAGTAAGATCAAGAATTTCTGCTCTGTTCGAAGCTAATGCTGGTGGTCCCGTCTCAACATTGTAAACAATAATTCCTTTGTCCTTTGGTGGATTTGTAGACTCAGTCAAATAACAAGCGTTGTTGAACATTATAAAGAAATTCTACGTTGGAAGAGATGAAGACTGAAGGAATTGTCGATACATCTTCAGGATCAGCAGCTAGGCTTCTGTGGCTTATTAAAGAAGGATCTGTGTTTCTTGAGCTGAAAATGGCAAGCGACATTATTAGCAGCTTCGAGCTTCTTAATAGGACACTTCAAGGCCCATTTTCATTGTGAAAAAGGGAAATAATGTAACTCATAAATGAAGATATGAACTTGAATAATATGCTCAATCACTGATCTTAAGTTCATTGTACTGTCATGATACTTTCAAGTCAATATCATCGCTCCGGAAACCCCATTAATTTTAATAAATTGTGGCAACAATACTTTATATAGGATTTTTCATGCCGTTGGAATAGAACCTGTTACCCACCATTAATAGGATTTATCCCAAATTGCAGCATTTTAGTTCATATCGTGTGGCATTTTGAAAATTTGGGGAGGGGTCCAGTGCCATTAGCTTTTCTTTAAATTTGGCCCACAATGTTAAGTGAAAGGTACTGTGCCCCCTAGAAAAATTTTGATGGGCACGACTATGGCGTCAGCAATGCACTAAGGAAAGAGTGTGTTTCAGATGTGCACAAACGCATAAGAAGCCATCCAATAAACCTGTTAGCAAGGCCTGCGCAACCTGTGCCATTGAAGGACATAGGGCTGTCAGTGGGGATTGTCCAAAAAGACCCCATAAGACGAAAATGCTGCAGCATTAAAGAATCATTTATCAGTACAAGCTCAACGGGAAAAACAGTCATCAAGAGCAACTCAATGATAGAACCAATGCAACAAAGACAGCAGGAACGAACAGCAGATACAGTACAGAAGAAACCAGTACCAGACCACACCAAACAATATATACATCAATCTGTCAGCAAAGCAACAGACATCATGATGTGAGTGCCAAGTATCTTCACCCACACAACACACCCAGAAGATAGAAAATACTAAAGCTAGTCCTCAAGGAAACCTCACATCAGACTATGAAGTCACACTTGCAACCAATCACGATTTCAAACGGACATACATACATTCCAATCCTGAAACTTATTGGACAGAATCCAGGCAGGAGGGAAGAAGAAACCGGGCGAGACCATCACAAAACAAGCGTCTAGGGGATGAAGAAGATGCCTGAATTGTATGCTAAAAATAGCACTATGTTCCACTAACCAAACTTACCCACCAGAATAAAGACATCTAACAAATTGAATTCACACCCACCTTTTTAAGCTAGATAAATTACAGACACTAGAATATGCTTTTTACGTCGTCTGTTCCACCCCTTCTTTGTGTGATTTACCATGTAAATAACTTGAGCATGTGCATGACCGATAAAGGGAGTTTATCTGGACTCCATGTATTTTTAGGCTTTTCCTCTTACTGCCCAATCCAATGGTAAAGTGATAAGTTCTTCACACGCCTTCCTATCTTCTTTGCTGCTTTTCTTTCCTTCTCTAATTCACATTGTGCGGTTAATGTCTTTGGATAGAAACCGCGACGCAACACAACATTCAACATGCTGCTTTAGATCTCTGACCGCATGTAGGAGGTGCACGTACATATAAGTTAGTGCATCACTCACGGAGCGAGCTTCCTTGCTAAGGAGCTCTCTTATCTCTAGTTTAGTTTCCTGTTTTCCTTGGGTCTCATACTTTACCCTGGAAAAGAGAACAACGTTGTTGGTTCTCGAAACGTTGGACGACGTAGAATTTATCCGGCTGATTGTCCAAGAACAACTATATTCATCACGACACTAGGAAAGCTTCAATTCTTAAGATAAAATGTTTTCTTAAAACACTGAGTGGAGTCTATAAGGGTTTTTATTACTTTCTACTACTGTTTTGTTCTATGGCGATCGACAATCAGACTAGGAATATTTGATTTCTGCCACTACCGATTTGAAATAGATGTTAACGTAGGAGATGAAACTTTTTTGACACTGAATCTATTTCCAAAAATCTCATCTCGATATCTATTACTATTTCGGATGTTAAAGATCAATATTGAAACTGAAAATACTAGTTAATTCTTACCATTTTCAGTTTTAGTTAAGTGTTAGGTTTGGAAATGGGAACATATTCTATGTACACTCAACCCATTTCGAAGAAGTGCTTGTTTGTATATTTAAGTTTCGAATCTATAAAAATCAAGGGGCCGCGGTGGCTCAGTGGTAGAGCGTTCACCTCTGGTGCTTGGGGTCCCGGGTTCGATCCCTGCCCCCGCCAAGTGAACTTTGTGGAGGACAAACACCGTGTGCGTGGGTTTTCTCGGGGCTCTCCCGTTTCCTCCCACTTTCTTCATTCCACCATTTCATTCATTACTCATCATCACCGTCTCCTTTAGCCTAACCGGCATAACCGTGGTACGTAAAACTTAAAGATTTCATTTCATTTCATTTCTATAAAAATCAACATTAAAACCGAATATACTAGGAAAGTTTTACCACCTTCGGTGTCAGTAGAGTGTTATAAGTGGAGACGGTATATTTTCTTGAGACTGAATCGGTTCCAAAGAAACGATTGTCCCTATCTATTACTGTTTTTGTTTTATGGTGAAAAGAATTGATGTCGGATAGATTGTTTCTACAAATTCCGGTTTGAATAGAGGATTAACGGGAGAGATGGAACCTGTTCTTGAGACGTTGGATGGATTACGGAAAATATGTTCCGACATCTCTATCCGTTTTGCCTATGATACTTCCAGACATACATGCCGTTGAGTAAGACTTTCGATACTTATGCATAGTATAGTTTCATAGCAAAGAATGCATCTCTTTCTGTGCTAGAGATCTCATCTTTCATCCGTGGGGTCCCTGATTCCATTTCAGTTATTCCTAACTGAGCTTTATGATAGGCAAATGCTATGTGCGTCGGTTTTCTGGATTTTCCAGTTTACTCTCACTTTCTCCGTACCATTATTTCATTCATTACAATGATTCTCGTCTCTCTTAGTAGAGTCGCATGATCGTGGCACAGTAAACTAAAAACAGGTTTTGCATTGATCTAAGGGACAAAATTTTGCCAAGAAACGTAAGTGACATAGACTAGCTATGTAATGCTGCAGATCTAGACACTTATCGACGCTGCCTTTAGCTTCATTCCAAAACGCAGACGGGACGTTCCAAAACGGTGAGTTTCATAGTGGTCTGTGGAAATACATGGACTTATTCTGGCTCGTTTGTGTTCTTTTTCATCTTTTAGTTGGCATTCAAATGCTTATAATCTTCGATAATTTTATATTTTTAGTGTCCGTGCTAAATATCTTATTAATTTTCGAATTGCTAAAGTTGGAAAGCTTACGTAACATCCCTCATCAATCGAAGATTGTTATTGTTGTCTGACGTTAGATTTGTGCCATAACTGGTCTGTTTTAGTTCTAGTGCGCCTGCTCCATCAATAAGCACGAATTATGGCCGTCTGTAGTGTGAGTACAGACAAAATGATCAATTATAAAAGGGGCTCGTGCTCAAAGACCATAACGAATTTGCATTTGAAGTTAATGGATACAGTTGTCCAACAGCTGAAAACATAGACGCAATCGATGTTTACAAAAACCAGGTTGGAAAGAAATCTGCAAGTGGTTCAGAAAATGTTCATGCAAAATTCGCAGAAAACACCTTGCGAAAGTAGCTTAGCCTAATACAATCTGAACCGTCCTGAACTTAAACACTAGTCCATGAAAACCACATTATGCCTAAGGAATATCGGTTGAAGACCATGGTAATGGCTGAAAATAATGGGAGGTAATGTTTGCTTGGTATCAAGACTGGCCAGATCTTTTCAAGAATATCATGTAGGCAGTCGTGCTTCATGTTGAGTGATTAAAACCAAAAGCTCTCGATAAAATGGACAAGTGAATTAGGCAGATAGCTACTATTTCTTACCGTTTACGAAAGCTGGCACGTGAGAAGCTGACGGGTACTTCTCGTGTTCTGGTAAAATGGAAGCACGCTCATTTGCTAACAACTTTTACAGTGAATTCAGAGCGGTGATTTCAAACACCATTATAGTTCCCATCCAGTACGTAGTGTGAAGAGCAATATAAAACGTAAAAAAATAAAGAAAATAAAAATCTAGTAGCTTGAGTAGCGATGATTTGAATCCCGTCTACCGAATATCTGAAAGTCTTTGGTCCCTGAATTAGAGAGTTTTTTAAATAAACCTTCAATAAGCAGGCGGGTTCTATAAATTGTTTAACAGAGTCAATAAACTATTTTGTAAAGATCTTAAATTAAATATAATTGACGAATTAATTAATAAAAAAGCGACTACTAGACAAATGGAATTTAAAGTTCCATACAACTTTCACAGAGAAGAGGTGATATCTCAATTACGTAAGTGCTACACTACTACATGCATAGAGTAACCGTTATCAAACAAGAAGCTTATATTCAATTCTCTAGCAGTTCAACGATGCGTTATCATTTGTCATATATTTTTTTACTTTCAAATGACAAATTCGATTATAATTCCTTGCTCTTAAACAATCAAAGCCATAAGTATTTCCAGATATACAGTCTAAAATATGATGGATTCCAGAGTTCGGTAAAGTTACTTTTCCGCAGCCTGACATTTTAACAGAAAGCAATATGAGGATAGCAACAAATATCGCGTCTCTCAGATGCATTTGAAATAGTACATTAAAAGCCATAAGCAGAATACTCGATCCAACCTCATCCTGTTACTTTTATTTTTCTGTTATTTCTTTGGTATTTTATTGTATTCAATCTACACTATTTAAAAAAATGTGCCACTTCATCTTATTTTATCTTTAAATTTTACAAGGAAAATTAAGTAAATAAATATAATGTTCTTTGTAGTCTGTTAATACCTCGGAGAGAATTCAACTGAAGAAAAATAAGTTCTATAAAGTCTTACAATAGAGATGTATGTTATCCGTATCTACCAATGATATAACTGTTAAATACGATTATATCTTATTTGGTGCTATTTAGTTCGAACTTGAAAAGGTAGATACACAATTCAAAACTTCATACATTTATCATCCAAATAAATAGTCAGATACATTTCGTGCATCATGTTAATCATATTATTCTTATTGGTAGGCGATACAGGAATATTATAAGGTTCTTTCCACTATCTAAACTAACAAATTGTGATATAAAATATGTTTTCTCCAACAAGATGGTATGGATTATCACACAGCTCGCCGGGGATTATTGACGTTATACATGAAAAGTTCCCTAAATGCCTTCTTCCAAGAAATGATGTGAACTGATAAACCGTATCATGTGATCACTTTCTTCCCTCTGAGTTATTGTCTATGGAATTACCTCAAACCTCAGGTCTATTAGAATAAGCTAGTTACAATTTGTGAAATGAATGCACCATTGTTAATTTACCGCAGAATATGTAGCAAACCAGTCGTGAAACTGAATCTTCAGAACCTATTCTACCCACTGGAAGACGTTTGAGCAACATTACCTACGAAACATAATGAATAGGATAGTATTTTCTATTACACATTGTCTCAGATTCTGTTGAACTAAATATTGAATGCGTAGTACGGTGACAAGTTTTGTATCATTTTGGAGTCACATACAACATCTTTTTTCAAAGTTCAACTTCAGCCCAAACCCCTTGCACCCCATAGTGGAGAAAGTATGCAGTTGCTCTCAAACTAAAGACTGATATTAATGAGGCGAAAATAATATTGCCAATTTAGATTAGAGTAACTGAATGGTTAAAATAACAATATCTTAATCAGATTAAATTCATATAATGAATGATATTTTGTTGTAAACATGTTTTCCGGATGCCTTCAAGAGTTGTATTCTGTTCGAGGATATCTAAATAAATAACTTGCCTCTACCTAATGCCGATTAAGGTCGGATTTTCATACAGGTGTCCGTTGAGTTCATTGCTTGCGATTTCTATGTGTCTCCAACACAAAGCTGTGTTACACATAGAACTGCACTTAACCTCTTGCCTGTGTAGTTTTCGGAATAAGATTTGTCCTTACCTGTGTATTTGTTTTTAATGCTACACAATTTTGTACAGAAATGTTTTAGAATAACTCTGGAACAACTGGAACAATTTCAACCAAACTTTGCATGTTGATGACCTAAAACTTGTAGATGAACCCTGGGTGGGTAGGATACCCCATGTTGTCAGGGGTGAAGAGCAGTGGTGAGAAGGGGTGACATGCAAAAATAATCAAATATGACCGATATTACTGTCGAATCCATGGTTTTCGGGGTCGCTCAGTTAAATAGGAATAGTGTTGGAAAAACCTTTTTTCTGTGAAGTTTTTTTTAATAAAAAACATCGTTCTTTTTCATTCTTTGTTTCAAATGTCTGCTTTTTTCTGGCAACTATTATTTATTGATTTATGTTTCAGACTATTGAAATAATCAGCAGAACTTGAGTCGAAGCCTTCGTAACTTACAAATCGTTTGTTTCTTTGTATCTATACGAGCAAAATTGTGTGATTATTCCTTTCGGACCCAGGTCATTTTTGGCGTTTTCCTAAATTTTCAATTAGTGGCTTATTGCTCAAAAACCATTCATTCGATTGATATGGTTTAGGCCTTGCTTTTTTAGAAAATGGGTGTGGCTATCTTTTGGTGTAAGTTGCATTGCAGTCTTGCCAACGGGTGGGAAATTATTGAGGGAAATGTAGGGGTGAAAATTTACAAAAAAATTCCCAAACCGAATTTCAATTTTTTTGTATCTAGCACCACTGCTGCTATATGCTTCAAGTCACCTAAAAATTTCTTTGGTGTGTTGACAAGGTACAGTGAAATCATGAAATCGCTGGCTTCCATTCAAAGAGGGAAAGAAAAAATTCTCTGTCATCATACACATGAAATTTTGACACTTATGTCTCAGAAGCAAAAATCAACAGATAGGCCAAAGCTACAGCTTCTCTAATTATCCTATTGAAACTTTTTATGGTGCGTTCTGTAGGGCAAGGAGGAAGCTTTCATGTAGTGTCATACGTTTGTTTCAATGTAGCCTGCAAGAGGAAAAAATAGAGGGAAAAAGAGAAATTTTTCAGAATTTTTCACCTAAAATCGGAAATTAATTGTTTTGGCTGGAAACACTGCCATCAGACAGACGAAAATTATCTGAAAATAAACTTTAGTACTCCAATAATATATCCTACAATGTATCAGGGCGATATCTAACAAAATGAGCATGAAATTAAATACCTCATTCCACCTCAGAAATTCACCATTTTCTTATCATTTACAGAACATGGTTTATTATAAACCTCAACTGTACTTCACCTAATTATTTCACTGAATCTTTTTATGGTGCGCTATGTAGGCTAAGGACGATGCTTTTAGACACTGGTACGTTTGTTCGAACGTAGCCAACAACAGGGAAATAATAGAGATAAGAAAGGGATTTTTTTTTTCAAAATTTCCTCCTAAAACTTGAAATTAAAATTTTCTGTAGCTGGCAACAGTGCTATTAGACACACACAAACTATCTTAAAGTAAGCTTTGTTATCCCTCTAATATATCCTACAAGTATTGTATCGATATCTAATAAATTAAGCATGTCAATAAAAAATATCTCATTCTACCTTAAAAAAATCAGTTATCTTTCCAATTAGAGAACAAGGTCTATTGTAAATCTCAACTGTACTTCCCCTAATTATCCTATTGAAACTTTCTATAGTGCGTTGTGTAGGGCAAGGACGAGACTTCCAGATACTGGTACGTTTGTTCCGATGTAGCCAGCAAGGGGAAAATAATAGAGACAAAAGAGATAATTTTTCCAAAATTTCCCCCTAAAATCTGGAATGAAAATTTTCTGTAGCTGGCAACCCTGCTACAAGACAGACGCAAACTATCTTAAATTAAACATTGGTATACCACTAATATATCCTACAGGATTATGGCGATATTTAAGGAACAAAGCTTCTAATTACCAAATATATATTAGATAAACAGGAAAGTAGGGGAAAACTAGAAAAATCAAGGGTTAGAACCTAAATATGAATTTTTCGTGCGCCACGTAATTATTCCATTGTTACGATCTGTACTTGCGTTTGTTAAGTAAGGACAAATGTTCGATTGGCGTAAGTTGACTTGCAGTCGGACGTATAGTTACGGATTTATAAACAAAAATTTCGAATTTTTTGCCCAAATTTAAGAAAATTTAAATTTCCCTAATTGGCAACACTACGCGCAGGCCTGTCCAATTAATGTCAACAGTTAGGTATCCATCCGAGGTATCTACTGTATCTGGCAAGTCTTAAGGAGGTATTTCTACAACGAAGGAAGCTACAGGAAAAAAAAAGTAAAGGAAATTCGAAATTAGAAAATTCTCAAATTTTTGACTGGGGTGAATTTGAGAAGGAAATTCGACACCAGAAGAGAAAGAAATTAATATAATAAACTACGGTCTAACCATATTTGGCAAGAATAATAACCCGATATCTTAATTAGTGTCCACACAGTAGCGGATTAAAAAAGTGTCACACCCGTGTGTGCCACTTTGGCAACCTGGGTCCGAAAGGGTTACGAGTGTACATTTGATTACATTTTTTTTTTACTACTAACCCGTGTTGTTGTTGTAGTTTAAGTCTCGACTAATAATAATGACGTTGTAAACAATAACTTTATAAGGAAAATTTTCTCTCCTTTTTACATCTTAGTTCCGACACTGTTGGTGAGAAATACAGGGTGTTTCAAAATGAATATGGGGGATTTAAGTCTTCGTAGTACTTATTACATTTTACGTACAATTATAACCAATGCATCAAGTAAAAGACCACCCCAAACAGTCTTTGCTACAAGTTTTCGATGTGAGATTCATTCGTCACACGGCACACATCTAGGCGATAGGCGAGAAAGGCCCATAAACTTTCCGCCATATGACACAAAACACATTTAATTTAAGGGAGTCTCGTTTCAACTGTACCATGTCCTGAAGATTTGCTGACGGCCAGATGCAAACATTATGAGTGTTCATATTAGCTCTTAGGTGAAATGTCTATTTATCACTGAAGACGACACGATCCAGAAAATCTTCATTGTTATGCAGCAATATTTCACTTGCAAAATTGGCACGTAAACCGTAGTTTGTAGGCTTTAGATCTCTAGAAACTGCAAACGATAAGGACGTAGTTACAAGCGTCTCTTTAATATTCTTCATACAGACGGTTGCACTGTAATTACAGATTCAGTTTTTATTAAAACACAAAAAGCTTTCTGCTCACTAGTCTCCATCTTTGCTACTTACCTTTTCTAACGGTAGACAGAAGAAACAATGCATGTACATGCGTGCGTACAAAACTGTTTCAGTTGCTCTTTCATTTGATATAATATTTATAATTGTAAGTTAATTGTAATAGATACTACAAAGTTTCAAATCCCTTATCTTAATTTTGAAACACCCTACATTACTTCAAATTGTGTCATCGTATATTCATGTCTTGTATATACATATAATCAGGGCCGGCTCTAGGCAATTTGTTGCCCCGTGCAATGGCATAATTTACCGCCTCTCCCTTCCTCCAGAAAGAACAAATCTTAAAAGTCATGATTTTAAGTATGCTACTCCAGCATAAACAACGAAGGGGAAGGTAAGTGTAGTAGCACTTAGAAAGGCTTAAATACTTACTAAAAATGCAATCCCGTTGTGTCTGTTTTTTTCTTTAAATATTAATCTATTATTTTAGTGAAAGATAAAGCGAACACACCTGGTAATCCTTTTTATAGAATTCAACATCTTGCTTCAATTCCAGTGCAACTAGCTCTTTTATATTTATTTCTTGATTTTTCTTCTACATCTGTTAACATTAAAAAAACTTGTTTCTATCTTCAATGATAAGGAACTTCTGACAAAAACAAGACTAGTTGTCATATCAAAACTGTTGCATTTGACAACAATCAGGCAATTTCTACTCGGATTTATTTGACCATTTGCTTTAGCGTTGTCCATGTGACCTTAAACTAATGCAACCTAAACATAATTTATGAATGTAGTATTCAAATAAGTCAGCTTAGTAAATCTAAGTACCATCATCATGAAGTCTGTTTCCAACAAAAAATATTTAATTTAAATAATATATTTATGAAAAATTTTGCCGGACCCTCCAAACTTGCCGCTCCATGCCAATGCACGTGTTGCATATACGGTAGAGCCATCTCTACATATAATACATATCTAGTTGACAAATTATTTATATATGATATTTAGAAAAATACTATTAGGCAAATTAGTATTAGTTTTTACCTTTAGACAAGTTATTGGAATTTTATACTGTTCGTGACATATTCGTAATTATTAAAGGCCTGCTTTCACGAAAAAACAAAATTTCATTTCTACTTTTATTTCTTAGTTGATGCTGTTGGAAACTGTTGAAACCCGAATTGTTATTAGGTATGGTATTCATGTAAATTGTAAAATATTTGTAGCGTATCAGTATCTAGCGTTTAATTTATGTTGCATTTTACGGTGATTACACCTACATAAAAATATTTCATACTTAAATAGATGTAAAATCATTACAAATGACTATTTGAAAAAAACGAAATATAGAAAAAACGAGAGGCAATGTTTTTTTCCTAAAAAACGTACATTTCTGAAAAAATACGAACTGTTTATTTCTATTTACAACACTAAATAGGAACATATCCACTGCCGTGTAAGTCAATGGTCGTTCTTCATAATGGGACGGCAGAACTACTAGTTTTGGGGTTGAGAAGAAGTGGCATGAAAAAGCATCGAAAATCACCGATATTAGTGTCGAATCCATAGTTTTCGAGGTCGATGAGGTGAATAGGTACACAGGAGTACGATTGCGAATCCAGGTTGCTAAATCACGACTATTTGGCTGTTTGTTTTTTACGAAATTTCTGTCAGAAGATGATAAATCAGAGAATGAACAATCTGAATTACTATCGCTAGAATTCATAAGATAAGAAGCAATATCATCTTCTTCTAAATTGTATTTACTTGTCATTGTTACATACTATGTCGCCATAACAGAATAATCGCGAAAACAACCAACTAATTTCTCCACAGAGACGTACAAAAACATTCCTGCAGTGACAGTTTTTTAATAAACTTTTCTTTCTTATTCTTCTTCTTTTAATACAACAGTTATTTTAATGAATTTTTCTTTCTTCTTTTTCTTTTAATACAACATCTACCATAGACTAGCTAGTTCTGAACATTAAAACCTTTACTCTAAAATTAAAAAAAGAAAAGTTATGCTTTTAGCAAATGACGGATTATTTAGACAAACACAGGTCCAAATACAAACAAACTTCTCACACGGGAGGGTTCCACAAGTTGTCGCTAAAATCTGATTACTACATACCACATCTGATAGAGCATTATGAGAAATGAAAATAAGCAAAATTTAAGGTGCTATGGACTAGAAGGATAGGAGCTAGGGGGCTTCAAATTTTGAAAAAAATGAATTGAAATCTTTGAGTTTTACGTCCCACGGTTATGCCGGTTAGGCTAAAGGAGACGGTGATTATGAGAAATGAATGAAATGGTGGAATGAAGAAAGTGGGAGGGAACGAGAGAACCCCGAGAAAATCCACGCACACGGCGTTTGTCCACCACAAAGTTCACTTGGCGGAGGCTGGGATCGAACCCGGGACCCCAAGCACCAGAGGTGAACGCTGTACCACTGAGCCACCGCGGTCCCATTTCAAATTTTGAATATCCAAAAAATTATATCTTGAAATTACGTAGTTCAAAGTAAATATCTTGAAAACCGTTAAAGCAATCAAAACCAAAGTTGCACAATATAATGAGAACGAAATGCCCTATCGGAAACCATAAACAATGTTGCCATAGGTGAAGCAGTGTTGCCAACTCAGCATAAAAATATTTTGTTTGAAATACCACCATATGCAAGTGTGCCCAGATTTAAAATGCACTATTATCACTAAACATAACAGTGAAATATAATGGTACAATGTTGAACACTGTTGGAGCTACGTGTGCTGAAAATGTACAATGACGAAGTCTGATATGTAACAAAACAGATGTTGATAAAGGAATCTGGTTTTCATTAGTTCAAATGCATAACACAGATAGTATAGCATAACAAAATGTCAGCAGTGTCACAAAATATTGATGCATTTGAAGAACGAAATTCAGCGATGCCATTTTTACGTCCTGTGTCAGATCCAAATCTATATAGGAGTGTAAAGTGGGATCCGAATCACTATGAAAGAGAAAGATTACAATGAAATGTAAGGTGAAGAATACAACAAATCATGTTTTAGGCAGGATTGGAGCCCGCAATGCCTAATATGCCGCTTGTCTAACCTTCTAGACAACACGGCTATCCTGGTCAACTAGAAACGAAACGAGGTAGTAATAAAATAATTATATTTCCAATGTGAATATGGTAATATTACAATGTACAAACATAATCATATGGTATAGAGGAGAGGAAGTAAAAGAATATGTCACTTAACACGAGAAACATAAACCAAGAAAGTACTCTTCTATATATTGATAAGATAATCGAGAACCAGTTCACAGAATTAGAAAACACGTGTTTCTTTCCTCGCGTGTATCATCTTGTTTTCGCGAATTGTCTGCTTATTTATCGGGGCTACAGAAGTATAATGCAAAATCCTCACTTGTTTCTAGTGTATTCCTTTATTACCCTATATCAGACTTCTCTATTGCACATTTTCAGCACGTGTAGCTCCAATAGTGTGCAACACTGTACTACTACACTTCACTGTTATGTTTAGTGATAATAGTGCGTTTTAATCTGGGCACATTTGTATATGGTGGTATTTCAAACAAAATATTTTTATGCTGAGTTGGCAACACTGCTTCACCTATGGCATTATTGTTTATGTTTTTCGATAGGGCATTTCGTTCTCATTACATTGTGCAACTTTGTTTAACGGTTTTCAAGATATTCACTTTGAACGTACATAATTCCATGATATAATTTTTTGGATATTCAAATTTTGAAGCCCCTAGCTCCTATCCTTCTAGTCCATGGCACCTTAAATTTTGCTCATTTTCATTTCTCATGATGCTCTATCAGATGTGCTATGTGGTAATCAGATTTTAGCGACAACTTGTGGGACCCTCCCATGTCAGCATGTAATATTACGTCAATAGCAGAATATGCAACAAGCCCTCCTGATGGATCATTCCGACAAAGACAGGGAAGACGTTAACAACTTTCCCAATTAGCTATTCAGCCAAATCGCAAGCAAAGAACACAACGGATGCTTGCACGAAAATCCTCATTAACACTAATCACATTTAAGAAGTGTTCATACAGTCCTTTTATAAAATCGATTCCAAATGTATTAAACCTGCCATTTTCCTTTGTACAGTTTCATTTTTGCTGTACTTATTTCGAAGACGGGATTTAAACAATTGTTTCATAATTGAAAGACAAAAGTGAAGACTAACTGAACGATAACAAAGTAAGATAAGTAAGTAGTGCAAAAGGAAGTTGAAGGATCCAAAGGTATTGAGAAAGCAATATTTGAAGTCAAAGCAACTAAAAACTCCTTTGAGGAAGTGCGTATTATACAGGTTCGGATACTGCATTCATATCGAACCGATAGCAGTCATTTCGTTTTGTCAAACGACCATCAAATAACGAGTAAAGTTACATATTTTCTTTAATAATCGCCTACTGTTTTCTTTAATAATCCCCTACTATTTTCTTTAATAATCCCCTACTATTTTCTTTAAAATAATCCCTACTATTTTCTTTAATAATCCCCCAATCTAGGAAACTGAAAGATTAGTTTGGATGTAATAAGTTAACAAAATCTAATTACAGAACAACAATGTATTTACCACAGCATGTCAATTACACACTCTGCTCTTTCTGTTGTACTCAACATTCTACTTTTATCTAATTTTCCATCTCGCAATACTTTTCGTAAGGGAATATTCTTCTATTTCACTAGATTTTGCACATAAGGTTCTGATATGTGTGTGTGTTCAAATCAGAGACATTGAGTTGAGCTGATTTTGAGTTTAACGTCCCGTTCAGCAGCGAAGCTATATGAGACGTGGACCTACTGATTAACGTGGAATCCTAATCACATGAGCTCCCGCCGAGAATAGAACCCGGGTCGATCACTCCAAAGGCACGTACGCTAACCACTTAGCACGGAGGAGCTCTAAGTCAGAGACGTGTATTTGTTGTATGAATTGAAGTGGCTAATAGCCTTTCACCTTTTCCGACTTTCTCCGTTTTGTAAGTTATTTTCTCTTTCCATTATTAGGACTATTATAACATGAATTAAGCTATTTTTCAGTTTCTTATATATTTTCGGGATATTTAGTACTTTAATCAAGTTACCAACAGTATTTTGTTTATTACTTCCTACTTGTAGAAAGTTCCCGTTTCTGCCCGACTGCAAATTCGGGAATCCCGAAATTCTTACTTTAACCAAATTCTGCCTAATTTTAAGGACGATTTTACAAAATCCAAAACAATTTGTCCTCATTTTGAATTTGACTCCCAAGGAAAAGCTTTTGATCTCTTTCCTCTTCCGAAATAAATGAGTACGTCCCTAGATGGGATGAATCACATGTTTCCGGTCAGGAGAAGAAACTTTTCAAATATTCTTGCTTTTATCTTGATGATTTTGATAGAGTTTTCATAATTTACTCCTAACTTTGGCTTCAATGAAACTAACTGGGCAAGGTCACGCTTTAGGAAATCTTCAATTGACAGTGAAACAAGAAAGACATCGCGTGAAACAGATTGTTAATCATTGTAGTCAATTTGTAGTCATGATGTTCCCTTTACTTCTATGTCGATCTTTCTAATAGTTCTAGATTAAAAATCCCCCATCATCATCATATATTTAATTTTTCTACTTAAAATTACCATATATTTCTTGATCAACACATATAGGAAACAAACTAATATTCTGCGTTAGTAATATTATAGTTCAATTTTCAACCTTGAATGCGACAAAAATCCGAGGTTCATCAGGGTCTAGATTCCGCTTTTGAACTTATTTCTTTTTCTACGGGCCATCCAGGACTAAACCATATCCCATAATCACTCTGTGTTTCAAAGAGAAGTTACCAAACAATATGTTTTCTGTTATTGAGCCTACAGCAATTCTTAAGGTCAAGTGTTATTTAATAAATTTAATAATCACTTGATACAGCTCAGAGGATGTTTTATGCTGGATATCTAACAACAACAATAACAATAGAAGGGATTTGGGAAGATACCGGCCAGGGCCTGTTTAGTAGTTATCAACTCGACATTTGCTTGGTAGGACTGATGATAAACCTGGAAATTCCCAGTCAGCATTGTCGACAGCGGAAATTGAACCCACCATATCCCGAATGCGAAGCCAACGCTCTACCACTTGAGCTACTTCGCCACTTGACTTACAAAGTTATTGCAGTCTTTGAACACTCATTTTCCATGTATACATTTGACAAGGAACCATTCATCATTATTTTTTTAAAAACAATTACCATTTACAAAATATATTAGAGATTTACTTTGACATATCAACAATATCAATTCCAGCAGTTTATTTTGCTCTTATGATGATTACATACATGCTAATTAGACTTTGAAATACATTAAATATTACCAAACCAGATTAAGTATTGACAATGAATAAAGATCGGCACGAAGTAACTATCATGTAAACTACGTCACCAGTTCAACTTCTTGCTTTGTAATTAAGTGGTTTTAAATGCTAATATTGCTCTGACCGGATATGCTAACAAGAATTTTCCAACGGTTGATTTTATAATAGTTACATCTTGCAATGATAGTATAGAATCTATGTATGTATCATAAAGTGTTGTGTGTATCATAAAATTGCAATTTTGCACTAACTCAGTGGTAATGTCTCACGTTGTAAATATTGACGACCTAAATTCAGGAAGCAATTTTTCGGAAGGAAGTCGACTAGGGATCTAGATGTTAAAGATGTTAAAAGTAGCAACTCTTTATTGGACTGGTAGAACTCAGAACTGTTAAAGATCATGTACAGTACGTAGCCCATAACACAATTTAAATATTGAACCTTCTGAGATGAACGTATTAACTTCTTCACTTTTGTCACCTTACTAACATAGTAACTCCAAGACTTTTATTTCAGATTTTAAAAAAATACTAAAAATATTTTAACAATCACAAATTTTCTTATATTTACCCGAAACCATGTGGTTAAAGCGCTAACTTTCTACGCAGAGGCGGAAACCCTATCCGAGTACAACGTGTTTGATGGCAAACCCGAGTAATATTTCGCCTTTGGTGTGGGAGACCCGGGTTCGATTTTCGGCGGGAGCTCATGTGGTTCGGATTTTCACGTTAACCAGTAGGTCCACGCCTCATAGCCTCGCTGCTGACCGGGACGTTGAGCTCAAAAGCAAATCAACTCAACCTAGTAATATTTAGAATCGTTTAGTAGCACCAATCCACCCATTATTTTCTATATGTTGCATCAAGGATGTACGAAGACTTTGAAGGAAAAGAACATCAAGATCTCTCACCCAACGAACTTATGCTACAATTACCCAATAATATTTCTGTAAATTACGAATATTGATGTAATATTAGAATATTTTGTCAATCACAGAGTGTAATAATAATAATAATAAAATTGTTATTATTATTATTATTATGATCAAACTAAGTTTCAATCAAAGTGAATATGATGCAACGATGCAATATCATGTCATAATATGTTTTACGATTATTTTCCAGCCATTGTATAGGCGCTTATGCCCTTACACATACTCTTCCCCATAAAAGCACTTTCCATAAACATCAGTTTAAAATTTACAAATAAAACAATATATGTTAAATATTTAAAATATAAAGTTTCGATATAGATCAAAACCAAAGCATGGCATTAGTAACACTAATCAGAAACTAATTGGATATAAGAAATAAAAGTTTTTTTTATATTGTTTAGTCCAGAAAAACAACTAATTTTGAAATCAAACCTTGAAAATGAATTGATTGTATGGTGTATAATATTTTGAACAGCACTGGTACCCACTTCGTGGCACATTTCATTCTTCTTCATTTACTGAAGAGCATGTAAAAAATCGTGCACTTAAAGCAAAAAAGAATATTGATCGGGAAAAAAAGGAAAGTTGGAACTTCTCGTTGGTTTATAGTTATTTTTACAACAGATATATATACCTGAAGTGTAACAACCATCTAACCCATACAAATAAAAAAGTAAAGTCCTCCACAAGGGTTTTTCCACGGATTAACAACGCTACATATGCCTAAGAAAACTCAGGTCTTTAAAATAGCAAAGAATAGAACATGTCCAATCAAGTATAAAAAACGTTCTTTTTTAATACTAAAAAAGTCATGTTTTTTATCTACAACCATTATTTTTATGGTGAGATTAAAAACTCTTTAGGAATCGGAAACATTTTTTTTCTCAATGACAGAACACAAACAACACAGAACATATTAAAATTGTAAAAGTTAACGAAGAAAACAAAAACACCAATATTGTATACAGTCGATTGTCTTTGGGTTAAGAGTATATTTCGATTATTTACCAACTAGACAGGTTTGTTATGACAGCTGTTTACACCTTTGCATGGTTGTAAGAACGATCGAGTGAGAAAATGAAATATTTCTTTTTTTTCTATACTAAAGTTGAAGAACACGTAAGATAATAAATGCACAAAGGTAGGTAGAGAAAAGTTATGTTTTCCTTTAGAAAGACAAAAGAAAAGGAGAAAAGAGTTACTTTAAAATTACCAGACTAACTATTCTTATAAATATAAGTCAGTTTGTACACTCAGAGCAATGTTGTCAGATGGTGAAGACAAATATTCTCAATTCGCCGTATTGATATTTGAATGACCTTAGTGTTTTGTAATACTACAATGAAACAAGGTTTATCCTTTTATTTATTAAATGTAATACAATGGTGAACAGTACATCTAATCGAAGGTGATAGTCTTATACCAGTAAAATTAAATAAAATTTTCTGCTTTCATTATTGTTCTCTTTCTTCACAAATGACACTTACGGATAAAATTAATTAATGTATTCGTACATTTACAAAATTGGCAGCATGCAATAAGTGCACATAATATTAATAGCAGTATATGAATGATATAGTTTATATGATATTCCAGAAACATAGAAAATTAAAGTATTGTGCCGTTGCTGTGCCATCAGTTGTAGCTCAGAATAATTTTCTTAAAATATTTATTTAATATATGTAACAATTGGGGATGAAACTGATGCACAACACAGTACTTCACTGTAAATTTATGGTTGAATTTAAATGAAAATTAAATGTTTCTATTTGAAAATGACTAGTTGTGGGAAAGGTAAGAGAAAGAGAAAGGTTTTAACTAAGATAAAGGAATGAGCACTAGCCTGATATTTTAACGGGGATGGCGTTGTTTTGGTCATTTGGAATTTTGGAAATGCTGGAATTTGTCAAAATTTGGATTTTTATTTCGTTAATTTGCTAGGAGCGTCGACTTTTTTTCTTTACGATGTGCCTTTTATAATGTTTTTTACCTTTATTTTATTACTTTGATGAGAGATTTAAATGTGTTTGCGACGATGAACGTACAGAATGGTATTTTTGAATTATAGAGTCGGTTGTCCTCTATTGGTGCAACGTGCTTCTCTCCGACAATTCTGCACCTTTCTAAACCGTCAGGCGAATACCCCTTTATAATTTGTTTTTCGTGGTTTTGTTTGGCTGTAAAGTCCTGAGTCTGGCATTCAAAAAACGGTAAAATGTTAAGCTACGCAGAAGAAAATACAGAAAATAAAAAAACTAGTTGTGTTTATTAATAATTTGAAAAGTAACAATTAACAAATACGTGCTTATTTAAACTGTTTGGCAATGTACAAATTTAATAAAAGTTTTGTTTTGTTAAGTGTTAAATGTTTATAGTTTTGTTATTAATAAATATAATTTAATAAAGTAATTAAATTTAGCAAATTAATTTAAAAATTTACACAATTATTACTTAGTTATTTCACATTTAATGCACAGCTATTTTACAGTATAAATAGTTAAAAGTATAAATATAAAAAGTAAAGTATAAGTATTATATATATTGATTTTCTATACAAATGTATTTTATATTTTTACTTTTATTAATGTTTTATCTTCTATAACAATATTTTCACTTGTGTTAATTATATATTAATATAATACAAACTATATATATATATTACTATTTTATCGTTTCTCATATTCTTTAATAAATAAATATAATAATTGTACAAGCTTTGTTTTTAGTAGACTTCAATCCAATTTAAAGTACTTGCTGAGCAAAGCAATACGTTATTGTAAAAAAATTTTAACGTGTAACAGTTTCGCCAACCATCCACTTGGGCTTCATCAGACACTATAAATACATAAGTGGTAGCCAATCAGCATTCAGGGATTTTTTGCTGCTTCTCATACATATAATATATCATTACCTGTGTATTCATAGTGTCTGATGAAGCCAAGTGAATAGTTGACGAAACTATTACACGTTAATATTTTTTTATAATAAACGTATCGTTTTGCTCAGCGTCTAGTTTAATCGCATTTAAAAATATAATAAATAAATAAATAACAATGATTTTATAGTGAAGCACTTGTTACCTTACTAATCTAAATATCGTTGTTAACAAATTTACAACAATAGTACCGAAAGGAACTTTAAATGTTGCTTACCTGTACATTAGAAGCGAAATGTTTGAAAGTACATAACATAACTTCATAACTTCACAACTTAACATAGATGTAACCATTTTATCAACGAAATGTTGATTAATACTTTTTTTTACTATCAATTTCGAAGTTTTATCTGAATCTTAAACAAAATATATTCTCTTTCTAATGAAAGCTATTTCATGACTTTCTCTTTGCTTATAATTTCATAATTTGTGGAGGAAGAAAGGGTGTAATAGAAGTTACCTAAATAAATACTTCTAGTTTCAATAGTCAATAAATATTTGTCCAAATTGCTGTAAGTTCCTCGTCAGTCAAGAATTAAACTACCTCCATCTTTGAGCTATTTTAACTCCATTCGTTTAGACATAGATTGCTTAGACATTAAATTAAAATTAGTTTTCTACATTTAAGATGCATCTATTTTCCTTTCCATTTCAGGATTATTGTGTTTTAATGGCATTCAAAACTATTGCCAATGCAAGTGTGATGTTCGTTTAAAAATGTTTCTAAAGTTTCTACCAGGGACCCCAAGCACCGGAGGTGAACGCTCTACCACTGAGACACCATGCCCCTATTTATTTCGGAAGGATCAAAGGTATTTGGGGGGCTTCAAGTTGAATTTGATGATATTATATTAAACTTTGTAAACTTGCTCCTAGAATTAGACTAAATTTGCACAAAAATCAAGATTTCGGGGGTCCGGACCCCCAAATTCCACCCCCTACGTTCGTCCCCGTTGAAATATCTACGTTTTATAGCCTATTCCAGACAGCAACGTAAATTACGAAAAGACAGTATAATATTTTAAAACATGGCTCATAAGATAAGAAATGTAGTCACATGGTCCTTGGCAATTTTAAAAAAGCGCTATATTTTTTGTCATATCTGGAGATAACTACTCGATGTTCCTCTACACACTACACACTTATACGTATCTTTAAGATTCAATTAAAATTTTCATAATTCGAAAATATTTACAGCTTTCTTGTTTGCCACACAACGCAACAAATCACACGACCAACTAAATGAAAGATATTTCATTGCTGAAAATTCATCCAACGATGTTTTAGTGTCCCCGAAACCGAAGCCGCTTGCGAAATGTTGAGACTCACAACATCTCTTGAGCCGCTATGGTTGGAAGTTCAATCTTTTCCACCTGTAATTGAGCACAAACTCGAGAGTTGAAGTTGCTTCTCAATGCGAAAAAAATAAGATTTTAGACAGAAAGCTTGGTTTACTAAATTGCTTTTCTCAACGTGCCTGCAAGTAACAAAAGTGAGCAGGCTTCGATATCCAAAGAAGTTTCTGCCAAAGTATACAAAGAAACAATAGCATCATAGTTTCGACAACATCTGTGTGGTCCTTCGGTAGGCTACACAATGAAGCTAAATCCTAAATTGTCGTATGAAGCTAAATTCTAAATTGTAAAATTGTAGCAGGAAAGGGTAGCTTGGACTGCACCCGTGGCCAAAACAAGAGACTCGTAACTGGCTTGTATAGATAATTGAATTCTATATCTTGAATGCACATTTCCATTTACTGAATGCCCATTTGTGAAAGGGAGACAGAGTCTGACTTTTGCTCACCATCCACTTTTGCCTTATTGCTTTGTTTATCTCAGGAATTCAACCCTCAACTTTCCATCTCTAACCCTTTCGGCATCCGGGGTTTTTGGGGTATTTTTTTAGACTTTCAGTCAAGCAGCTACTGCGTCGTCACTATTTATCCTAGGATCATGGTTTATACCTCATTCTCTTCAGAATAAAGCTGGCTTTCAAATGGTGCCACTTGCATGCTCATACCATATACCAGGAGAGGGGAAATTATGTCAAAGGGAAAATTTCGGGTGAATTTTTTTTTACATTTTGGGCCCCTGTGGAGCGTCCCTGTGTAAACGTAGAAATCTCCAAAACATCTGATAAATAGTACTTTGTATACTGAATGAGTGTGCCAAATTTCAAGTTTCTATCTTGAATACTAAGGGCGGAAGAAATTTCTATCAAGAATTCCCACAATGCTCCAAATTACCACAAAACACCATGATCTCAGGTAAAACATTTTTAAGACATCTCTATTTACCCTGGGACTATAATCCGCCAATCATTCTCTTCAGAATAGAACTGCCTTTAAGGCGGTACCATTCACATGTCTCCATCATGTATGTAAGGCAGGAAAATCCCGAAAAAAGGATTTTTTGGTCTAAATATCCCTTTTTTCAATTTTTAGCCCCTCTGAACCCCCTTGTACTAACGCAGAGATCTGAAAAAATCTGATAAATACTACTAAGTGGGCTGAATGTTTATGCACAATTTTAATCTTCTAGGTGCAAAAGTAAGCCCGTCAAAATATATATATATATATATATATCGACAATGTACCATATTACCGTATACAGAAGGACATTTTGTAAAATTTTCTGAGACGTCCCTAATTACCCTAGGATCATGGTTTGCACATAATTTTCTTCAGAATAGAACTGCGTTTTAGGCGGTACTATTCACATGTCTCCATCACGTATCTAAGGCGGGAAAATCTCGAAGAAAGAGATTTTTTGGTAAAAATATCCCTTTTTTCAATTTTTGCACCTCTGGATCCCCTCTGTTTTAACGCAGAAATCTGAAAAAATCTGCTAAATACTACTCGGTGGACTGAATGTTGTGCAAGACTTCAATCTTCTACGTGCAAAAATAAGCCCCCAAGAAATAATGAACATAGGCTTAATAAAAGAAAATATATTTCAGAATTATGACGTCATCACCTCCTATGACTCGACGCAGGAAGGTGTGAAATCATACGTAAGGTCTTCTACAATGCCTCCGAACTTGGAAAACAAAAAGCGGACGGAAAAGCTCAAATAGGAGAGTTATAACGCAATGTACCATGAAACACCCGTATGGTACAAATTATACCATTGAATCCCCAAAGGTCTAATGGCCATTAAATTAGCGACAGACAAATTTGTTGGGAGACATCAGTCTTTTCAGGAAAAAAAATCTGGTCGGTTCAGAGCCTTTATGGTTTATATTACCGTGCGAACATGGAATGAACAGGAAAAAAATCCCTGAATATTATTAATTGGCTTCAAGAAGGAACAAAGATTCACAGCTCTTTCTCCTGAAAGAAAAAAGGAAAACGAAAACAAACAAAAGAACCCTCTGATTTCCAATAAAGCTATACATTTACTACCGGTATTTGGTATTTTCTTTAAGTTTCTTGCCAATCCATTTTTAAGACAGAAAAGGAAATATTCCGCTACCATTAAAAGGTGTCAGTATGCCTACCGTTGCGCACCGACAAAAAATCGACATAAGACACTTCTCCCTTCCGCTGAATTTGGATTTAAACGGCCGGAAGTGTCACTGTTCATCTTAGCGACCCCGGGAACTATCGATTCGACACGAATATCGGTCATTTTCAATAACTTTTATATATCTCCTCCCTCCTCTAAGTTGTGGGGCTGAATTTTGATTTAAATGGCATCGGAAGTGTCATTGTTAATTTCAGCGACCCCGAAAATTGAGGATTCCACACTAATATGTCATTTTCCTCTTTCTCCTTCCCTCAAGTTGCACCTCCAAAGTAAAATGATAAAAACCATCCCGAACCATATCTATGTTGATAATTTTATCGAGGCTGGTCTGATGATTCGAGAGTTATTAAGTCAGAAACATAGTCACTTTCATTTCGATTGTAATAGATAATCTGTCGCACTAGAAAACATATATTTGTTTACATACAGGATTTTGTACATAAAGTTTATATAAGTGCCTATATTAAAATATTAAATAATAGTAATTATATGTTTTAGTGCATAAGTATTAGTGAAATTTGCCAACTGCTCTTTCTCTTAAGAAGTAATTTGGTTAAAATTAACAAACCTTCACCAGACCAAAGAGCATATTGAGAACTCATTTTTATTTAAGAGACCTATTTGTTGCAACAGAACACTTCATGTTGGTAGGCTTGTATGTAACTGTAATTAATGCATGTAACTGTATATAACTGTAACTTCTGTACTTAATGCACATCCAAGAACAAAGGACATAATAGAAATAAGTGCAGAGTATTAATTTTCAAGTAGCTGATCTGAGCTCTCTACACAGCGCATTATTCACATATGAGCATGAATCTCCTTGTCATTCCTCATATCTGTACATGTCCCTTTACAGATACAATTGGAGGGGTATCATAAAGGAGAAATCTTTTCGACTATTTTTTTTCACTATCTCGCACCGTTTGCAAGATTTTAGCAGACTTGTGGTTGGAATTTCTAGTTCATATATGACCAGTGTTTTCTTTCTTTGCATGCATTATGTAATAAGTAAATAAATTATACACACAATTAATTATACCAGTTATATACGGATTTCATTAAAAAACTCTCCAAACAATGAAGATTCATCTTAGACTAGAGAAATGGTTACCCTTCGTTTTCTTGCCATTTGGCCATGAAACAAACACCTGAGAGATATACAACCCCTATATACAACGATGTGATGTTGAAATATATAACTCGTAGGGTATGAAGCTTTTAAATATTTTCAGTACTTCCAGTGTACCCCTAAAAATTTAATAAAGAACTAATGGCCATTATTTTAAAATATTCATTAGAACTGGACAATTTACACAAAATTTGGAATCGAACAATGAAAACGGCACGTTTCTAGCACTTGTGGGTTCAATATCTCATTGTCGAAAGGTGGAGACAAACATATAAACTTTTCTGTGGGGACAAACACAAACGCGTAAATCTAGTATTTTAATACAGATAATAATTGGAATAGTTTTATTTTCGATTGCTATATTTTAATATTCGCAATATTGAAATTTTTGAACTTATATTTTTCAAAAAAAAAAAAAAAGATATCATTACTAGTAATATTAACCTTATACAAACATTTTAAACTTTTTCAATGTTTCCATTTTTTCCGGAAAGAAATAAAAAAAATGCCGTTTTTTACGAACAGGTTCAAAATTTCCGGAAATTTTACAACACTAGTTCAGACACACTTGTACTTGGCCCAGCATTAAACTCTGATGTTAGTTCAGACGCAGTTCGCTGCCTGCCCTGTTTTACCAGTCTGCTCAGCCTACAACGTCCGACATATGTAATGAGGTGAGGGGCGCCCAACACCTTGACGTTTGTACGTCGTTTCCCCTTGGTTTCGCTACTTGTCGAAGACACTCACCACAGCACTCCTCGAACACCTGACAAGTCCTGCAGTTTCCGAAATTCTCGTACCGAGTGTTTCTGAATGAGTACTTTCTTCAAAATAATATTAAAAATTACAGAAAGATTTCCGAGACGTTCGAGTCGAGTCGAGACTTTCACGAGCTGTCTCGACTCGACTCGAATTTTACAAAGTTTGTCTCCACTCGAATCTCGACTAGAATTCGAGTCGAGTCGAGTCGAGATTCGAGACATGTCTCGACTTGTGCGCATCCCTACAGAGTTGTCTTCAACGTTGGGAGGAGGGCACATTTCAGACTTATTCTAGGAAACATCAATTTCATCTCACGTTCCTTTGTCGTAATCGGACAAAAATCATCAAATTTCTCCCCAAAAACACATTTCAAATCAGATTATTGGGGGGACAGTTCCAAGATTGGAGGGGACATGCCCCCCTTATTCCTCCGGGATTTGCGCCAGTGCTTACAAATCAAAAATAGATGTACGTTAGTGCAATTTAATGAACAGCTTTTTGTGTAAGTGGTACAAATGTGTGTTTAATTTACTTTGAATAAAAGTATCAACAACCTTATCTGTGTCCCATTCTTTTTATTTTTCTTAATTGCATCATACTGCAAATAGAAAAAAAAATACTATATGTTATGACGTTTCGTACGTTATTGAGTCAAATTTAATGTTTCACAGCACAACAATAGAAAAAATAATAAAATGGAATCCAGAATGTTTTAAATTTTATATTTCTTGTTTTTACTCTTAACTAATAACATATACACATATATTCAAACTGTGACAATAAAATTGAGGAAGAAAATGAAATTCAAAGTTTATTTTAAAAATTCAAAGCTAAGAATAATCAGCACTCAATATACGAAGGGATGTATGCAAAAACTTTCAAATATAATGTAACAATATTGCCAGTTTAACACAACAATTATCAAAATAGTTGCCTCAAATAATACCATATTAATACTTTGAAACCCTAACTTGATACTGAGTATAGAGTATAGTATCGAGCGAAGTAGCGGTAGTGTTGGCTTCGAATTCGGGAGGTCTTGGGTTCGATTCCCGCTGCCAAACATCCTGACGGGTTTTCCAGGGCTTTCCTCAGTCCCACTCGGCAAATTCCGGGATAGTAAACACTAAATAAGCCCTGGCCGATACCTTTCCAAATCCTTTCCATTGTTATTCTTGTTGTTAGATATCCAATGTAAAATGGCCTCTGAGCTGTACCTGGTGATTGTTAAATAAATAAAAAAATAAATAGTGCTATGGCTGCTCACACCATAACTGAGTTACGAATATCATGTATTGTTTCAATTTATGTTTTAATTTAGCTTAACGAGTAAAGCTTTGCATTTATGTGTCCCAAAATTTCTTATAAAACTAAATAACTTTACGGCCTATGCAATCCGAAGGTTCAATGCCGCGTTCACAAAAGCTCTCCATTGACTTCTATCCTTAACCAATTGAATCCAGTTTCTACTTTATATTCCTATCTTTGCGAGATCCGCCTTTATATTGTTCTCACATCTGGGCCTAGGTCTTCCTAATGGTCGTTTTCCGATTGGATTTCTAGTTAGAACTTTGAAAGTGTTCCTAGTTTCTTCAATTCTGGCTACATGACTTGCCCACCTGAGCCTCCTAGACTTGATGACCCTAACAATGCCTAGTGAGTGGTATAAATTGTTCAATTCCTCGTTATGAAGTTTCTGTAATTTCCCATTCCTGTCCCTCTTGGGTCCAAATATTCGTCTTAGGATCTTGTTCTCAAATACTTTCAGTCTATGTTCTTCCCTGAGTGAAAGCGACCATATTTCGCAACCATACAATACAACATCCAAGATTATTGTTTTATATACTTTAAGCTTCAAATTCCTCGACAGAATTCTCGACGGCAAAGGATTTTGAACTAAATAATAACCCAAATTTCTTTCTTTTAGTGTACATTTAATTTCTCCCTGAATAAGATTTTGGTCTGTTAATATTAGTCCCAGATATTTGAAAGTATTCATTTTGTTGAAAGTATTATTTCTTAAAAGTACAATTAAATTTCAGAGGCAATTTTCATACAAATGAACAGGAGAAAATTTGTTAAAATAAACAGAAAGAGGATATAAAAAGTCCTATTTCACTTACGAGGAAGGTCCATAAACCGTGAGAGTTGAATTTTGATGAAAATTTGTGACAAGATTTAGTTCGAGTTACTAAGTAACGTAGTAATAGTCACTCGATGCGCAAATGCTTCGTTGAGCTGCTACACCGACGCCATCTTGAAATCCTGTAGGCAATGTCCAAGAATACCCTTTTAGCACAAAAATGAAAAAGCTTTTGATATATATGACTTAAGTATTGTAAACTAAAGTAGATCACCTATATGCGAGAGTACTTTCAGTGCATGACCGCCATCTTGAAAGGCGCCATATTGAATCGCCGTCAAATATGATAAATGGCAAGGAGGTCATGTGGAGTATCAAATAGCACTGAAATTTACTCCTGAATTCATTTCCGTAACAAAAATTTAGATATCTGTTTTCACTTCAGAGTTAAGAGCCCTCTTACCAACAGGAACATATAAAAACTGTGCGAGTTTAACTTGTGTCATAAAACACGGTCGTGCGAGCACTTGCATGATTTTAACTAATGCAGTACAATAGCAACTATACCAATCAGATCTTGAGCCTAGTAAGAGAAATCGTTAATTAAATTGAAATGTCCGTAGTGAAAAATGGAATATCAGCATGCTACAAGTTATACCTATTTCAAAGTGCGATGGAATAGACTGTTGGTCGATGAAACACATGCTTAATAGTACTGACAAGCAGAGAATACCAAAGGGATTGTTCAGATATATGTTAGAAAAAATATATAAACTGGTACATATTAGTTGAAAGACCAAAATGGTTCGGATTCCACTATAATCAGTAGGTCCACGTCTCCTTTAGCGTAGCAGGCGTGTGGGACGTTGAATTGTATCAAACCAAAAATCTCTTTTAGGCAATTTTACGTGGTCCGTTATAGTGTCTTAAGTTTTATTCTCCAATCTAAAACCCTTACGCAAAGACCATCATTGTTGCAGAATATTGCGTTCCTTTCCAATACTCATATTTGACGACCTATAATTTACCGTGCATATTAGAAGTTAAAATACTTTAATGTATTTATTGACAGTTTCTCTAAATACAATCGATTTATTGCTGCCACATTGAACAATGAAGGAGATTTAAATTATCAGTTCACAGCCAATTCTTAGAAGATACACCTGGAAACTTAGAATTCAGTTTTCTTGTGTCTGTTCTGCTATTAGTGATAAGAGAATGCATGCACAACTGCTAAGAATATGTGGCAGTAAAGATTATTACAAGATTCAATTCCAAGTTGCAATCCATAAAACAAGCCTCTTTCTTACTCTTCCCTTCAATATAAAATAATTAAATATCTGCATCTTTCCACCTTTAACGATAAAACACTTGCTTATAATATGGGCAAGACTAGTTTTCATATCAAAACTGTGATAAATAACTGATTGTAGCAGGTGTTCACTTGTTCGGTGTACAAGTTATATGGCAGAATTTTCATAAAGAAAATGCATTCTGTTGTGTATCATCAATTTTGTGCGCCAGTCCTAAAGGACATGCTCGCATATGCATGGCAGAAATGTGAGTACGTAACAGGAGCAATAGTTGGGTCATTTACAAATGTTCTCAAGACTAGTAGAAAATAGTGTCTGTGGTCATGAAGATTGTGACGAAAGTGCATTTGTTAAGTGTTTGCACTGCTCCATGATGCTGTGTGCTAATCACTACGTTTTGCATCTCCCTAATCACAATTGAAGAGCAAAAGGTTAGTAAGTTAATATTTGCTTATGTGCAATAGTTTATATTATTTTTCTAATATATTTTTCTATTAAGTTTCTAATAACTTCAAGACAGATTCTTTAAAACCATATGTGCCCTTTCACCTAACTTATATTACAGCATTTAAATGCTATGCATAATCGCAACACACACAGACTCATATATATAGCGATTTTGAAATAGGTATAATTTGCTACAATGCTGCTATTCCATTTTTCACTACAGGCATTTCGATTTAATTAACATTATCTTTCACTAGTCTCAAGATCTGATTGGTACAGTGGCTATTGTAGATCAAATAACTACTATTGCATTAGTTAAAATCATGCAAGTGTTTGCACGACCGCATTTCATATCACAAATTTTACTTGCTTAGTTTTTGTATGTTCCTGTGAGCGAGAGAGCTCTTAACTCTGAAGTGAAAACAGATATCTAAATTTTTGTTACGGAAATGAATTCAGGAGTAAATTCCAGTTCTATTTGATACCCCACATGACCCCCTTGCCATTTATCATATTTGACGACGATTCAATATGGCGCCTTTCAAGATGGCGGCGATGCACTGGAAGTACTCTCACATATAGATCATTTACCTTGGTTTACAATACTGAAGTCATATATATCAAAAGCTTTTTCATTTTTGTGCTAAAAGGGTATTCTTGGACATTGCCTACAGGATTTCAAGATGGCGTCGGTGTAGCAGCTCAACGAAGCATTTGCGCATCGAGTGACTATTACTACGTTACTTAGCAACTCGAACTGAATCTTCTCACTAATTTTTATCAAAATTCAACTCTCACGGTTTATGGACCTTCCTCGTTAGCTATTTTTGAAATTATACTTTCATCTAATTTAAATCAACCTGAATCTATTTACATCAAACTACGTATTTCTCTATGATATTGGATAGAATAGAATTTGAAAGCAAAAGTATTAAAACGCTACTTAACAACATTAAGCATCTCAAAGTTGTTAAATACAAGTCCCTTTGTATTTGAAGATAATTCTTCTTTGTAAATGCTAAAGTTTCCAGTTGGTGAAACTTCAATTTCATTCGGAATGACAAATTGTTGCAAATTGACCTGAATTGACAACACCCTATTCTTTTAAAAATTAACCTGAAGCTTTTCGTCGGTAAGACAATTTAACAGTTGCCTCATGGAAGCGAATAGCCTACTCATTTCTCCATACATTGTTGTTGTAAGGTTTTAAAGACAATAGTCACATACCAGTTTTTCTAGCTATAGATGCAAAACAGTTATGCCTGCAAATCTTTAATTTTCTCTGGCTGAAGAAGTTAGTTTGCCTTGGAAATTGCACCTTCGTCGTTCAGATCCAATATCAAGCAACAGCACACTCAGTCTATGATGATTGGGAAATGTGAATAGAAAATGTTTAAAGAGTGTTAGTAGAAGAATAGAAAAATGAATTAGGGTCATGTTAGAGAGAACGGGATCAAAGGGGAGAAAAATGATCCTGGAAAAGTACCTGTATTTCCTATTTCACACCTGGTTTCTTTTAGGGAGCTCGTTGTTGCTCTAAAAGAAAAAATGCGCACCTAAACATCTGAATCCTACTGATAAGCTTCTCACGCAATCTCCAGTAAGTTTCACATGATATTAAATGTCACTAAGAAGAAAATGCGTGATTTTTCCTCTATGCACTTCTTTATTGAGGACTGGTGACCGAAAATCTGTCTTATACTGAACATTGAAATGTATATTATAAGGTACAGTATTGTTCAGTACAGAAAATCTAGTCTCTGACTCTTGAAAAATATCCTCGCTTATTTTTTTAAGAGGAATTCAAATGAATTTTCTTTTTGCCAATCCATATCTTCATGCAAGACAAAGTACTTAAATTTTCTTGGTATTTTTTCGAGAATGAAGACCTTTAAAACAGACTTTTGATCAACAGTCTCACGTACATCAGGAATAGTATTTGAACTTACGATACGTGATTTTCCGACGTGATGAACAAAGAACAATAAACCATTCATTATTTCAACCCTACAAAATGTTATTATAACATTACTTTTTTCTTTTTTCGGCCAATAAGGGTATTTTTCATTAACTTTTTTTTTAATAGAGTCTGCTTTGAGATCCATAAAGGAATCCCCATTTGCTTCCTTCAACCAATGTTTGTTTTCATCGTAGCCATAGTACTGCTACACGTACATCATAACTTCGTAACTCAGATTTACTCCATGTAACCACTATTCCCAAAAGTGGGTCGTAATCTTAAATCGAATCATTCATGGTTGATGCAATAACTTGAACTTTATTTCTGTTTTGAATTCTTAAACAACAAATTCATGCATATTTCTAAATTTAACAAAATAAAACATGTTCAAAGATGATACATATATACTAGTATATCTTCCACTTAGTCAAACTGTACCTGACTCAGGAGCCTTGGGTCCTGGCCAAGAGACTATGGGCTACTGGTAACAAGGACCACTCCTTCTAAATTTTGGCATGAATATGATGGTTCATCATCTCAATTTTTAGGGAAGTTGCATTAGACTACTTTCTTTATTTTTGTCAAAACTGAAAATTTGGTAGGGTTATATACAGCCGTGCTTTGGTACTGTCAAATCAAGTTTGGGAAGTTTATGTTCTAATTCTATCCCCTAAGATGAGGAATTATGAAGATGAAAATGTTTAATTCTATGGATGGGTACACGTGACAATTTTTTTCATATTATATGGGGACTATAGTGCACCTCTGCCAAAATTTTAAGTAAATGTATTGGCCCACCCTTAAATCTAGAAATTATCAAACAAAACTTGACTATTGTTGTATAGGCCTTGTGTATATATCCCTGTAAATTTGGGTGGTTCTAAATTGTCCCGTTCCCGGTAAAAAGTTGCCAAAACTATACGTAATCAATACTTTTTCACATGAGGGAGGATTTTGTTCCATTTTGTCATCGGAAATTAGTATTACGGCATATGGTCATATGAAGAGTGCATTAGTCTATTATTTTGAATAGAACATAGATAGCATGGCACAAACCAGTCGAAGTTTTGAAGAGATATATTGGCCCACCCTGTAAATTAGGAAATTGTTAAATGATTACAATTGATAAATATTTTATAGAAGTATGGAACATACCTCTATAAAGTTGGGTGTTCGATTGGATGGGTACAAAATTGCCAAATACTATATTTGGAATGGGAAGGTAATTGATCTCTCATTTATTTAGAACTATATTCTAGCTTACGTAGATTAAACACTAGGTCCATCCTTGGAAGAGGTACATTATGATTCATTTGAACTGTATTATAGCTAATTATTGAAGTGAATTAATGAAATGTATGATACATAGAATATTGTGAAGATATAGATAGGTTCCTGAAAGATGTGTTTAAATGATAGATCTTTCCTTGGTTCAGATTCCCCTTCTATTCGTCATAAATAAATTAGGGAGATGTAAATCTGAGAGTTTGATTGGATCAAAAGTAATAATTTGATATTTGTATCATAGCTTGAATATTAAGTCCATGAATATGCCACAACGATAGATTGCACCCGGTTCAATGTACTGAATCAGGAACTGAATTTCATGAATATGACTTTGAAATCGCTTTTGCATTTAGCATCTTTGGAATACCAAGTTACGGTGCACTTTCTTAAATTTTGGCACAAGATATTAGGATGTTTTCATAGTACGTACAAGTAACGTTTTATCTCTTCAATAAATATATAAGTCACAGCACACTGAGTAATGTAAATTCTACAGACCTGAATTTATTTGAAAGTTAAGTGTCCATAACATGTATCTGTTCCATAGTACTCGTACTGAGAAGAATAGAAACCAATTTCACAAAACATATAGCAAACGAAACCCGTAAGAGCAATTTACTTTCGTCCTATGTATTCTCCAAGTGAAGGTTGTTTATGGAATGACATAGGCCTATGCTGTTATTCAATTTTCTAATAAAAATTCATTCTTGTACGTAATTGCTTTCATGTAATATACTTAGTAATTTACTTCGAATGTTGATAAAACTAGAAAAAAGAATGAAATTGTAATAGACGTTGTTAATTCAGCAATTTATTGTATGAATAAAGTTAAATATAATATTACTCAACCATTTAATGCATTGATGAAAAGTATAAAAGATATTAAATCAATCCCATTATTTAGAAAAATAAACACACTGCTGAACAAGACTGCACTTATTTAATATAAAAACACATTTACACGTGACGTTTCAATCTTCTAGCCAAGATCCTCATCAGACGTACACGTACACAGAAGTGTACGTTTGATGAGGATCTTGGCTAGAAGATCGAAACGTCACGTGTAAATGTGTTTTTATATTAAATAAGTGCAGTCTTGTTCAGCAGTGTGTTTATTTTTCTGATTTTATTTGCAAGACGTATGACTATGATTGTGTGCCCATTATTTAAAAAGTAAATTAAAAATACGTTTAGATTAAACGTAGTGAATAAACCATAATGTAAGTTATAAAAATAAAAATATAAGACGCAGATATATTGACACAAAAATACAAACAACACTACAAAATAGAAATATTTAGTCCGTTAGTGTGTGTAGTAGTACTCTCTGGGTCAACGTTATTCACATTCTATACGTTTTATATCTTCAATAGCTGTCAATATATCTTATCATATCGGAACTTTGGATTTACCAATTCCCTTAATGAAATAAACAAATAAAAGTGTGACAAATTTAGACGATATCTATTTATCTTAAAAAATTGTATCAAATATAAAATGTAAGCAATTTGGTTATCCAATTTCTGTGTGATATTTTACTTCCTTCTCTCTCTCTCTCTCTCTCTCTCTCTCTCTCTCTTTATTTGTTTATTTATTTATTTATTTACACATATATCTGTTGTTTCTTATATTTTTTTGAATTTACTAATGTATTTTAATTGTAACAATGCACTATATGTGAATTTTCACTGATGCACAATGAACTTATATAAGTCCAGTACAGTAATTTAAGTTATTGTATATTCTATTCCATAAACTTTTTTCTACAAACGTACTCGTATAATATTACGTTTTACCATTTTGTAACAATAATTAGGTTTATGGTACTTTTTGTGACGTGGTGTATAGGTTCATGTACTGTTTGACTGTTTGAAAATTAGATGGTACCTGGTCGAAAGTATCATTCTAAAGATTTAGAAATCAAATTTAATAGAAGATTTTGGTAGATACTTTTCCTGCTTCAAAACCATTTTAAGTATTGTTTTATAATTTTACCTATGGTAGATACGTTAAGATTATAACGTATTTGAGTAATTCATACAGCTTCCAAATCCGGTCGATAGTACTCTTCCTGAAAGTGTAGAAACAAATATGACAAATATGAATAAATGAGAAATTTTCTCTGGCTGGAACTGTACTAGATATGTTTAATGAGGTGCATATAACGTTCATCCTAGTCTGGGTTCTTCATATACACATTTGAGCTAAGATATTGTTCCCACATTTGAATTATATGACTTTAAGAGCTATTTTTATTTAATCATCTTAGATATTGATTTATGTGTTACTGAGTTAATCCGTTTAGAAGGTGTCCATTTTAAAAGTTTTATAGGGATCCATTGGACCTCCCGGAACTTTTTATAATAATCCGAAAGTTTAAATTTGGTTCAAATGCATGTTATATTAAATTTTGTATACAATTTCACCTAATAATGAAACGATGGAGAACACGATTAAATATATTACATCAGGGGATTGTTTTAACGTTGTATCACCCGAATAACTTTAGAATTTTTATACACAAGCTATTTTAAATGATGCCAAATATTACCCATAATAACTAAATGTGTAAGGAGATGTTGAGACATATCGTGTCACAAAATTGCACTGACATTACGTCTCTCTTTTGTAATTAATTTTAAATGTAAGTTGTAAATATGTTACATGTGAAGATTATTGTCTATATTAGGAAATATTTCAAGATCACATATGCATACATTTTCCACACACCACCTTCCACACATCAGTACTTCCGTGTTCCGTTGCATTTCTTGTCTTGACATTTCATCTGCTTCCCAGTGCCATGTTTCCTCGTCTCTGCATACGATTCTCGCAATTTTTGATTAGGGAAACAATGGCTTATGTTTTAGCAGTATTCACAGTTAACTTCCATTTACTGTACCAAGTAAGAAAGTTGTTAAGGGTTATTTGTATGTTTCTGTTGACCTGAAGAATTGTTGTCCCAAGCGATGAAAAGAAAGTGTCGTCTGCCTATTGAAAGAGGTACACATTAGACGGTGGGCTCGACATGTCGGAAGCGTATAATATATACTGTAATGGACTAAGAATGGAACGCCGAGGTACACCTGTATGAGGAAAAATGGACCTTGGTAGTACATCTGTCATTGAAATGTATGCGACACAGTTAGTTATAAAGGAGTATATAAGTTGAAAATAACAAGTGAACAGTCGGAACAGCTGTAGTTCGCGTAGTAAACCATAATGCCACATTTTATCGAAAGCTTTTTCTAAGTCCATGAGGACTAGACAGAATTGAAGAACCCTATTGTAGATTTGCGATAACAAGTTAAGCGGAGCAGTTGGTCACTAATAGAGAATTTGGGCCGAAAGTCTGCTTGGTGTATTGGTAATAAATCATATGCTTTAATATATACATCAATTCGATTTACTAGGATCTTTTTGAATAATTTGCTAAAGGCGGAAGTTAATTGAATCGGCCGATATGAACTATCATCACGAATGGGCTTTTTTATGGAACATGTATTCTTTAGAAACCTTCCACTGCAATGGGTAATACCCAGAGCTCATCATATGTTTACTGTAGGTATAGACGTTGATACCCGGGCCTACTTTACTGCCGCTTGAGAGAATGAAATTATAAATGGAAATGACCAAAATGATAAGATACCGGTGATAAAAGATAAAGGATTAGGGATTCAGAGAATTCTTTATTAATTATTTTAATTTAGGCGATATTCTAAGCTATTGGGAATAATATTCCTAAACCTAGCCATTAGAGGGTTACGCCCTCTCTTTGGTAGAGGTTTTGTAACATTTAACTTGTGAAATGTTTGGGAGATGTGTTGGGTGATGAGGTATGTGTAATTTGTGAAAGTAAAAAATTGAAAAACCTATATAAACTCAATGTAGGTGTAGAATAACTTTAAATATGAATGCAGACAAAACACGTGTGTATATTGATGCAAGTAGTAACAAAAGAAGTTATTTTTATATTATTTAGTATTTAAAGAAAAGAGTGTTTATGCCATGAGGTATGTTTATGAAATAAATATGATGTCGGTGAAAGATGAAGTGAAGTGCATGCACGCAACAACTATAGGCATATGGTTAAGTAGACTAATGCAAATTAATTCTTTTGTCTCGAGAAGGCTCAAAATTGATGGTGACATGAAGAAAGTCCAGTTTTAGTACTGAAATTGGACATAGTGCGGTAATGGAAACAAATGAGGTCGGCGTTAGGATGCTCAATATTGAGATACAGCGTAATAATTACATTTAATGATATGTAGAAGTATATAGGTAGCCAAGAAAGTTCTATCGCTTTTTCATCCACCATCTTTAAACATCGATGTCACCTAAGATGTACCTGGAAGATCAAAACTATCCCATCAGCATCGACGATATTCTACCAAAGTTCTGGAAGACCGTGGATTTCATCGCGGTAGAACTTTGTGGGCCGTGAAGCGAAGAAGTTATCAAGTGCATTTTGCACCTTTACTAGGGATTTGAACTGGCGTCCTCTAAGTGATTGTCCAAGGAATGGAACAGGTGAAAATCGGACGGTACAATGTCCGGGGAGTATGGAGGATGCAATATTGTTTTCCATCCAAGGAGTAGAATGGTGTCTCGGGTCAGCCTAGCCACGTGGAGCTTAGCGTTGTCCTGTAACAGGAGGAACTCCTTTGCGATTCAGAAGTTCTGGCTCCAAAATTTTGAGTTTTTCTTGAACAACCTCAACTGATGACAGTTCACAGTTGGATTGATGCCCTGACTAGCTAGTAGCAGTTCCAGATGCACTATACCGCGAGCAGTCTACCAAACACACACGAGGACCTTCTTTTGGTGTTGGTTTCGGCTCTTTAGGAACCGGTTCGTGCGATACTAACCAATGATGACGGAGCCATGGAGCTTCGTACAGGACTCACTTCTCATCACATGTCAATTTATTGTCCAGAAATGGCTCATTTCTCAGACGAGACAGCAAAGAAACATAGGTGTCTGCTCGTGTTGCCTTTTGGCCCAGAGTAAAATCATGTGGGACCCATCGACCCACTTGTAGTGCTTCCCAAGTTGATGGAAATGCTGTCGAATGGTTTAGCCACTCACATTGAATTGTAGTCCCAGTTCTTGACGTCTGGCCACTGTTCGCCTTAATTGCTGCCTGAATATCCTCATTTTGTACACGTGTTTGTCTTCCAGCACGTGATGCATCCTCGAGTGTTTTGTCACCGTCCTTAAATTTGTTAATCCACTGTCTGCGTAGTCACGACCCCTCCCAAAGGCCTGGCGTAACTTCCGCACCGCTGAGGCGGCGATTGACCCCAGTTTGAACTCGTACAGCATACACGCATAATGACGCTCTGTAGAAGTCCTATGTTCAATCTGTCCTTACGCAACTTTACGGTGTAACTGAACTGCCACAACCAGGTGGTATGTTGGATATACCCACACCAACAACTGATCTTCGCCTTATCTCCACTCGCATTCCACTTACGGTCTGAAGGCCAATTGAACACAGCCTTTTTCGGTTATCTTTATACTTATACGGGGCGTCACTTTCAGCGTCAGCTTGAAGAGTATCAAGGAAGAATGGGTGTGAGACTGGTAGATGAGAGAGTAAGCAGATATTAGCGAGATGTTTAATAACATACCGGTACTTGCTTTGTTAATTTTGCTTTAAATTTAGAGTACCCCTCAGTTTCAAACCTACAAAGAAGCACTTAAAACATTACGATTTATCACGTTGAGTTACGTTACGATACATTAGATTAGGTTACGTTGCATTATCTTTTAAAACACTAAAAATTGTTACGTTAAGTTAGATTGAGTTAGGTTACATTAGGGAATATTGACATTTTGAAAAGTGATCCCACTTTTGCTCCTTTTTCTACCATTCATTTTGCACTTCGTATCTTGCATCACAACAGAAACGATAAGTTCCTCTGTAGTTGTTGATTTTCACTTCCTTCCCACCAGTAGTGTCATTTCAGATTTGGCTTGGGGGGCAAGACCCATTGATATAACTAAAATTTCGCGTTTTCACTGACTTACTACTATTCTATTGATAACATTTATATCTGAAACTCAGGGGGGAAACAAATGCCCCTCCCTGCCCCCTAAATGACTCCCCTGCTTCCCACACTTTCTACTATGTGTTCTCAACTTGAGTAATTGTGCTTCATAGACATTCAATAGATCCTTTCTATTATTCTTATATAATTCAATTAAGCTCAACGCAGTAATATCATATCTAACTCACAGATTCGCCTTGCCATAAGAC
This sequence comes from Thermobia domestica, assembly GCF_964235325.1. NCBI lineage: Eukaryota > Metazoa > Arthropoda > Insecta > Zygentoma > Lepismatidae > Thermobia > Thermobia domestica. The sequence goes on along the minus strand of NC_137461.1, from coordinate 32,665,770 downwards.
TATCATGTTCCTGAAGCATCCAAAGCTTCCGCGTCTTGCAAATAGTACCAACTTCTACATATAATTACTCGTATTAAACATAACTTTACTTCCGAGCTTACACACCTAAAGGTCACATAAGAACACCAAATCAACATTTCTTACCTCCTTTCTCTTGTAAAATGTCCAAATGTTTAGTGAAAACGTTGCGGCACTACTGAAGTTAACCTTTACTTTCACTCGCTTTTTTTATTATTATTATTTGCAGAAATTCCTTTTTCTTCCCGAATGAGGTACTCATGCCCAGCAGATGATTGTCGTTCCTACAACATTCCAAGGAAAGTGTTTTAATTCCTTTCATGACTTAGGTATAATTGATAGGTTAGATTATGCTATAGGTCTCAGGTAAGTATGTTAGTTAGCTTAGGTTAAATAACGTTATGAGGTAGCTTACTTCTATGAATGCAAACCACGTAACTACTACTTTTTAAATAATATTTGTATTTATTTTGTAATAAAGAGTAAAAAATAAATAATTTTTAATGAACAGAGAATTAAAATACAAATATTATTTAAAAAGTAATTAACAAGGAACACAGATAGCATGATAAGTCATCAATTACCGTTGAGTTCATTTTTCCAGTCGCTGCCATAACCTAGATTTTTGGGTAATTCAAATTTTGATCATACTGTAATTTCTATGGTTGGCAGCACTGCAAATTCTTCCGATTCGTATTTTCGGATGTAAAATAACATTATTTATTACTGAGGTAAGTTACATTTCATTATCTCTTTTCACTTGCGAAAAACTAGCAAAAGAAAAATTGTTAGCTTTTGAAAAATGTTTAGTAGGCCAGATGTACCAGACATTACGTCCCAGTATGATAAAATGCATATTAAGTACAAATATTAAATAAATTTATATTTAAATTGTTTCACAATATAAATAAAAGTTGAACATTTCCATGAAGACGGTATTGAAATACTATTATTGTTAATTGTTCTTATTTTCAAAGTTGCTAAGAGTTATTATTGCTTCGTGTGTTTTGTATTTTCTTGGGTGATATTTAATATGGGTAACCGCCACCATTTAGATGAGAAGTTCAGCTATTGAAAGTTATTCCTATAGTGTATTAAACACATTTCTTTGATATGCTTTTTTTTTTACTTCTATTATTGCCACTAAAAGTCGTCGTATTGCCTAAAGTTTTAGTAAGTCTTTGAGTAAAGTCAAGCCAATTGATTAGTATGTAATTGTTAACTTTATATATGTACCGTGTTATGCAAAAGTGAACTAAGCGCCAAAAGTTGAAAATCCACGTAAATGCGACAATTGGTTCCTGATAAGCATTAGAACGTTTTGTACAATCGAAAAGAGAGGAAAACCAACACCTTTCAAAAAAAGAAACATAATTTCACTTTTGATTACGTCTACATTAATGCTGGACATCAACCTTTAAACGTAATTTTCTCAAAAGTATGAAAGTGGCGCTTAGTTCGCTTTCGCAGGACACGGTACATATATATATATATATATATATATATATATAGTAATAGTAATGAATGATCGTCAATTGTTTATAAAGGGAACTTATTTTAATAGATAAAATATAGATTTGTAACTGTACACTATAAAGCGTTGATGTTTTTCACAATTGATTGACTTTATGTTACAATAAAAGAAAGATAAAGAACTATAAAGCATTTGTATAAGATTCCATAAAATCATGCACACTAGACACCAAGGATGTTTTAAAATAGAGGATCTGCCCGTACAACAAAATCGTGAAGCCATACGTCACAGCTTCGCCACACCTACTCTGCCCACTCCGCGCCATTAAGATCCCAAGGTTTCGAGGCAACAAACATGGCGGAAACGAGAGTAACCAATCAGATGTGCCGGCTCACATGATGCTCGGTTGTTTTTTGCCTTCATTGAGTTCATATGATGACGATACGTATGGACAGATCCTCTATTTTATAACATCCTTGCTAGACACACACTCCAATTGACAACATGATATCTTTCACTCTCCACAATTATTTCTTGTCTTCAAATATGCTACACTTTATATTCTTTTTTTCTTTTTAGATAACAGCGTAGCTACTTAGAACAGACTGAAAATCCAAGTGTCCTCCTACTTGTATAAACTTTTCAAGACGCATATATTGTATAAATGTAAAATGACAGAGCAACTTATTAGATCAATAAAGAAGTTAACATCATAAATAAGGAACTTCAGAACACATTAAACTAAAGAAACAAGAAAACAAACATAAATACAATGTTGTAATTAGTCGCGAAGTCGTCCATTACAAATTTGAAACATTGAGTGGATTTTATCCCCTTTTACCCTCCTTATACTTGATAGATTGCAAATCTAAACTTCAGGGCTATGTCCGTATGTTGAAGGAAGTTACATTCCAAGTTCCGTTAATATTGAGTAAATTTTACGAGAGTTATCTTGGAACAGACGGACAGACACAAATGCCAATCTAGTAAAACGGTAGAAGCTTTGCTACGATAGTTTCAATTATTATTAATTACTGTTTTTATAGCGGCAGGTATAGTCATTAGTACGTTAATATTCATATTTTAAGTTAATGTTTGTGAGATGCATATATCCAATTATATGAATGAGTGTAAATAGGGCCTACTTATATATAGCTTCCGAGAAAGTCGAGTCTCTTTTCGTTTGTTTGTTTGTAAACCTATCAATTGACACTGTACAGTGCAAAAACCCGTATTAAGTCGAAACTTATATTAATGTATACTTACATTTAGCATTTCGTTACGGTCATTATATCATGGATTAGAACGGAAACGCACAGCTCGGACAATTTGCGTTTTCTATCAACACTAGCGGCATTTTGCAGCTCAAGTTAGTCGTGTAACCAGTCATGGGAAGTAGCGTAGCGCAAGTAATGCGTTACTTGTAACGCGCTACTTTTTAAGTAACGTTTCCTAGTAACGCGTTACATTTTTTCCAGAGTAACTGTAACGGTAACGCGTTACAAATTTTCAAGTAACATACCTAGTTTGTGTTACTTTTTTGCATTACATTTCAGATGAGTAACTACAATATATGTGTTTTTTTTTTTTTTTGGAAACAAATGTTTCTTCCTTGTAAGTGAATTTCTCAGAATGAAACAATGGAAAATGAACTACGTATATTAATGACCGACAGTCGGTCATCGACACACAAAGAAACAGATACGATCATAGTGCCACTTGCTGTTTTTGCAAGATGAGGACAGCCTCAGGGAAATCACGTGTACTGATTGCAAGCACCTGGAAGATTTTGTCGTAGATTTTGACAGCTCCAAATCAATACATTCAGTGAGTGCACTACGAGTGCAATTGTACCGGTAGTCTATTTTACTTTGATTGGTGTAGTTTTTATAAAGATGGAGAAATAAAATATTTTATCGTTCGAACATATAAATGAAATGAAATCTTCAAGTTTAACGTCACAATTATGCCGGTTAGGCTAAAGGAGACGGTGCTAAAGAGAAATGAGCGAAATGGTGGAATGAAGAAAGAGGGAGGAAACGTGGAAAACCCCGAGAAAACCCATGAGCAGGGTGTTTGTCCACCACAAAGTCCACACGGTGCGAGCTGGGATCGAGTCAGGGACCCCAAGCACCGGATTTGAACTCTCTACCACTGAGCCACCGCGCCCCCTATCGTTCGAACATTTGAAAGAATACTTTTGCTTAAACCTGAAGATGATGGTGGACAGAATTTAAAAGTAAAGTGGTGCCCCGGCGGGAAATATTTATCAACAACTAGGGTCCCGTAATTAACGATATACAGTAACGGGTTATTATGGATAAACTGTGTTCTGATGAGCAGGCCTACTTTATTCACGTAATGTTGATGGTATGTAATATTAGAGGTCTTTTAGATCAGTTTGCGTATCCTAAACTCTCATTGATTATAGAATTTGGAACAATTAGCTTTAAAAGCATGTATCGATTTTAGAGTTACTGGCAAGTTTTGATTCACCCCCAGTTCATCTGTTCTAATTTTATTAGTTGTAGTGTAATGCTTCTCTATATTCTGTATTTTTAATTTTACCTAACAACATTGTTATTATTATATAATTAGTTTAGTAGAATAATAATAAGCAACCATTTCTTTCTAACGCATAAGGATGGGCACGAGTCAAGCTAAAACTCGACTCGAATTCAAGTCATATTCTCGAGTCGAGTTCCGAGCCGATTCACTGTTTTTGGCGTCGAGTTTCGAGTCGAGTCGAGTTTGATAAATGGCTCGCTCGTTTTGAAATCATGGCCTGGTTACCTTGAAAAGCGAAAGCCATGAGAAATGTAAGCTAAGCAGTAATATGGGATACTTTCAGTGTTACTTACGAGAGGGGACACTGCTTGCATCTCGTCTCGTCTCGATAGCGAGACCACAAGAGATATTTTATAACTTGCTCAGCTCGGCTCGGCACAACTGAGCCGATGGCTCGAGCCGGCTCGCTTTGGGGTGAACCCTCGGCTCGCACTGGCTTGGTTGGGATGATCCATCTGCTCGGTTCGGTTCAACTGAGCCGAGGGCTCTAGCAGAGTCGGTTGGGTGAGCTGTTGCCTCGGCTCACTTCTTGGTTCGGGTTGATAGTGAATGAGCTGTGAGCCGAGCTGCTCGAGTCGTTGACAATTCTTAACCCGGGCCGAACAGTTTTGAAGATATTTGACCAGTGCCCTATAACTTTTAACAATGTTTGGCTCGTACCCGAATACTCAACCTAGATCCTCAACCCAAATTCAGAAGCTCGAGAACAATGTTCTTGACTCCTAGACTTCACGACTACCGAGGTTGGCAAGCAACTAGTTTTTCAACATTCAAATACAAACCACCTATCTTTCATGTTTATACAGTGTTGTTATAATTAATTAATTAATAAATAATAATAAGTTGTTGTAGTGGTAGTAGTATCATTGATAATAATTATATGTCTGTCCGTCTGTCTGCCAAAAGGTATCAAATCAAAACAGGTGAAACATATCCGTCCAGAAGCGTTTCTTGGAGTTGATTCACTGTCCAAGAATAAGCCCAATTCATGCTTCAAAATATTCAATCCGGAAGAAGTACAGATAGACATTTACTGGATTCAAAGTTGAATGTCATAGATGGGAAAACAGTAAAAGATAGAGAGAAGCTCTTTACTGCAATCGATTCAGCGCTCAAAGAATAGATTCTGTCTTCACTATTATCTTTCTACTGAAGTCGAAAGTGGTGCAAATCCACTACAACTTTCGATTTCAACATTGATATTCAAAGAATGAAAATGGTATCCGATACTGAGTGATAATACGAAATAACCACTTGAAGTTTCAATTTTGACCCCCGTACAGCACAAATGGCTTGAGACCCAGAAGTACCTTTTTAGAGATTGATTCAGCGTTTCAAGAATAAGTTCTATCACAGCTCTTACTCTTCTACCGAACCTGGAAGTAGTTTATTCAGCGTTAAAAGAATAATTTCTGACTCACTTTTTAGTCTTCTACTGAAGATAGAAGTAATTGATTCAGCATTCCAAGAATAAGTTTTATCTCAGTTCTTACTCTTCTACCGAGGTTGCTAGTAGTTGACTCAGACTTCCAAGAATAACTTCTGTCTCAGTTCTTACTCTTCTACTGAAGCTACAATTAGTTGAATCAGCGTTAAAAGTATAAATTCTAACTCAGTTCTTAATCTCTACTGAAGCTAGAAGTAGTTGATTCAGCGTTCTAAGAATAAGTTCTAACTCAGTTCTTACTGTCCTACCGAAGCTGGAAGTAGTTTATTCAGCATTAAAAGAATGATTTCTGACTCAGTTCTTAGTCTTCTACTGAAGATAGAAGTAATTGATTCAGCATTCCAAGAATAAGTTTTATCTCAGTTCTTACTCTTCTACCGAAGCTGCTAGTAGTTGACTCAGGCTTCCAAGAATAACTTCTGTCTCAGTTCTTACTCTTCTACTGAAGCTACAATTAGTTGAATCAGCGTTAAAAGTATAACTTTTAACTCAGTTCTTAATCTCTACTAAAGCTAGAAGTAGTTGATTCAGCGTTCTAAGAATAAGTTCTAACTCAGTTCTTACTGTCCTACCGAAGCTGGAAGTCGTTTATTCAGCGTTAAAAGAATAATTTCTGACTCAGTTCTTAGTCTTCTACTGAAGATAGAAGTAATTGATTCAACATTCCAAGAATAAGTTTTATCTCAGTTCTTACTTCTACCGAGGTTGCTAGTAGTTGACTCAGACTTCCAAGAATAACTTCTGTCTCAGTTCTTACTCTTCTACTGAAGCTACAATTAGTTGAATCAGCGTTAAAAGTATAAGTTCTAACTCAGTTCTTAATCTCTACTGAAGCTAGAAGTAGTTGATTCAGCGTTCTAAGAATAAGTTCTAACTCAGTTCTTACTGTCCTACCGAAGCTGGAAGTCGTTTATTCAGCGTTAAAAGAATAATTTCTGACTCAGTTCTTAGTCTTCTACTGAAGATAGAAGTAATTGATTCAACATTCCAAGAATAAGTTTTATCTCAGTTCTTACTTCTACCGAGGTTGCTAGTAGTTGACTCAGACTTCCAAGAATAACTTCTGTCTCAGTTCTTACTCTTCTACTGAAGCTACAATTAGTTGAATCAGCGTTAAAAGTATAAGTTCTAACTCAGTTCTTAATCTCTACTGAAGCTAGAAGTAGTTGATTCAGCGTTCTAAGAATAAGTTCTAACTCAGTTCTTACTGTCCTACCGAAGCTGGAAGTCGTTTATTCAGCGTTAAAAGAATATAATTTCTGACTCAGTTCTTAGTCTTCTACTGAAGATAGAAGTAATTGATTCAACATTCCAAGAATAAGTTTTATCTCAGTTCTTACTTCTACCGAGGTTGCTAGTAGTTGACTCAGACTTCCAAGAATAACTTCTGTCTCAGTTCTTACTCTTCTACTGAAGCTACAATTAGTTGAATCAGCGTTAAAAGTATAAGTTCTAACTCAGTTCTTAATCTCTACTGAAGCTAGAAGTAGTTGATTCAGCGTTCTAAGAATAAGTTCTAACTCAGTTCTTACTGTCCTACCGAAGCTGGAAGTAGTTTATTCAGCATTAAAAGAATAATTTCTGACTCAGTTCTTAGTCTTCTACTGAAGATAGAAGTAATTGATTCAGCATTCCAAGAATAAGTTTTATCTCAGTTCTTACTCTTCTACCGAAGCTGCTAGTAGTTGACTCAGGCTTCCAAGAATAACTTCTGTCTCAGTTCTTACTCTTCTACTGAAGCTACAATTAGTTGAATCAGCGTTAAAAGTATAACTTTTAACTCAGTTCTTAATCTCTACTGAAGCTAGAAGTAGTTGATTCAGCGTTCTAAGAATAAGTTCTAACTCAGTTCTTACTATTCTTCTGAAACTCCTCGCGGGAGATCATGTGGTTCGGATTCCACGTTAATTAGTAAGTCCCGTCTCATATAGCCTCGCTGCTGAAAGGGACCTTAAACTCAAAATCAACTCAACTGTTCTACTGAAGACGGAAGTAGTAAAAGCCAGTACAATTTCTTGTTTCAATATTGGTTTCTATGTAATATGAGATTTATCAATATTAGTTCGTATGTAGTAAGAGATATATTAATATTGGTTCCTACATAGTAAGAGATATATTAATATTGTTTCTGCATAGTACGAGATACATCAATATTTGTTCATATGTAGGAAGAGTTATATCAATATTTTTTCCTACGTAGTAAGAGATAGCGAGAAACTGTTTTGGCGTCCGAAGAGCAAGTTTCCATTCTGACCTTCTTTCTCTATTGCAACCAATAATTATAAACCTACTAAATTACAGTCCCATTTTACCGATTCCCGATTAACCGAATTTCGGGTTAAACAAATTGCTAAAAAATAATATTCTTTTTCCAGTCTGAATCTTGAATTAAATTTCATTATTTTAGCCGTATAGGTTTACCTGGGTAGTTGAGTAATATTCAGTTTTGAAGGCATTTTGCTAACTTCATCTTCATATCCTAATCTTACCGAGATAGCTAACATTTTCAGTCAACACTTTTATCTCTGATTATTCACGCTATTCGGCCGTCCTTAATCATCTTCACATACTTAATGAGCAGAACCCATTGAATTTTTGTAGCGTCAATATAGAAGTTTATACCGTTTCCGTCAAGGCTTTCGAATTTAACTCTGCATTGCGTCACTAGTTAAATACTACTTCAGGAATACGGGACATTCAAACTTACTCTTGTTTGTGGCCTATGAAATTTTTCTGAAGTGAGAAACTGGAAAAGGAAATTTAAGAACTTTCGCTCGCTTTTACAATGTTCGACATCCTAATTTAGCCTCTATTTTTGTCCACATACTCTTAAGTTACAGTTGAACGTTACGTTGCTCTTGACTACTCTTTTTCCTAATCATATCTGCCGTCCAACAAACTTTCTGCTTTCGAGCTTAATCAGTAGGTGCAGGTTGAACTTTATCGTTCGATGGTCCCTTCTGGTGTTGAATATTTTATCCACATTGTAGTCTTGAATCATTTATTTTCTCTTTGACATGGTATATTTAATTACATTTGTTCTTTCACTTAAGTATAACCATGCTCATTTTCTGTGGTGCTTCTTCATGAATATAGAATTTATCTTCTAGACTATATCTTAGACCGTGGCAAATTCTATTAAAAGATTTCCACGTCCGTCTATTTTGTCATATCCGAAATGTCCTAATTATTTTTTTCATTTAGACCTCAATGTGCGTTGTTGGCATTGAAATCTTCCATTCGTGATATTTACGTACTTTTTCTATTGTTAAATTATTTATGTTCTTCACAGAATCCTTTCTCTTCTTCTCTTGAATATCATGTTGAAAAAGCATAGTCTTAAATGACTTATAATTGTATCTCGGAGACAACTTAATGATAGGTCTTGTTACTTAACTAGAAGTACCATCTGTCTCCAAACTCAATTACGTCATTTTACTTTATTGAAATAATGAATTTATTTTCTTCAATCTGTTCCGAGTTTACCGTGTAAGTGAAAATATATTAGAAACAAATAATAAGGGAACTAAGTCAATACCTGTATGGATAATAAGTATCATGAGCCGATCAGTACGGGACTGTATGCCTACTTTTGGGTCACCCTATATATATAAATAAAAAATGAAAATGTAAATAATAATAATAATAATAATAATAATAATAATAATAATAATAATAATAATAATATTTTCATGTTTCTCTGAAGTGCTGACTTCTTCAAACATTTCTTCATTCCTTCTCGATTGTTGTTTTTGCACATTTTTTTCGCCAAAATTAATACCACTACTGTCTGTTAGCTATTTTCTAGCTACTTTCTAAAACGTTTTTCAAGTATATCTGTGAATTAATATCTTGTTTAGTTTTTTCTCCGTTGTTTCTTTTTTCTTTCTTTACATATTTTCCTCGCCGAAATTAACACAATAATCTTTTTGCAGTCATAACCATTTTCGTAAAACGTTTTCCGACACTTTGTAATTGTATCGTAAGTTCATATCTCGGGACCCTAAACATGTCTAACTCAAGCAAATCTTCTGAGCTACTCTAACAATCAAACATCCGAGATGACTGTGACATAGTCGTACGCTACAAGCTTTTACTGTTGTTTTCCACCATTTCCAGTTAACAATTTTTCCTCTGAATGAAACCAAAACAACAAAGGAAAATATTTATATTTTTACCCCTACTTTCTTTCTCTCTTTTTTTTTTTCATTTTTTGCTTTGTAAATTAAGGAAACTAGCTGTTGAGAATTTATCAAAACTAATTGATTGCCGCTTTTTTGATGCCAATTGCGGCTAGAAGTGAGTGGTATTAAACCAAGGTTTCCTGTTTTAGTTAATCTTATTGGGAAAGGCGGTAAATGATTCAAAACACGATGGCAGGTCACTTGTTTTGTTATTTTTATCGAGGTCAATGATTTCTTGGGCTCAAATATGACCATTTCTTCTTAATCCTTTAACTAAGGTAAACATTAGATTTTTTCGGAACCCCCTTTTATTAGAAATTAACTGATAGTTTTCAGTATTGCCTGGTTCAGTCTGTAAACTTTGGCATTAGGTCAAAGAAGACATACATGAGAACTTTGGTCATTGTTATGTCAAATAGTAGAACAATAACTTCAAGGTTACCATATGCATATATATCCTCCTCACTCTCTTTCCTTTCTTCCTTCACTTTCCTTTCTTCCGTTTGAAAACACGGTTTCCAAATGCAAACGTTTCTAAAGAATAAAGACAACGTTGGCAAACACAGCTTGTCTAGAAACTGTTTAGTGACATATTTTGTTTTGAAATAGAGTACGTGAAAGGCAATTGTTGTTTGTTCTCAGAAAAAAAATACAAACATGAAACTACCTTGTCGAAAAATTTGGGGAGCCGGGCCCCTTTCCTTACAACACTGTCCAAGCTGTTCTTCAGTTTCTCATTCATATGAAATCCATTTCTACCGGTCTTACCTCTCCGTAACAAAATAGTATTCAGAATAGTAACAGTATAGTATTCTCCTTAATTAAGCCAATTGTTTTTTTTTTTTTTTTTTTTTAATCTTCCCTGATTCCTGAAGTCTTGCATCCAATGAAATATTTCACCTTATTCATAGTAATGGTCAATTTTAAATAACCTACTAAGTCATTCAGCATATTCTTAGCACTTTCTTCCTTCTTGTACCTCATTCTGAATGTTGCTTCGGTCTCTAGAAAATGAGTCTCGGTTTTTTATTATTCATTCTTTTATTTATTTTGTGTATTATTTTTGTTTATTTACTTATTTTTACTATTTATTCCTTCTCTATGCTGGCAAGGCATGTCGGTGATCAGCCTTTCTGTTCGCCTTCCTATCATTAGAGAAACCTATAATGTTAACCGTGGCAAAGAAGTTCCCCGTTTGCACAATGTCCATAAGTAGTGTTGGACGTGAGTAGTTCGCCTGGCTAGTTCAACACATTTTTGACTCATCATTTTGTATAGAACTTCTTCAAGTTAGATGAGACACCATTTGCATGACATATAACCAAAGGGAAAAGATTAAAAAGAAGGAAACATGAGTAGGGTTCTCGGTCCAGTAGTAGGAAAGTTTTTCTCTTCTTTGAATTCTGTTATATTTGAATTCGTAACTCTAGAGAATATTGTGTATAGAAACAATCGGTTGTTCCCTATATGTTCGTCTTTCATTGATTTTTTCCTCAAAAATCAAAAAGTTCGGTATGAGTTAAACGAATTCATCTAGTTTGATGATACTTGGCATAGTGGTAGAGCCTGACCTGTTGTATACATTAGTGTGCAAGCTTTGGTTCAAAAGTTATGCATCATAAAATTTGGGATCAAATTTTCGCAAACACAAAAATCAACTGAACTATTCGATCTGTATCAAGACTTGCCATAGCAAAAGACCTTGATCTGTTATACAAGCTTCGGAAATTTTACGGTATGGAGGGTTTCGATTCCCGAGTTATGGAGCATCAAATGCGGTGTAGACTTTTTCGCAATACAATTTTAATAAAAGTTTCTTTTAATAAGACAGTTCTGCGGCCAAAATGATACCCCGGACAGTTTGGTTGTTGCTTATATATTTTGGGACGTTGAGTCCGAAAATATAGTCAGAATTTGCCCATCACGCCACGTTTTCCTTTTTAAAAAAATCATCATTATTATTGTTCTAGAGACGCCAGATAGGAATTTCGAAAGATTAGTAGACTTTCACGTTGGCAGCCCTGGCCATGTCCCTAACTGTTACACAGACATGAATGATATCTTGTTAGAAAGCTTATGGAATAGAGATTCCAACGATGTATATCTATTACTCATGCCTCTCCGTTTCATATCCTTAGAAGAAGAAGAAGAAGAAAATTGTCTTTCTTTTAAATTCTTAGGTTCTGGTAAGCGTGATCATTGGCGTACGCACGCAAAAAATTCTCATATGTAGACTAGACATTGGGTCCACGCACATAATAAAAAATGAGTGGCGTAGGCCCAATAGCAGGGGAGGAAAAAATTAAGAACTTCGACCTTACTACGGTCACCCTGTACTTTTCCATTTCCCCCCATTTGGCAGTCCTGGCGACGCCAATGAATGAAGAACGACTTTTTTCTTTTTCTTTTCTCTTTACAATTGGGAAATTTACACTTGTTTAAAATGCGCATAATTCTAAATTATTTACTACTTATATAACGAAAGAAAGGAAATACAAGGAAAATACTACATGTAAAAAGCATCAACATGTTTATTTTATTGGTAAATTCTTGACTAGTTACAGAGCAGAAGAAGAAGAAGAAGAAGAAAACAGAACAACACAATTTAAAGTTAAATGAAACAACAGTGATTTTTTTGTACAATGCTACAGTTATAACTTAATTGTGATTTTTTTTATGTTTGTGAAATAATGATAGAACAATAAATAATTTTAAAGAAGAGGTCATACAAAATATGTGTATTTTCTTCGTTATTTTGATAAGAAGAAAAGATGATACAGAAGTCATGTAATTCTTGTGCTCTCTCTGTCCCTGTCATTGGAATAATTTTATTATGCTTCTCAAGAAAACAATCGCATGTTGATAATATCTGTCAATTCCTTGCTGTCAATCACGGTCATATGGTTACCCTTCACCACGTATACAAATGGTTCTTCAAGACAGTACTGAAACAAACAAGAAAAAGTATTATTAGTAGTAACAAATTATGTTTGTTATCAATTGCAGTTATGTCTGACATGAATTACTAGAAATTTATATTCTATTGGAAATCGCATTTTGTATACTTTTTAGTTCTAAAATATGAGCGTTTAACGAAGAAAACGGTATGGCTAAGTGGAAAACCACATACGTAGTTTTCGAGAAAGTCAATAAATACTTTTTTAAACCTATAAATATATTTAAAATAACCACGCCGGCTTTTAATGTGGAACGGATCCTGAACTGTAACTGATCGTGAATTGTAACTGATCCTGAACTGAATCCTGTGGAACTGGAACTGGCATATACTATCATGAAGCTATTCACTATGACACTTACGAGATGGTAATACACAGTGCGGTTAATAAAATATAGGTTAAAATTATGAAGATTTAATCATAAACTTTAAATTTTGTTTAACTATAAGATTATGCAAATATGATACAAAAATTAAGAATAAGTTATAATGCATAGGTTTCGATAAAAAAATTAGAAAAGAAATAATTTATATGATGCTAACATCTGAAAAACACTCATTCTAGCTTTGGAACTTATTGTACACAATAAAAGACAAATTTTGAGCAAAGCATATATTATCTAATAAATAACAGCGTTATAGTTTAGGTAAAGTATTTTTGCTTTCATCAGACACCATCAGATACAATTTCTAAGACCACAGTTTATTTATCTCTGAAAATGAGAGGATGTCATATCTAGGAACCAATAAGATCTGTACTTACATTTCTAACAATTTTTAATTGATTACATATTTCCTGCTTTTAATGTTGATCCAACTTTCACTTGAGAGCTAAACTTTTAATTGCACACCTGTGTTATTTTAATGAACAACTTTCACTTTTGGAGAACCTTAAACTTTTAATTGGTTATCTGTTATTCAATACACATGTGTTGCTTTACCCAATATCCTTCTCCATATATCATGTGCATTTAGTCCACTATTTCAATTCATAATATGTATTTAATTAAAAACTGTTAAAAATGCAAGGACAGATCTTATTGGTTCCTAGATACGACCTTCTTTCATTTTCAGAGATAGGTAATCTTAGAGATTGTATTTTATAATGTGTCTGATGAAGGCGAAGAAACTTTGCCGAAACTGTAATGCTATTATTTATTAGTTAATATACTGTATGTTTTGGCCAGAATTTGTCTTTTATTGTATAGGTGCTAACATGTGTGTCGTTTGTTGTCAAGTTCCTATAAAATGTTGTTTATTTACTTTTGCACTGTATGTGTAAAACAAAATCACTGTTCAAAAGCAGATTGGTTCTGAGACACTGTTTCTAGCAGTGACACAATGAGCCTTAACATCAATGCACAGAGTCGTAACTGACAAGCATACTCCTGACATCCACGAACATGTTATTTCCAAAGAATTATAAATTCATCAAATGTTTTGTGTGGAGTGGGCAGGTTAAAACAGAGAAAAGATTTAGAAATGAAGAACTAAGGAGAATATTTGCTTGGTATATACTTAAACAAACTATTAGCTGAGCAAAACAATATATTCATATTAAAAAAAACTACATACGTGTTAGTTGGCGAAACTGTAACACGTATGAGGTTTTTAAATATGAATATATTATTTTGCTCAGCTAATAGTTTGTTTGTATTTAAGAATTAACGGTATTAGGTGAGTGAAACAGAACCAATGAAATGAAATGAAATGAAATCTTTGAGTTTTACGTCCCACTATTATGCCGGTTAGACTAAAGGAGACGGTGATGATGAGTAATGAATGAAATGGTGGAATGAAGAAAGTGGGAGGAAACTGGATAATCCCGAGGAAACCCACGCCTACGGTGTTTGTCCACCACAAAGTTCATTTGACGAGGGCTGGGATCGAACCAGGAACCCCAAGCACCAGAGGTGAAAGATCTACCACTGATCCACCGTGGCTCCAACAGAACCAATGAGTTAATACTGGAAGCTTTATGGTGGACAAGAACAAATATATTTTTGATTACCTACACAGAACACTGAGAAAATGCACGGAAAAAGAGGGAACATATGTACAATCATAGTAATTAATAAGTAGTATTGAAGCAAATAATGTCTACATCAAGACACCGAAACTGCTAGAAACCATAGCTTAAAAAACGCACAAATTTCAGCAACTGACATCCCACTTGTAATGATAGCAACACTATATGGTTAATCGTATTTACAGGCGTACAGGATGCAGTGGCATATAAGACAGCCCCTGTTTATACACTTCTTTTAAAAAATAATAATTTTCCACATTTTTAAAATGAATTTCTAAAAAAACTCAACATAAAATATGATGGAAGACTAATAATATTTTGAAAAAAATTACCATGTTTAAAGTTTAAGACATTAACAACTACCACAATTAAAAAAATTAAAATTAAATTAAAAAAAAAAAACACTTTTCCTAAAAGCCACGGTATCTTATTTCGAAAAATAGATTTAAGAATTCGAAAACAAGGAACCATAGATAATTCAGATATTCCAGAAACCAATATACTATTTCAACCAGGGTGCCATCCATCAGAACGTTGCAGCACGGTAGCATGAGTAGTTTGCACATCATGCGTCTCCGAGTGGTCTGTTTCCAACCACAAATATTTATTTTAAGTAATGACAGATTTTGCCACCCCTAGAAACTTGCTTCCCTGTACAAATTGTGTTCCACGTATGCTATAGCTGGTCCTTTCTTGTAATAGTTTATTATATTAAGTTCGAAATATATCATGTACTTCCTATCAGAAGATACAATTTCTTTCCCCTCTGTATATGGCTAACAAATCAAGGTAAATAATTAACCTACTTTCTACCTTAGTTTCTTTCTTTTACCTTACCATATGGATAAAATTACCCTACCATTTCTTATGCATTGTTATTTCCTTTCCTTTAAATACACTCGAGCATTAACAACTAATCTACTGTAGTGGTAATGTTTCACTACAGCACTTTTGCGATAGAAGGATATTCTCTGAAACGAACCATTATAACTTCTCTGTAGCTTATATTTTCAATATTTGTTTTCATTTATATTTACCTTTTTCACTGAATACGCTTCACTGGAATTAATGATCTTCTCGGACGGTTTAATTAATGTTACTGCGCCCTTAAACATTCTCGTAGGGTAGTAATTTTCGACAGCTTTAACTCTGCCGTAAACACTGTGCATACTAAAGTATAACACTTCTCTATTGAGTACAGCGCTTTCTGGTACAAGCTGAATAATTTTATTCACACGAGAGTCCCAATCTTCACAACCAATGAGTTCTTTCAAAATCTGAAAAAATAAAGTCATAAAATATTAATTAATTTACATTGCATACATGGGCAGCACAGGAAATAAAATCACAGCACGTATTAACAAACATACATGTACTGTATATCTAGTTAAAAATTGAAACTATGATTGGCAATTGAAAGGTTTCCATCATATAATTTCGATAGTAAACTGGACACCCATACTGACCTTAATTTCAAATATCTTCTTATATAGGTAGTTACAAAACTTGTAAAAATAAAAGAGCAATTCCTTTGGTTAACCTTTTAGAGATAGGCGTGGCCCATCGTTTCGTTTAGGACGGGTGTAGTATATAAACACACTATTTGAACGAAGAAGAGACAGGTTTAATTTGCGTTTAATTTGTCAAATAAGTCTTCAATTTCCAGTCATAAGCTAGGATGGCTTTTAGGGCGTCTATTTCTTCGCGTTTCTGATCGCCATCCCTACATCCTTTAGAGACGAGTGTTTCATGTAAGCATACAGTCGATCGTTTCGTTGAGAGCGGATGTAGTATATAAACACGCTATTTAAACGAAGAAAAGGTAGGTGTGGTTTATAAGCTTATTTGCGTTTAATTTGTCAAATAACTCTTCAATTCCCAATCACAGGCTTGGATGGTTTTTAGGGGCCGTCTATTTATTCGCGTCTCTGATAGCCATCTAAAACCTTTAGAGATAAACGTCGATCGTTTCGTTGAGGGCAGGTGTAGTATATAAACTAAAAAAATTGGATGGAAAGGGCAGGTGTGATTTATAAGCCCCAGGGGGAGTAGAGATCATATCCACCCAATATTGTGAAAGGGCACAGCACACCATGGAATCATAGTATGGGGAATCATCGCGTATGATTTTTGGACACCTCTTGTAGTCATTCGCGGAACTTTTAAGCTATAGCGGTACGTAGGTGAGATTGTGCATCCGCATGTGTTACATACACCCCCATCCCCATCCCCTGGAGAGCATAGTGGTACAATGTTTCAAGAACGCAACTCTCGACCATACACGATATGTGTGTCTATGGACTTCTATGTCATGTTGAGGTTCTTTCCTGGCCATTAAAGTCACTAGATCTTTCTCCAATTGAACACGTTTGAGACGAGTTCGAACGTCAATTCCGCGGCACTGCTGATGTGCAAGATCTCGAGGTTCAGTTGCAGCAGCTATGGACTGACTTGCCTCAGGCAACGACACAATGACTCTACCACTTACTTCAAAGATGTATCAATGAATATATCCGTACCCAAAGAGGATACAACTTACTGATGTGCAATACGTATTACACTCGTACAACCAAACTTATTGTCGAATTGATCTGATATTGTAATCATTACAATAAAATTGTATAGCCTTGCAACTGCCATATTATTGCATGTCATGAAAGAATTATTAAATCTGATTTAATTCTGAATATATGCCATTTTTCTTTTACAAGTATAATTTGTAAAATATGGTTAATGGTATACACATACTGCACGTTTTAATAACCTAGCACCGACAATTGTTATCAATGATAAAATAAGTAACTAGAGCTACTTACAGTTTGTGTGTCAATATTGATGTAGTTAACCACCGCAGACCATAACAGAAGAGCTTGGAATACATTATTGTCATTGTTGGCTGGTTTTGTGATCATTCTTTCCAGTAGTAGCTTCATGAAATCAATAGTACTGTCCAAGAGGAAAAGGTTGACAAATTCTCCCTCAGCTTCCAATTGCAACGCAATTTCAGTGGCACAGGTACCACCATAGGAGTATCCAGCAATGTTGTATGGTCCTTTGGGTCTTACAGATCGTATGTGCTAAAGATATGAAATAAATGTAAGTGAGAACATCTTCAATGGAAGAAGTGTAATAACTAGAGTGACAAGAAAATAGTAACAGGTTATAAATATGAAAATATTAAAATATATTCATTTATTGTTTTTTAGTGATTTGACAAAAGATGGTTGCCAGGATCTGTAGAATAAAGAATACCTGCGTATGGTAATTAGTAAGTTTCACTTTTTTTTTAACAATTTGCTGTGATTTATTTATTTATTTTATTATAAGTAATTTCAAACTATGAAAAAGGCAGGAAAATTTAGCTTCATACGAGCTGTATTTTCTTGTAATAACAAGTAATATTAAAGCATTAATATTATTGTTATCATTAACTTATAATCAGAGTCTCTAAGTGTATTAATATCACCCTTTATATTAGTTGTTCTGAATGGGGAGACAATCTGTTATATTTAAAGCTCAAGTATAGAATATTAAACTAAAGATTTCATGCCATTTACTTGTTATTAACAAGCGTAATATTTACCTGAATAAAAAATTTTGCCATCTCCTCTATGGATGAAATAGGAGTGTCTCGGCTGAGTTGTAAACCATACACAGGGCAGCAAATAGCTTTGGCCATATTATCAAATATTTGAGCAGATCCTTCAATGCCTGGTAGGCAGAATAATGGCAGTGATTGAACCTCATCAAAAGATGCCGAAGGGATTCTAACTAATGGGGTCAAGAATCCATCTTGCTTTCCAATATACTTGAAGAATAATCTGTTGACTTGAGTACCTATATCTTCATCTCCATAGTCATCTTCTTTTTCCTGTTCGCTTTCTCTCAGAGCGTCATAGTCAGCAAGCTTGGCGAATGTTAACGATCGCAAATCTTGTGCTGTTAAGAACAATTCATATTCTCTTTCAAGGGTCTGTTTCACTTCAACAGCCATCAAGGAATCCATTCCGATTTCAGCTAATGTTGAGTGGAAACTTACCGTTTTGATGTCACGCACACCTACCAAAAAATAAGATTTATTAGTAAAGTATTTTTATTTAGAAGAGGAATAGTAATATCAACCTACTGAATACATTCATTCTTTCCCAGTGTTGAAACAAAGAAAACGGAATCATTTATATAAAAAAATCTTAAAGTAAATGTTTTGATAATATAAAGACGCACTTTTTAATGAAAAGCTCATTTGATAATTTTTCTCTCCTTATTCTTCTAATTTTAATCTACATATACGGTATAAACCAGTGGCTTACGCAAATGAAGGTTTTCTGGCTTATGAAAGCACAAATGAATCCATGTTAAGATACGTAAAGAAAGTCCTGATGAACTTGCAAGCTTATACCGTTGTCTCCTTTCATGAAATTTTGTGTACACCAAACTACACACTCCTCTTCCTTGATGCTTTTGTATATGTGCTTGGAGGAAAGATGGACGAGGTGTGATTGGAAAGTTTTAAGACAGGTGGCGTCGCGTCCTGCTCAAGATGAGTAGATATAATTGTCTGTTAGCGTAGAAGCGGTGGCTTGGTGTGACCGTGATACGATCTGCAAGAATCACTGAGATATGTTTGCTCAGTACAGCGTAGCAACCTGTTGAGAGCGGACGTGGGTGTGTGTTGTTGCGGATTTGCACAAAATTGATGAAAACTGGAACAAAGTATCACGGGCTGAAACGGACCCAGAATTGTTAAAAAGGTAATAACAGGTTCGCCGACTTTTATCTGTTTCCTACATTAAAATTGTCGCTGAAACGGATGAAATTTGAATCAATTGAGGACATTCAGGCAAATATGGAGAGAGATCTTTTCCAGGAATGCTTCCAAAAGTGGAAACACTGTTAAAATCGGTATGTTTAGCAGCAGGGTACTACTTTGAAGGAGATACATCATAATAGCCTGTAAGTACTTCCATTTTTAAATTACAAGCCCAGTCTTAAAACTTTCCAATCATACCTTGTAAGTATCTTACTTTGTAAATTATTCATTGTAGTTTTGGACAATTCAAGATTACTAATAAAACTCCAACTGACCAAAGCATTATATATGCTTTAAAATTATATATTTGTGTTACAGTTTCGGCTATGTAATAAGCCTTCCTCAGACACATTAGGAGAGAAATATCCAATTTTGACAGCTTATATACAATCTGGATGCAAGATAAGCCCACTTTTTCTTTACAAAACAAATTTTTAATTGGCTCTAAAAAGTAAATTGTTTAAGTACTTTAAACGTAAACTTTTAATTGGCTCAAAAAGTAAACGGGTGGGAACAGAAAGTAAAAGAAGAAGGAGGACAACATCTTATGTTTTGTAGATATGTAGATTGCCTTGGAATATGGAAAGGAACTAAGATTCAGTTGGAGAAATTTGTTAAAATAATTGAGGATGAAGAAAAATGGATTAGGCTAGAAATGGAGATAGAAGAAGAGAGGAAAATCAACTTCATGGACATGACTATAGAGAAAATAGGAGGAAAATTCGAAACGAGATGGTACAGGAAAGAATGCGAAGCCGCGATATACTGCAACAAGAGGAGTGATGTAGACAGGGGAACTAAGAACAATTTTATACACAACATGAAAAAGAGAATAGAAATGATAGATAGCAACGAAGAAAGAAGGAAAGAAGATATAGAAATACTGTGCCAATTATTAAAGGGAAACGGATACAGAAGAGAAGATTTAGAAGAAAGAAAAGAGGAAGAAGCAGAGAAAGAAGGAAAAGGATGGTTTGGTATTGAAAGTTTAGGCGAGAAAACGGATATACTGAAGAACCTGTTGAGGAATAAAGGGATTAAAACATACAGGAAAGGAGGAAAGAGAATAATAGACTTAATGAGAAAGAAAAGAAAGAAGAAAGAAAATGAAATAAGATCAGAAGAGGAAGGAGTAGTGTACCAAGTTAATTGTAAAGAGTGCGATATGAAGTACATAAAGGAAACAGGAAAGAGATTAGAGCAAAGGGGAAAACAACATAAGGATGATGCTAGACTAAAACGAGAGAACAACGCAATATATAAACACATTAAAGAAAGAGGACATGAGATAGATTGGAAAGGAATAAAAGGATTAGAAAGGGAGAAAAGGAGTGTGATAAGAAAGTGGAAAGAAGCCCAGTGGATTAAGAAATACGGGAAGAAGAATTTGATGAATTGGTCTAGTGGACTTGTAATACATGAATTATGGGAAAAGATGATAGACAAAATAGAAAGAAAGAATTAAAAGGATCAACACGAGCTGTTGGAGCACGTGTACTACGGAGAACAGCAGATGGGCAATAGCGAATAGAAAGTGTAAGTGACAAACACCTAATTGAGGGTAACAGGTATGCAAAAAGAGAAAGTGACTACAGTAATTAAAAATTTACGTTTTGAGCCAATTAAAAGTTTACGTTTACAGTAATTAAAAAATTTACTTTTTAGAACCAATTAAAATTTTATGTTTTATAAAGAGAAAGTGGGCGTGTCTTGCATCCAGATTGTATATAAGCTGTCAAAATTGGATATTTCTTTCATAATGTGTCTGAGGAAGGTTATGTTACATAGCCGAAACTGCAAAACAAATATATAATTTTAAAATATATATACTGCTTTGGTCAGTTGGAGTTTTATTAGTATGTTACCTTTTAGTTTATAATTACGAGATTACATATGTTTTTTTAGGGGTTTTATTTTTCAAATTTTATCCTTCTTTTTTATTTAAGAACCATTAAAATTGCAAGAGAAGTTAATTTTCTATTTATTAATTTGATGTATGATTAAAGTCCTTAATTTTACTTTTTGAAACTTAATTCGTTTATAAAATCTATCTGATAATAATTTTCGTTCTACATTATAAATAAAATTGTACTTTTAGCAACGCATTTCATTGCTTTATTTTCTCAAGCATCTGTAATGACAATAAAAAAAAAAAAAAAAAAAAAAAAAAAAGATGGCTAGTGTATAATTTCCATTGCTAAGTGTAATTCTAGTGACAAACAGTTTAAGAATGAGAATTCTAATCTTCTCCATTAATAAAAAAAATGTAAGCTTGTTTGTCATCACATCACGCACAAACGACTCAACCCAAAAATTAAATGAAATGAAATCTTTAAGTTTTACATCCCACGGTTATGCTAGTTAGGCTAAAGGAGACGGTGATGATGAGTGAAATGGTGGAGTGAAGAAAGTGGGATGAAACAGGAGAACCCCGAGAAAACTCACGAGTATGGTGTTTGTTCACCACAAAGGCCATACGGCGCGAGCTGGGATCGAACCAGGGACCCCAAGCACCGGAGGTGAATGCTCTATCATTGAGCCACCGCGCCCCCACGACTGAACCCATAGACATTTTTTTAAATATAGTTTGTACCGGGCTCGAATTAGATTTCTGTCATGCAGTTTTATTAAAACATATGTGCAGTAGCGGAAGTTCAAAGTTTATGGCAAAAACCTAATATTTCGCGCTGCAAGGATGTGTTCCTTAATTATTACGCTTTTTACATAAAACACGCAATGCCACTGAGGAAACAATCAGATTTAAGAAAGAAAATGAGGCATGCTATTCCCAATGACAGATTTAGAATAGCAGAAGAAAGAGGAACACACAGCAGCAGTTTGACAACGAGGGAAACAAGTGAACATAATTAGCGTTTGGGTAGAGCTGAGTTCTTAATACTTTATTTCAATTGAAATATGTATACTAGAGGATTGAAAAAAATTCATATGCACCATTCAAATATTTCCCATAAATCTATTTTCCCCATGCGAGAAACGAGCGTTCAAATAGTTTATTATGAATAATTACCTATAATATTTGCCACAGCATCCACAATACTTAAGTTGCTACCTCCTTTAGATTTCTCCGCCACAACCATACTGGACACTACAGGGTGTTCTTGTCTCAAGAACAGGTCCAATACTTGAATGCATGAGCTAATTCTCTGCGGAAGAGTGCCTGAAACAACGAGCTCTCGGTTCTTCAGCTGCATTTCTGCTACGAGTCCCACTTCACCGACTGCTCCCCATTGGATAGCGATTCCTGGAAGACCTTCAGCACGACGTTTCTCGCATATCCTTTCCATCACTGAGTTAGCCATGCCGTAATTCGTTTGACCAGCATTGCCCCGTCCGCAACTGACACTGGAGAACACAACGAAGTATTGAAGTTCCGGACATAGCTGTCTGGATAGCACATCAAGATGCTCGGTTACAACAGCTTTAGGAAGAAGAGATGTCTGGAAATTTTCTTCTGTTTGATTCTCGAACATAGCATCCCGAAGAACCTTTTCAAAAAAAGAAAAAAAGTAAATTCCGTCAGTATTATTTCTAGTATTAAAATTAACATTAAGAAACGTTACATAAATTAGCTTTGCCTTCAATAAAAGACAAGAAAAATAAACATAGTGAAAATCCTTGAAAGCAGGCAATGACAATGAAAATTTACTATTTTTGCCACTATTGCAGAAAAATCTATTAGCGCGTGTGTTCTCGTTATTTTAACATGAATCTAATTTAAATTGTGTGCAATTTCGCAAGTTTCAGTGCAATTTGATGAAAAGTTAAATACAGTGTTAACATAATAATAATAATTATACCAATATTTAATTACGTGGAAAGGAATAAACACTTACTTGAATCTTACATAAAATGTGGATAAAAGTTTTCAATTAAATATCACGAAATCTTCTTTCTGAAACATGCAAGTATTACTTTGAACGTTCATATAATTACAAAAATAGTGTTATAACAGTTAAGTTGTCTCTTTTACCATCATAAAATTGTAAGTTATAATACTAAAACAAACTAAGAATTTAGAAAATAAAACTTTTTTGTATTAAGTCATAAAATGTCTCAAATCTAACTCTTACGTAGTTAAGATTATTAGTTGGTGATCGTGTATCATAATACTTACCACAGCAAGATTGAAAATACCACCCACAGGTCCCAATTCACATGCTTCCCGGATTAATTTCTCTACTCCTTCTTTGGTTGTGACGTCAGCTGTAGAAACCACAACATCGCAACCAAAATTCCTAAACCGATACATGCAGAGCGATTGGTAACCAGTACGAATACCAGTTCTTGATGAAAGAACCAACTTTTTGCACCCTCGAAGAACAAACCAGTTTGCAAGTTCCAAACCGAGACCACCAAGTCCTCCTGTAAGTGAATAATGATAAGTAAGTCATGTAAGTAAGTGAGTAAAGTAAGTGATGGTCAAATGTTATCAAGGCAGCAAAACTGTATTTTAATAATATATCTCTCGTTGTACATCAGTGATAAGAAAATAAAAGTAATGCGCAACATATCAGTTTTCAATTCCAGTGAAACTTCTATTTCATCTTTTTATTTCTTGATATTCGTACTACATCTATTAAAATAATTAAAGAACTTGTTTCCACTTCCAATGATAAGGAACTTGTTTGTGACAAAGAGAAGACCAGTTTTCATATCAAAACTGTGATAACTAACTAAATTGAACAGGTGTTCGCTACTGTTCGAGAATTGAGTTCTTGTATTTGACAACAATCAAGCAATTTATGCTGGGATTTTGTTTGACCATTTGTTTTAGCACTGTCCATGTAACCTTAAACTAATGCAACTTAAACATGATTTATGAATGTAGTATTAAAATAGAAAGGCAGCTTAGTAAATTTAATTATCATCATCACGAAGTCTGTTTCGAACAAGAAATATTTATTTTAAGTATAATAGTTATGACAGCTTTTGCCATTCCGTGCAAATGCACGTGTTTCACATATGGCTCTGGCTATGCTATTATACGATATACTATATGCTTTTATGCATTTGTTATGCTCTTAATATTACTCATATATTTTTAATATTTTAAAGTAGAATTCTCATAAGTGTGTGTAATTCTTAGACCAGAAAATAAACCCAAACAATATTTTCTACTCAAATATTAAAATTATTTATATTAATGTAATATCCTCGAAAAGTAAATAAAAACAAAATAAATAAAACTTACCAATGATAATGTAAGATTTGTCATGTGTGCAGGTAAATCTGGGGACTGCCATTATTGTTCTAGGAACTGGACTAGTCAACTTATCTGGTTCTTCATCCCTGATTTTGATCAAAACTTTTCCTATGTGCTTTCCTGTTGTCATGTACCTGTTAATGGAAAACATTATTATAATAATTAATAATTATATAATAATTATTTTAGTTGGTTTTAGATTTATCTTAACAAAATCTTAATTTCCTTTCAAGATATATTGCATTTTATAAGATGTCTACCATTTATTTTGTTTTATATCAAATAACATTCAATGTATATGTATAATCAGTATAGGGTAGTGATAATAATATTAAGAAAATGCAATTAATTAATAATTGTACTCATAACTGAGATAGATTACTTCTAATTATCAAATAATATATGAAAAATATTAAGTAATTAAATAAACTTCTTAATGTATGTGGCTTGGTTATTTGAAGAGCTACAATCTAAAAGTTCAGAAAAAGATAATCTATAATTATTAGCAATTGGATTGTCCAGATCATAGGTAGGCAATTTTATTTCTAATTAGGAAATTCTAAAATATGGAATTTTTCTTGCTGTTTATTGAAAACTTATAAGAATCGTTACAATCAAGTAACAGATTTAATCATTTAATTTATAGTATTGGTAATTAAATAATCTTTCTGTTTTAGAAAAAGAAATCTTATTATGATTATATTATCTTACTCTTGAGATTTTTTTAAACGAATAATTACAATTTAAATTAAGTTTCAATTTACTAGTGTTTAAATTTACTAGTTAGTTTATTTCAGTTGATCTGCTAAAGGCTTTTCATACCTAATAATTGTAAATAATGTAACATGTTAAAGAAATTAGTTTTTTCTCTGTTTAAAAAGAATTACTAGTAGCGTCCTCAGTTTATAGCGGAATTTTGTATAACTATTAAAATTTACGTTTTCTGAGACACCTTTGGTCTTTGAATAACCGAAGTGAAGGTAGGGTCCTTCTCTATGTCGGAAACGGTGCTAGTGCTTGGTGTCAAAAGTTGGTTCACTAAAAATGGCTACAAGATGATATAATTAGTTTGAGTAAGTTTCGTCGCCTGAAATACTAATAACTAGTAACAGTTGAATCTGTGTTAACTTCAGAAGGGCAGTGTTTGGAATGTTATAATTTGAAGTTAAAATTTGACAAATAGTAATCTGATACTGAAGTATAAGCAACACCTTCTTGTTGGAGCTCATGTGAGAGTTTTTCAAGACAAGCATTTGTCATTCCTGTTAAATTCTTTGTATTACCCAACACTATGGATATCCGGGTAAGTAGGCATTTTTTAATATTTAATTGAACTATATGCAACTTATTCTGGTAGTGAAATACAATAAGTAACTGCTGTTATTAAGTGCACAAGACTATTGGATTTCTATTGTTTCTGTTTAATAGTTAACGTTTTCCGTATTTTAAAGAATAATTTTCCACAGTTTACTTTCAGAACTTAATTAGATTGAATGTAATTTAATATTAAAAGAATTTTCTTTTCTTGAAGAGATTGTTAAAGTTGCACAGTGAATATTGAAATTTTAGTATTTTATTTAAGAGAACCACATGAACTGATTCCTAGTGACTCTATAAAATATTCATACGTAATAATAATTAAACCATGAATTTCAGTATCACTCAGCTGAATGTATACTTAATTATTTGTGTGAGTATTCTTACTCGGCACCGAACATGTTAAACTTTGTAGGAAGGCACGTTGCAATAAGCAATTGTAATTGGTAAAGATCGCTTGTGTGTAAACAGTGATTAAGTTTTATAATTAACTAGTTTTAATTTTCCTGAAGTACTTGGTAACTGAGTTTAATCAGTAAATATTTTTTAAAAAACCCTCTTTCTCTTAGGAAAAAGAATGAAGAAAATACTATAATAAAGACTTGATCTAAAGAATCAATTAAGATGATATAATGGTTTTACTTACGATTAATATATATATATATATATATATATATATATATATATATATATATATATATATATATATATATGTAATTACCTAAATGCTGCTTCTATTTCATTCTCTGCGAAGACTGTTCTAGTTATTGGTTGTACAGCTCCTGACTTTATACCTTGAATCATAAGATTCTTCAGTTTCATCCTATCTACAGTAACCTCTGGTTTATTCTCGATTAAGTCGTCCAATAGAATACCATGGAAGCTGCAGTTCTTTAAGAATAACTCCATTCCTAAAGTCACAAAAAAGTTACAAAAATTAAGTGAAAGAGAGTAATATGAAGCAATATTATTGAAATTTCAATGTTCAGCAATGGCGTTTTATTACTTGTAGAACTACTGACAATAGTGTACATTTTGTTATTAGAATTGTTACTGAATTCCTAATAATGATACACAACTCTTCACGGTGACGCATACAATCCTAATAGTGACGCAACTGTTAACGGTGAGGTATATAGTCCTGATTGGGACACACAACTCTTAACAGTGACGCATATAATCCTAATAGTGACAAACAACTCTTAACATTAATGCATATTATAATAGTGCACACAACTCGTAACAGTGACGCATATAATCCTAATAGTGACACAACTCTTAACAGTGACGCATATATTCGTAATAGTGACACATAACTCTTAACAGTGACGCATATAATCGTAACAGTGACACATAACTCTTAACAGTGACGCATATAATCCTAATAGTGACACAACTCTTAATAGTGAAGCATATAATCCTAATAGTGACACAACTCTTAATAGTGAAGCCTATAACTCTAACAGTGACACACAACTCTTAACATTGACGTATATAATCCTAATAATGACACAATTCTTAAACGTGACTCATAGTGTTTGTAAGTGTAGTCTTAATCCTTAGCTGAACGTTCAAAATCACATTTCAAGTTTAGTAACTCAGAACTGAAATCATGCTTATAAAGAATGCCACTTCGTTTGCATCATACCTAGAAGCAATTGCTCTGTTTAACTTCTTAATACAGGAAATCAGAATGCCTTATTTCAATTCACATGTGAAAGTAGATATTTGTATAATGAATCCGTAATTATTCATTTTTTCGTTGTATCTTTCGTCATTCGAGCTCCCTAATTTCATTTACCTACATACTCTCCTAAACCACAAGAGAAACAAACTGGCCAGCCTACTCTTGTTCTATTATATTAATATCCCTTATCTAGCTATGATAGGTAAATTACTTCAGGAGATACTGTACCTAAAGGATTGTTGCTCACTAAATCAAATTTTCCAATTTCCAAAAATCGTCCACGGAAAGCCAGACATCTTGTGGAAGCTAGAAGTTTCTCCTCAGCTAAGGAATTCAGAACGATATCCACTCCTTTACCACGTGTAACTCTCATGATATCTTGTTCAAATGATGTGTCTCGAGAATTGAAAATATGATCGTCAGTTATCTGAAATGATTAGTAAAGAGGAAGTTTTGGTTAATGCAGTTTCTCGTGTACAAAATCTTGGTTCATCTGTTATTGCCTAGTAAAATGTCTTACTTTCCTTAAGCTTAGGATGTAGTAAAGGACACAAGGAAACAATATATTGACATTAGAAGAAAAATGTCTTTACAAAGTAATAACCATCTATATTATCTATAATAGTATTATCTCTTGTAAAGTTTTAAAAATAGCGCTTAGCATATTCTTCTCCTGAACTCTTTCATCACAAATAATGATTAATAACATGTACTTTTTTTTTTCCTTATTACCTGTGGATATTTGCTTTTTATAAATTCTCTCTTTTCTTTGGTACCAACTGTAGTGTACACAGTGCATCCCATATGAAGTGCAACATTAATAGCGGCTTGTCCAACACCGCCGCTTCCTGAATGGATAAGAATGGATTCTCCAGGTTGCATATTAGCTTTAAGAATTAACGCATAGAGTACCTGAAATGAGGAAAACAAATATTGTCAACAAGGCACGTGTTAGAATAAACAAACTCAGCTTATTTTGCACCATTCCTAACACCCTCTCATTCGTGTTCCGTTCAATTCAACTAATTCTCACCATTCTTCTCCACACCAACATTTCAAAAGCTTCCAGTTGTTTTCCGTCATGTTTGTTAATATCCATGTTTCTGTCCTATACAGTGTAATACTCCATACGAAATATTTTATAATTTTTTTCTCAACTATTTATTCAAGATTCCACAAAACATACTTTTCTTCCTTCTAAAGGCTTCTTTCGTAATTCCTTTCATGAAATAAGAATGACAAATAAAAATAATGCTTAAACAATTTATGCTATATTTTTACTAGTGATAAATAATAGCTGTTCTACATCACATTCATCCATGTAATAGTAGCAATGGAAAAAAATGCAATAAACTATTCGTAGTATAAGTGGCATGAAATTCTTAGAACATGTCGGAAAGAAGAAAAATTTCAGGTTAACTTAAAAACATTTGAATCTCAATTAAATGTATTTTTCCTATCTTCTCAAATATCATTCTTGTCGACAAGATTGCGCAAAGATTACAGTTATTTTGGGTCCTACAGTTAATGTAATGCGAAAATATTAATAACTTTCAGATGCCATCTTAACACAAATTATTGTTTTCTTTCGTGAAATAACGATAAAATTATTAAAATAATTGATTAAATAATTGATTAAATAATCAATCAATTATTAAAATAATTGGTTAATTAAATAAAGTATTAAAATATTGATCCCAAAGTATAATTGAATGAAATTAAATATTTTATATATTACTAATAATTTCATTTCTAACAATAAATATACTTAGGTAATGCTGTTTGAATATTTTATTGCTTATAATTTTAGTGACTTGTTTCTGAACTGCCACCTTCATCAGACAAATGGAGAGACTAAATTAGTAAATTACAGGCGTTGCAAAGGTAAATTTGTAAGAAAGTTACAAAAGAAAAGTCGTAAATAAAGATTGAAACACAATAATAAACGGCTTAATTAACAGATAATAAAATTACCTGATGGCTATATCATGACTTACAATTTCACAGTTTGCCAATTACAACAGCTATGGCTATTATTCTGGCAACATTGATAAAAGAACAAATCGTTATTGAAAAGTGATATGAAATTTTTCAGCATATAATTGTAACGAAGAATTTAAATTAACAATTGGCAATTGTTTTCCTTTTTCATAAATGTACCTTCTGTAACACTTATTATTCTTTAGTCCATCCTTTCTCATTGCTGTGACAAAGGAAATAGTTCAGTTCGAGTCAGTGAATTTATCAGCAACGAAGTATTGAAATACTAGAACAATACATAGTCGAATTTATATTGTAGTGTTTTAAATGTATCTTCTTTGTACACCATAACCAGTGGCGGTTCTAGCCCAGGGCCGGGAGATCTAAACCCCCAGTTTTTGAGTGACATATATAATTTAAGCTATTATTTATAGGTTTCTGAAAGTGTATAGTAAACTCACGATATACCTATCATAGCGTAGAGTCTAACTGCCCCCCTTCTCCATACCTATGAGCATTTAAGACTTCTTTTACTATGTAAATTAAAATATTCCTCTTTACATACACAAAACCTCGATTTACTGCCTTTTTTAAAAAACTGAATAAATTGTGTTAATATCAATATATATTTTGAATTCTTGTTCAAAACTTGTTACTTAACTGATATCTATGTTAAAACATATCTTTGCAAACAAAACTATCACTCCACTATGACTGAACCAATGTTTTATACTTGTAAGCACTTTCTTTTTTTATATATAGAAATATATAAAACTCCACTTTCGTTGAACATAATTAAGTGCACTAAGCATATTATTTATGTGAAAAACTGTGTCTACAAGAAATAAAAAAACTAATACAACAAAATCTATAATATTATTTTTCTTTTGAAAGAACTTCATGATTGACTCATATTCAAAGTTTACACTTGTTTATTATTATTATTATTATTATTATTATTATTATTATTATTATTATTATTATTATTATTATTATTATTATTATTATTATTATTATTATTATTATTTCTCACTACTACTTATAATGGTAAATGGCATATGGTTCTAATATCAGTTTGTATTATTCTACTTCTTCTTTCAAAGTATCAACTGTACCTATTGGTATCTTTTCTCTTTTCTGTTTGGAGGCAAGCCACTGGGAATCGAATCTTCCTATGTACTATACAGAAAACTAAGATATGTAGATAAAATGTCATTGAATTTTAAGTCCTACTCCTTCATATAAGGATACTTACGGTGTAGTAAACGATAGGTACTGTTGCGGCGTCCTCCAAGGTCCAATGATCAGGTATGTCAACTAGCAGATCTGTGTATGCAACAATGTTTGTCGCAAGAGCTTCAGCTTGAACAGCACCTATTACCCGTCTTCCGTTAGGATCACGACCAGCAAACTCTAGACCCAGAACGCAGTCCTGAAAGGCACAAATTAATTAGAAAATAACACAACATATACTATTGCATTTGGTAAGCAGAGCACTTTCTTTTTTATGGGTATTAAAATACTCTATCACTTACTTCTCCGTTTCAGAAAAAACGAATTTCTGATTATCTTCATTAACCGCTTACGCATTTCTCGGTTAGTAATTTGAGAGTTGATAGTGGCTTTCTGTTCTTTTAACTAAACATCCATAGGTTTGTTTCAAGAATACATATTCGAAACTAATATTGAAAGTATTATTTTCATACTTTGCAATATTTTGTATACTGTAGAAACAGAAAGATATTTTAAAATGTGAAAACTTTCCTTTCAACAATAAAGAAGATCAACTGTAGCATGTTTTTGAAGCGAAAAAGCGAGTACTAGATTATTTTAGTATTGTAGTACCGTAAGACTTATGCTGTTGTCTACGTATATGATGCATGTAGAATCTTGTTCTAAAAAAAACTCTGGCCACCCACCTTGCTTTAGAAAGCGATATTTCCAAGCAACCGTGCATTGGAAATTCTAATACTTCGACTCTAAATAAAAATTTCAATTTGTCAAAGAAAATTCGCATTTGTTTGATATAATTCTAACAGTAGACTAGAGCAAACAGTGTTTCTTAGGTTTCCTTAAGAAAATTTCCCTCAATTGACTTAAAATTTTCCCGTTTCTTATAAAATTTTCCCTAGTTTGTTGAGTGTCCAATTCTTGAGACAGAAGTTATGTGATAAGATTAAGTTAGCTATATTAAAGGAAGTGTCAATCACATTTGTTTAATTCATTTGCTTTTTGCTTCTATTTTCTTACTTTTACCTTCATTTTCTTTTCACAAAAAATACACACAAATACACTCATCAAACAATGAGTGCAAAATTATTCTACTTTTAACAGACACACACAAATTATTACAATTGTATTGGTTTATTTCTGAAGAACAAAAAGAATTTAAGCATTTGTATTGGTCAATCACTCAGCGCGAAAATTTCCTTGGATTTTCTCGCTTCATCGAGAAATTCCCTTCCTTTCCTTTTTGTCCTAAATTTAACTACAAATTTCCTTAGATTAGGAAACTTTTTCCTCAAACTACGAACACTGAGAATACACAGATTTTCAAAGAGGTGGCTGGTCAGTCGTTTTGATCAGGACTATACGCGTTTAGGTGAATGTTTCAATTAGAATATCTTGAAGCAAAAATAGAACAATTCATAAAGTTACTATCTTTTGAAAAACTCACTAATTTGTGTTGACAAATATCTCGGACATATCTTCAATGTTACCCAACTAAGATCTATATGAAAGCATATTTCGGGCAATATTATTACAAACATCCAACTTCATTATGGCTGGATGAACTTTGTTGTCGCCTCTCTTTTGTACCAAATTGTACAACAATTCACGTTCATTAGATTTAAATAAGTGGATTTATTTATTTATATGAAAAGCTGTATGTCTGCAAAAGCCATAAAAACTATCAAAAGAGAATTTGTAATTTAGTGACACTTTCATATTAGTTTTCAAAAACTTCATGAATGAATCGTACTTAAATCTTATGTTTACTTTCGTTTCATTTCATTTTACTTTATTTTTATCCATAAGTCATACATGAAGCTCGAAGGAAGACGAGCGTATGAATCGGACACGTCAATAAATAGGTACAAAGAAATAGTTATTACATACTAAAAGACAATAACGCTATGGTGTTATATGAGGCAAAATTACACTATACAATCTACAAGCTGCATTTAGCAGACAGGTATTCATCTACTGAATAAAAACAATTGTCCAAAAGATACTTGTTTGTAACTGACTTAAATACATTCATTGATACTTTCTTTTATTTTTAGCTTTTTGCAATGTTAAATGACACTGAATAAAATGGCAAGGCTTAACTAATTTAATGCGGTATTTTCTTTCTGAAGATAATATTCAATTCTAATATACCTTTTATTACTTTTCAATGTACTGAATATAAGCACATAAGAAGCTATGTTATATGTAGCTATAATTTAGAGATTTTTTTAAAAGGATTTTGTTCTTACCTGTTGAAGTGGAGATTTCGCCATAACTTCGGGTGTTAATCTACCAGAAGCTACCATAACGTCACGGAAATTGATACCAGCATAGTAGATCTCAATAAAGGTTTCAATATCTCTTGGTGGCCTATAAGGATTAAAAGAAAGATCAATGCAATTTAGAAAATATTATTATGTATTTTCAAAAGTCATTATGTACTTTTCTCTGGAACAGTCCATAACTAAACTAAATTATAAAAAAGCATGCATTGTTGAAAATCATGCTCTGTTTCTTTAACATTGACTTACCTTCCAGCCTTCTCTATCCAATCCAAACTAGACAGATCTCCTCTGACCAAGTTGTTAACAAAGGCGTAACGTACAGGGATTTTCTCGATGTTTTCCAAAGGTATGTGTCGGAAGCTACCCCACTGGCCATCTTGGTAAATATTCATTACAACGTTCTTCTTTAACTGGTTCGCATATAATGGATTCGATAAATCAAAGGGTGGTGCATTCTCGTCTCGGATAAACACCATTCTAAATAATATACAAATACAAACTTTATTACTTTTCCTTCAAAAAGAAAATAAGTTTGTTGATTTTATTGTTTTTTTTTTCTTTTTTTAATGTACAAGCATTATATAATAATTAACTATTCTCACAATACTTTTATAAATATAAGATAAATCACTACAAAGTACGTATTATTGTCTAATTTATTGACATTTGTTCTGTTGCATTCTTTTGGCAGTCAGTAATGGTAAAATACTTATTATAATTATATTGATAAATATGATTAATATAATTAATATATGTAGTTGTTACTTTATATTACATTACATTAAGCCTAATATTATTGATTACAATGGCAAACAGTATAAGAACAAAGAGTACAAAATATCTGAATTCAACATTTCACAGATATAGCTAATGGAAGTTTACCTCAAATTTCCTCGTGGATTTTCAGCGTTAAGGCATGTCGTAAGACCTACTATTCCACACAGTGGTTCTCCTTCAGAATAGAGTATAACTTTCTTTCCAGACGATACGTTATCGCCTAGTTCAGATTTCAATTCTTCTATCCATTCGAAGCTCTTCTGTGTTATACGAACAGTGATCACATTCTCTAGTTCAAATACCTACGAGATAAAGGCAAAAGTGAAATAAAAAGAAGTATTAAAATTTATATAATATAAACTATAGTTCTTACATTTTACTTTATATCAGCCATGTGCAACAGCCGGCCCTTAGGCAGGTTGCGGTCCATTGAACTATTTCATCCGGCCCGCCTGATCCGTTATTAGAAATGTATTTCTTACGTAATTTCTTAACTTAAATTGATATTTTTTTCCTGGATAACTGATGCCCCCTTGAAATTACCTTTCGCGTTGGAACATCCAGTTTGCCACCGAACATTGAAAGACTAGTTCAAAACATGAAGGATCAAGTTTTTCCACTAAAATAGTAAGTAAATAAATTTTTCTGCGTATTTTAGTAAGTAAATATTTTAGTTGCAGATATAGCAGTTTTCATGTTTCTGTGATGTAACTGTGCAATGAAGAAGTTTCTCCGTTCTCCATAGCTGTTTAATTCTTGTAAAAATGCATATACGGCCCTCGACACCAGTAAGTCCTTTGTGATTGGCCCAATCTCTGTTCCAACTTGCACATGCCTGCTTTACACAATTATATGATAATAAATGGTAGCATATACTGTTGTAAGGTTTCGACCTTCTTTGTGTGGAATGAACATGTGTAGGATTTAATTTTAAGATTATTTCATTCAAGTCACAGGATTTTAGAGAATAAAAAAAATTATCAATATATCATACATTTAGCAGTACAATTTGAAAAGTCACCGAAAAAGAAGTAAGCAATACCTTGAAACAGTATATGTTATAAATTACTATAAAAATGTAAGGTAAGATGCTTTTTATCATTTTAAATTTAGTACGAGTACTAATTGATACCTTTTATGAAAGAAGAACGTGGCCAACATTATAAAGGGAAACAATACAAAGAAATTAATGGGTCAAGTATGACGTATGGGTCAAGTCTGCTACTGTCGGCATAATTTACCAAACGAATACACAAAATACAGAAATTGCAACGATTTTTGTTGACTTACAAACATATTAGTGCAAGGAAAATTGTACTTTCCGTTTAATTTTCCAATCAAAGAAAGTTCCGAGAATAAAGAGATGGAAGGTAAGCGAAAAAGAAACTTACTTGTGTGAAAATAAACACGAAATTTAAGCCAACTTATGCTTTCTTTACTTATATAAGTTATGTCATTTGGAACAGTAAATATAATCTTTTAGTCTTGTAATTACGTTAGAACGCAATTACTCGTACTCAATTTGTGTTTATAACGACAGTAAGAAGAAAACCATTATAAATTTTACTGAAATTCGGAATAAGATTAAAGAAATCAGTATATACATTATATAACTTCTGTTTCTTATTGGAAACATACAAAACTAAACATTACTGAACATAAGAATTATACCTTTCTCAGAAGAAATACATCTTCTTCCACATTTCTTTGTTTCAGAACGATTTCATAACCTTCTTCCAGAAGTGAACTAAGATCTGCTCCATGTCCTTCACGAAGAAGTAAGAAACCATCTTTCTTTAGGCACGCCTTAGCTTCCGATAACACTTGCGAGCGTTTTAGCAGATTTTCTCCAATTACTAAATCGTAGGCTGGTTCTTGAAGTAATCTCTTTTCTTCAACCTTGATATTAAGTGCTTCCAATTCGTTTCTTGGAAGAGTAGACGTTGACGGTGTATTGATTGTGACATCAGGCTGTAAAACAAGAAAACAACTGTAGTAAATAATTTATATATATGAGATTGATGATAAAATATAATAGTGTTGCTTTTTATTCTGAATCAAAATCAATTTAGAATACTTGTGATTCAGGTAGGGGGCATGGTGGCTCACTGGTCCGTGGTGTGGGGGTCCCTGGTTCGACCCCTGGCCAAGTAAGTTTGTGGTGTACAACACTGTATCCGTCGGTTTTCTCGGGATACTCCCGCTTTCCTCCACTTTATCATTCCAAAAATTCTTCTATCATCATTTAGTTGTCGTAAGCATCGTCTCCCTTAGCCTTAAGGACATAATCGAGGAACATTAAACTAAAATATTTCATTTTTTGTTAATTTGAATACATCTGGAAGCATTTTAGCGCAAAAAAGCATTCAGTTATCAATATAAAAACGTCTATTTGGACAGTGAAGTTTAAATTCGGGTGTTCGAAGTAACGGCTCTTGTTACACTGGTAAAAATTAAACTTTTAACGCTTTAAACTAAGGTAAGAATTCTTTTCTACCCAACTAATTCTTGTATTAAAAATACAGAATATTAGGTACGTTTCTTTTCCTTAGTTTGTATTGATAAAATTGTAAGTAAGTTTTCTTCCCTTAACTTGTAGTAATGAAATTGTAGCTGAGTCTTCTTCCCTTAGCTTGTAGGTAAGACTCCTTCCCTTAATTTATAGTGATGAAATTGTAGGTGAGTCTTCTTCCCTTAGTTTGTAATGATAAAATTATAGGTTTATAGGTGAATCTTATTTCTTTAGCTTGTAGCGATAAAATGTAGGTGAGTTTTCTTTCCTTAGTTTGTAATGATAAAATTGTAGGTGAGTCTTCTTCCCTTAGTTCATAGCGATAAAATTGTAGGTAAGTTTTCTTTCCTTAGTTTATGGTGTTATTGTTTTTTAGAATTTTTACTGATGTGACTTCCCTTACGATCCACCACTGAATTAGCTAATAGTTGTTTATATACGTATATAACATAGTGTAACAGCACACACAGAGGAATGAATAATGGTACTCAGCCATTTTGGGGATACGAACTGAAAAACTATCTGGCATAAATCCTTTCGTCTCATTTTCATTGTTAAGTGTGGTGTTCTCGCATCGTACAAGTCAGATTTTTAATGCAGCGTAAAACAGTGTTAGAAATTACAATAAACGAATACACCACCCAGATCAAAAAGTTAATTAATTAACTAATTTTAACCGTTATTTCTCCTATTTTTGTCTCTAAGTTTCTTCTATTGTTTCCTTGTAGTTTTACTATTTTTTAAAGTTATTCAGGTCACATTACTTAATTGAAAATGGGTTTACCACTATCAATCTTTTTATATTCTTTTTTTCATGGGTTCAAGAATGATGTAAAATATTTATACACGAATAAACTGTACATAGTTTTCAGAAGAGCATTCGTGTCGAAAAAAAATAATAATAATTAATCGCTTATATACGGACCAAGAAGCTTATCATTCCTAAGTTATTAGTAAAAGTTATTTGCTTAGCGACTTCACAACTTTATAACTCAGAATTTGAAATTACCTGTATAAGTGGAATATCTCCAAGGAAATCTACAACTTCTTTCGCAAGGAATCGCTGGATGTCATCAGGAACTTCTACCACTTTTAGCTGAATCTCTTGGACATTTTCAAGCACTAAGTTTAAGCAAACTCGCAATGTCTGTTTGATATTCTCCTCATTCGCTGGGAACGGATTAATATAAGGAAGAAATTGGAATTTCTCCAATACTGGGGAAGCCTGCAGCTTTCTACGAGCTATGTAAGTTCCCTTCAGCCCTTTCAGCTGAATTCCACCAGAAGTGACAATGCTGCTTTCCTTCTCTAGTTGAACAAAAATACCTACAAAAAGACAAGAAAAACTGTTAGCCTTTGAGAAAGTAATGTAACTCATTCATAATAACACAATAGAATTGGATTTAAATTGAATTTAAACTTGAGTTGTACATTCTGTAAGAATTAAGAACAGAAATGTTACACCTGTATCATTCACTAATTTATATCATGTCGGACAACGTATTGTAAGAAGTTGTAACGTCTACACTTTCTGCAATTTTTTAAATAATTCTTCATATTATAACGAAATACTTTGGATAGATTAATAATTACCTGCACCTTAGGCAGAAAGTGCTCATACACAAGCACTATACCTAATATAATGTTAATGTAAAAATAACAAAAGAAGAATGTTTTTAATATATGTAAAAAAAAATATATTATGGGATAGTGTTATGTAGTTAGTTGCTATGTAGTTGTTGTTTATGGATACCTAATCATCTTGTATGTGTGCATGACAATTTGAATGAAAATACATAAAAGATGATTAGGTATCCATAAACAACAACTACATAGCAACTAACTACATAGCAACTAACTACATAACACTATCCCATAATATATTTTTTTACATATATTAAAAACATTCTTCTTTTGTTATTTTTACATTAACATTATATTAGGTATAGTGCTTGTGTATGAGCACTTTCTGCCTAAGGTGCAGGTAATTATTAATCTATCCAAAGTATTTCGTTATATAAAAAACATTCTTCTTTTGTTATTTTTACATTAACATTATATTAGGTATAGTGCTTGTGTATGAGCACTTTCTGCCTAAGGTGCAGGTAATTATTAATCTATCCAAAGTATTTCGTTATAATATGTACCCTATTAAATAACCCGCAGTGAAATTTTATCTGTGGTCTTTCTACTTACTTGTTTTGAGAATGGACAAAGATTGTTGTCCGAAATATACTGACGCAATTTTGTGGTTAGGCTACATTTTTTTTTTTTTTTTTTTTTTTTTTTTTTTTTGCTGTTTTTTAACTTGGTCTATTAATATACATTTGCAAATTAAACTTTTCAAATATTTAGCGTATTCGGGTTGTCTAAATACCGTATTTTACGGTATATAAGACGCACTTTTTTCTTCGAAAAATTGCCTCCAAAATTCAGGTGCGTCTTATACTGTAAGTTAATATAAAAATGTCCAATGCCGCGGGAAACCATATCTCTATCTGGTAACATTCAACTGGCAGGAGCAGTGCACCGATGCAACAAACATGAGTTGCGGAGATTCACAAGCTTGCTAACACTGTCTCCCTCCCGCCCCGCCATCACAAACCCAGAAACACAGACTAGAATATACAGACCGTAAACTCTGCGGGAAAAAAAATGGAAAAATATTACGGTATTATCGTTTTTAATTGCTTATAAATTAAGGTGTGTCTTACGGTTCGTAAAATACGGTAAGTATTGAGCCTTTAGAAGTCAAAATTGAGGATACATTTTTGAGATTTAAAAAAATATATATATATATGAAGACATATATGAGCCATTTTGTTCGATCATCTGCCATTTTTCAGTCAACACCATCATCGCATAACTACGGAACTTGCGTGGTTTCTTGTCAAAAAAAAATGTGACATGTGGTTTCCACAAGCCTCTCGTGGTTTTCAAAAGCCTCGCTTGACATTAATTTAACACCATTCAGAAAGTTTTTCAGAGACGGAAACAAATCTGACGGATCCAGATCTGGACTATACAGTAAACGCTCTAAAGCCTCTCAGTTTCTCTCAATTTTTGATAAATATTTTTAAAGATGTAGAAGGTCTGGTGTTGTCAGCGTGGTATACGACATCTTTTCTTTTGATCAGTTCAGGCCGTTGCTTTTAAATTGCTAAATGCTCTTATTGTCGAACTCCGAGTCTATCGTTCAGCCCGGCGGAAGCAGTCTGTGATGCACAGTGTTCTTCAAATCCCATCAGATGATAGCGTAACGGTCCTGAGCGTCAGTGGGGGCATTTAAACAGGCTGTGAAGCCTCTTCTTGTTTCGACCACGATCTTTTACACACTTTGTTATGGTAGGATAGCCAATTTTCATCATTCGTGGTCAACCGCTTCAGTAGAGATTCGCAGATAGAAATTCAATCGAGTAAATGCTTTTGAATCAGATTATATGGTACGTAAGGATCGAGCTTCTTTTTGTAGCCAGCTTTATCGAAATGGCTTAACACTATGTGATGATGGATAGATATTTGGGTCATGACTGCTTCCTCGGCTTTCGCCAGAATACAATCCACTTTTACTGTGAATGGTCGCCCACTGCGAGGAACATCCCAAACATCGAAAGTTCCAGAATTAAAGCTACTAAATCATCTTTTGACAAATTGCTTTCGATAACGTACACATATATAATAATAATAATGATCTTCAAATGTTTTTAAAATTAAGAAATTTAGGAACAAACGTACTATTATCTTCTGCTATATCAAGCTTAAAATATTGACCTCAACAGATTTGTTACCTGACTTAAGAAGATTTAGAGCAGGCATGTAGCCAGGATTTTGTAATAGGGAAGGTCCGTGACGAAGTATTGTGGTTATCACACCACTGACTTGATCATTATAAACTATTTTAGTGGCAACATATATTGGTTCGTTTATCCAGAATTTCGTAATGGATAATGGGGCGTAACATGAAACACTGTGATTATCATACCAGAGGCCCGATGATTCTAAACTATTTTACTGCCAACATATATTGGATCGTTTAGCTAGGATTTCGTAATGGGAGGGGGTGCGTGACATGAAACACTGTGGTTACACACCAGGGGCTTGATCAATCTAAACTTTTTTACAGGCAACATATATTAATTTGTTAGGACAATAAAGTGGGGATTTGTTAATAAGTATTTTAATAACAAACTATGAAGAAATCTCGAGTAAAAGAATATTATAAAAAGTATTGAAAAAGATGTTGTCTTCCGAGGTCATTCGAAGTCGGTTTTTCTTGTCTTCTTTCTCCTTCTTTTTCTTATCTTCATTTAATACCGTCAAGAATAGCAACGAGATCTATTTCGGCAGTAAAGACATTCTATAAAATGGATTAGTGTTGCCGCAAAATTCAAAGTTTCTTTAACAAATGTAACTAGAATCTATGTTGCCAGGCTCATATTATTCGTGATTGTGGTCATTTCTTAAGTTCTACCTGAGAGTCTATCTGATCGAACCGGTTTATCGATTGTCATTTGTAGTCCATAGGATTAGCATGGAGCTAGGTCGAATTCGGAATGCTCTGTTACAATAATATCCATTTGCAATTTGACCTCCACCCCTCCCGTTTCCTCAATACAAAGCTCCTCATAAGAAAGAGTAACTTGCTGTAGCTTTATATTTTTAACGCTGATTCTTCTTTTTCTTGCTTCTTTTTGTTTCATCATTCCTTATTTTTTTCTTTTCCAGTTCCAAATTGGAGGGGAGGTCCGGACCTCCCGAACCCACCCCTTTGCTACGTGCCTGTTTAGAGGATTTGATAAGAATCTCAAAAGATAATATTAGAAGTTATATGAATGAATGCATCTACTTATAGAATGAAGTACAGCAGAAGAATATTGGTAGAGCGCTCACCTCTGGTGCATGGGGTCCTTGGTTCGATCTCAGCTCGCATAAG
This sequence comes from Thermobia domestica, assembly GCF_964235325.1. Taxonomy (NCBI): domain Eukaryota; kingdom Metazoa; phylum Arthropoda; class Insecta; order Zygentoma; family Lepismatidae; genus Thermobia; species Thermobia domestica. The sequence goes on along the minus strand of NC_137461.1, from coordinate 32,624,336 downwards.
CGTTCTTTGTGGTGGACAAACACAGTGTTCATAGGTTTTCTTGGATTTTTCCCGTCTCCTCCCACTTTCTTCATTCCATCATTTCCTTCATTTCTCATCATCACCGTCTCCTTTAGCCAAGCCGATATAAGCGTGGAACGTAAAACTTAAACATTTCGTTTTATTTCATAACAAAAATTACGTTTTGTTAAATGGTTCTTGTTAGAAAAGAAAATAGAGTCACGGTAAAAAGAAATAATTTTTGGCTTTTTTTTCTTACACTTTGTGTAACAGAAGTATTAACCACTATGTTGACACAACTTACGTGAACTATTATTGATAACTGCTGTGTACGGAAGACCACAATTTGAGTTTATATCTGAAAGGAAACTGAACACAACATAGTTGTAAGGCAGAAATTGAGAAATAAATTTTATAAACATGTGAATATAAAAATTGTTTGCGGCTTGAAGAATTTGCTTTCCCTAATGAACAGAAAATAGATTTAAATATAATCTTTTGATTATGTTTGTGTTCTGAATATTTGGCAACAAAAAGTGTGTATGTGTACCTTCATTTTCTTCTAACTTGTTCACAATTTCAAGATGTTTCCTTGGATGAATAATAAGCCTTTCTACACCAGTAGGGACCATGAGGCCTCTTGATTCTTGACCAAGAATGGATAGTTGCATCATTGTGTCCATAAAAGTGATCCAGTTTGACTCCCAACGTAATTTGCCGGTTTCACCTGTAAGAGAATATGTACAAGTATAGAGAGAGAGAGAGAGAGAGAGAAAGAATAAATGTATAACTTTACAAATCAAACATGAATATCATTTGAGAAAATAAATAAGAAAGTATAATATCAGTTTGAACTTGAAGTAAGTTCAGTGTCCACGTTTCGAATTTCCAGTGATTCGAGGAAGAATTTGTAAGGAAAGGTAAAATTTTATTTTTGTAGTAAATATAAAAGAAAGAAACTGTAATTATTTGAGTCTATTTTGTGTACCTACCTTTTGTATCGCATTCCATTATTCCTTGGAACAATCCAGTGTAATCATATCCTCGAAGTCTCAATTCTTTGTACACATCGTTTGTGTTTAGAGGCAAATACTCAGACTTTGTAGTGGCGGCATCCACTGGTGGCAATTCTACAATCTCTTTGTCAATATTCAACGGTATCCTGATCCTTCCAGTAACGACTGTACTTTCACCTTCGCTAATTTCAAAATCTCCCGTTCCCGACATGATCATAATTGAGAACTTGATAGTTCCTGGAAAGCAAGAAACAGGAAGCTAAACAAATTTGTAACGTGCTTAAGAAAACAAATTAAAAAGTTAACAAAATTTTCAGTTTTTATAGATCTCGTAGCATAGTCCTATGATAATGTTTCATGAGTACGTTCTATTATTCATGCAATAGCTCATAGTATTTATGTGCTTCTGATTAGCTTACAATTCACCATTCATTGTGTAAATGTAACATTTGTTTTAGCAAGTATTGTGTTACAAAATCATTGGAGATAATAGTGTAAAATTTCATTATTTCTGCAATAGTTTCTACTTTTCTTTTTTTCAACCTCATTGTAGTTTGTAAAATAAATTATTTTTAAGTTTTTTTTTCCCTTTCAGTTGGCCCTACTTTTGTGCAAGATACAAGATCGACATGATTTTATTACTCTGTTAGCTGGCCACTTGTGTACCACCATAGAAGACAAAAATTTTATCAGAAAGCTGAAAGAGTGGGCCACCATTATAAAATTGACCTTAGGTGTAATTTGGCCGCTGTGCTGTAGAGGTATAAATAAATAAACAAGTTTTACTACTAGTATATAACATGTAGCTTATGTCATTTAGGCAGTTTTCTGTACTACGAGAGATTGCCAAAGCTAACTGTATTTAGTTACTTTAGTTACTTATTTGGGAATAAAGGGGTTTAGTTTCAAGGACTATTGTTTTTCCATTTTACTACTTATAAGCTATACGATAAACTATTCGTGAAACTTGTAACATTTCACAGGGAAAAAAATTACTGTGGAATATGAGATAGCAAAACTGTAAACATTTGATTGGACTCTGATGTATGTTGCCATTTAGGTAGAAATTACGTGCGTTGTACTCGCGCTGAGAGTTGCCTACTTGACCAAAAGTAATGAATACATAAAGAAGCTTCGCTTTCTGTGTCGTTTAATGGAACATCAGTTCGTGTTGATTTTCTTGTGAAAAGTAATGTTAAATTAATTATGAAAATAGTGTGAAGAACGGGGCTTTATATGTAGTGGATAAATTTGTATACAAATGTACACATAGTATTCAAAAGGTTTATATAAACTATTTCTAAATTTGAACCTAATTTTTTTCTTTCTTTAGATATAATAGAAATTTTAACTGAACTTGTTGGGTGCTGGTATGCATTTGCACACAAGGGACAATACGTCTTTCAGCCCTTCTGGCATGTTTAATCTTGTTTTGGGAAAACTCTATTTTGAAATTAATAACTCAAAATTAATGAAGATTCTGCATTGTTGTTATACAACTACTTTTCACTTCCGAATTTGATAATGGATTAAACACAAACTCAAATTTAAATTCACTTTTCGAAAACAGTTTAGAAAGCTTTACTTGTTAAGTATATATATATATATATATATATATATATATATATATATATATATATATATATATATATATATATATATATATATATATATATTTGTTATTACTTGTTGCTTCTTTACATATGTTGAAACTTAATGAAATAAATTGCATGTTTTCGAAAAGCATTTCTCATTCTATGTATGCTAGAAGTTAACTTGATACAAGTGACGTATGGTAAAACCCATTAATGGACTCCCACAGCAGGATTATACCAGGAGCAAGTATTCCTTCAAACTGAGCATATAGTTTATGAGATAATTTAATTATAAATAAGTGAATTATGAGTTTGTGATTTAAAAAGAACATGTGAATATTCATTAAAAGTATTACTAGAGTAAACATAAAAAAAAATATAAATTATACTCTTAAAACAAGTGGTTACTATAGGCAAAATAAACATTATTTCTGTCATAGAAATAATAACCATTCAATATTCAATTTCTATACCGCTATGTAATATGATTTCGCTGTACACACAGTAATGTTATAACCATTAACAAGACAATCTTGAATATTTGTTTCAAGCCTTACCTTCTCGAGGGACTGTTGTAGCTCGAAGGAATTTTACATTTTCAAATACCACTCCAAAGTCGTCGTATTTTGAAGCTTTCATTTTGGCGAAGGCTTCCCAAACAAGTTTCTGCAAAAAAACAATAAAACTCAGAAACAAAATGAAAACGAAGTACATTTAAGTATCAATTACAGCCATGGTTATGAATTTAAATATTTTCTTCTTAAAGACTTCATGTGGCTAACTCGTCGATAATATCGTGTATAGAAATTTGAAAACAAAAATGACAAGTAACAATTTTTTTTAGACTTTATTTTATGATCATGATAAAATTTCCTTTGCAAAAAGAAAAAGAGTTCGTCCATGTAATAATTGAAAGTTTGTAAAGCTTCTTTTATTGAGGGTAAATACGGGATGGACATAAAGTCTCTTCCTGATAACAAATATTAAGAAGAAGAAAAAAAATGATAGATGCATGTTGCTTGAAAATATTGCTTGCTATTTTAAGATTTTGCCAGATCCTGTGCTACCATCTACTGCAGCTGACAGCAGTGCGACAGTCATTTGTTTAGAAATGGCATCAGTACAGCGGAAAGCGAAGTGTGTGTTGCGGTATCATGAAATACAATTCAACGAACACTCAGGAGAGAGCATGGATAACAGCCACCAGATGTTAAGAGAATAAACGAATGGTATAGCAAGTTTATTGCAACAAGGAGTGTTTTAGGTGATAGAAGAGGTAGATGGAGTCTTAGTGAGGAACGTGTAGAAGCTGTTCGTGTTGTTCAACCCCGAAGCCCACAGAAATCCTTGCGTTGCGAACTTCTTCCTGTGGGGTTACATTATAGACAGGGTTTATGCAACACCTCTCCGTGATATTGCAACACTCGAAAACAGGATAAGAATCGTTATAGACACAGTGACTCATGAAATGCTGAGTAACACATAGATGGAAATTGAATATCGCATGGATGTCTTGAGAACAACTAATGAAGCACATGTGGAAATCCTATAAATCTGGTTAAAATATAAATTTTTTGAGTTTTCCTATTATTTTCCACAAACCGCATGCTTCTATCATTCTTAGATTTCCTTTTATTAATGTTTGTATTCAGAGAGAGACTTTATGTCCACCCTGTATTTTACTTTATATCTATTGAAAGGGAACATACATTATTCCAGATTATCTGAAATCAAGTACTAAAACATTTTATGAGATTAAATAAAAATATATTATGTTACACTGACAAATTTATTATATTCCTCTCTCCCGATGCACTGCAAACTCCAAAATCGCTACAAAATCACTATAAATAGAAAATTTTATTCTTGACTTTTTGTTTCCTTGTTTGTAATATATCTGTATATCAGTGCGTGGTTCCTTATTGCTTTTCCTAGTTAAAATAAATATTATTCTGAAATTATTAAGAGTGCAATAAGCAACTTTACTTACCAAATAACCTGTAGCAGGGAACAGAACTTTTCCATCAATAGTATGGCCCAGATAGAATTCATCATCTTCATCTCTTACGTCAATTTTAACCACATAATCTGTTGTGGAATCCTTCTGGCGCTGTAAGATATGAAGCATAAATTAGTGATTAGGTGATTTTGTTCTTATTTATTTATTTATTTATTTATTTATTAAAACGCCGACCTCTTCGGTTGGTCGTTTCTGTCATGTGTTCATCTATTCTTTGTGGCCGATTTTCTTTTTTCAAGTAGAAGTTGCTGATCAACTTGGTAAATTTCTGATATATATGAAAGACAGTTTGCTGTGAAATTAATAATCGCCAACGAAATAGGTTTCAATAACATACAAAGAGTGAAAAAGTGAATGGCTGGACCGAGACTCGAACCCGGAATCTCTGGTATACCGTGCCAATGCGATAATCACTAAGCTACTCAGTGTGCTTCCCAAAATAGCCATACACTCTTTTACTCTCGAAATCTGTGCTTTCCACTGAGACTACTTGGCTTGTACAGTCAGAAACAATGTTAAGTATAGGTTGGAGCTATCATTTCTTATACCTCCAACCCATATTGAATATTGTTTCTGACTGTATATTGTCAGCCTTCTGCTGTGCTTGGACAATTCAGAGTTCATACATTGAGAAGACCTTTCGGTTGTAAGGTTGTAATTTCGTGTATATTAATGAAAGGAGAATCCGGGTTCGAGTCACGTGTCTAGTCATACACTTTTTCACTCTTTCTGTGTTTATTGAATTCGCACCTACAGAGGATCTGCTGTTTAAAATATAATTGGTTGTTTCCTCCTTCATAATACAAATATATATAGACGAATATGCGTCATTTTGAGGTTATAACTCACCAAGGATTGGTCGAAATGAAATGAAAAAGGGTCATAACTCAAGAACGAAATGTTTGATGAATATCAGGTGAAAGAACATTAGTTATTTTGTGCCTGGATATGGAATGTATACCAGTTTTCAGTTCCTGATCTTTCCTTCTTCGTTTGTAGAAGATCTCATGAATTTTCTCTATGCTACGGAGCTAATCTTACCATCGCCCCAGCTCCACATCAACATTAACAGAATCTAGAGTCAATATAATAAGAATGTACTTTCACCTGATCTTTATCCTACAATTCGAGTTACTACTCTTCATTTTAAAGTTTCAACCTTCATTTACTATTTTGAGCAGGGTGTAACTCCAAAATGACGCATTTGTGCATTAGGGTTGTTATTTTTCGGTAAGCCCAAAACGGGATACACTTATCGAATATGTGCAAATCACCATTTCTTCATACCCAAATTTGTACATGTGACTATTAATAATAATAGGAAGAAATACATATATTCACGGATGAAAATTGTAGTGAAATTTAAACCAAAAATCAAATGAAACAGAAAGCCCGTAACGTGAGCTTGTTGGCGGTCAGTTGAACTGAATTTATTAGCCCTTGAACTGGTCAAAGAATAACGTCATTGGTTGTGATTTTACTGGTACAAACACTATTGCTAGGAAATGTTAACGATAGAAGTATAGCGAAATCTCGATAGTCACAGATTGATATCATGGGTCAAAATTTACGAATGTCACTAAAAATTTATGTTGGATGTTTTGTGAATGTTTTGAATAGCTTCCGTTATATACTGTAATATGACCGCCTTAAGTGTAACTCGAGACGCTGAAAATTTTCCTAAAATTCAGAATGCAAATTCTTTTAGCTGTTGTTATTCTTCATCAAAAACTATTCAATTTCTCTTTACACTGTATAATACAATGCTGAACCGCAACCTCGGTGTATTTGGGAAAATTCTCAACCTGCAAGTATATGTTATGTAGATGCTACTCCTACTTCCATTGCAGTCACTTCCCAGAAAGAATGACTTATTGTTTCAATAGACAGGGTTACACACCCGTCCTATTTTTGTTATCGAATTTCTTGCAGCTGCATTTGCGGTAGTATTGTTCTTTCCAAATTTAGTGCACATTTACTCTGATGGCATAGCTATTATTTATTGTTTTAACAAAAAAAAACTTTGTATAGAGTGTATTATTTTTTTGTCTATTGCTCGTCTAATTTATAATATGAAAAACTATGGAATTTCTCATGTATCGTCTTTGTACAACAAAGCTGATGAAGCCTCACAAGTATTTGATATTGTTTCAGAGATCTTTGCATGTAAATTGTGATGACATTGTATAAACTATTGATATTTAATACCTAAAGTTCATTTGAGTGGTTGTGATAACTGATTTATTAATTATGGTGACTAACTAAGACCTTAATTACAATAAAATCTTTCAAAAACTTTTGTTGATATGGTGTATTAAATAATTGCAAACTGTAAGAGAAATGTTAAACTAAGTGAACGTCGCTATCTATTATTGCTGAATTTTGTCATGTATATGAATTTAAACATATTTTTCGTACTAAATATTTTATTTCGGGACCAAAAACTGGAAGTATTAAAAATCTTGTAACAGTTACGTTTGGCCTGAAATAAAAATATCTATCTCTGCGTATTCTCTCTGTTGTATGCGTTGGTTCTAAATTTCTTGCAGACACCTGCAGTAAACAGCGATTTAACTTCTTGAGTCACACAAAATCACATTGTTTAATGTTATCCATAATCACAATTTCCTAATTCCTTTTGTTCCATGTATAAAAATGTAGTACGAAACTAAACAATAAAAATTGCATTACTCAAAATACATATAAATTGTACGAGTATAATGAAGAATGAATCTCGTTTCTTTATGAAAGAGAAATCATTATAGAACACTAGAAAAATACCCGTTATTCGCACGGGGAGAATACTTATATTTTGGACATAAAAAGTGAATTTGAATTTAGACAGCATCAGAAGTGTTACTGTTCGTCTCAGTGATCCGAAAACTCTAAATTCTACAGTAATGTCGGTCATTTTCGATCATTTTCAAGTATCTCTACCCTTCCCCTTCCATGAGTTGCAAAGTAAAATAATAAAAACCATCCCAGGCCCTATCCTCATCTATTTTGAAACTTTGATCGAGATTGATCGGGTGGTTCCAGAGGTACGAAATCACAAACATAGTGACTTTCATTTTTAAACATACATATATATATATAGATAAATGAAATTATATTTTTATTGATCGATTATCATATTAAGATGAGCATCTGTTTACCAGTGGGTTGTAATCAGGAATACTAAGGTCTTCTGAATGATCCCAAACTACAAGAGGAGAAATCATTGGAGTTCCTCTGCCAACAGGGAATTGGACCTTGGGGTACATTTCCTGTACTTTGGGCTGTAGCCCTGCTTCATATAACCTGGAAGGAGGAAAACAGTTTAATGTATTCATACAGCTAATGTATTTCTTGTTTATTTTTTTTATGGATTTATTTGAATGTGCTCACAGAAACAATATGCTACCGTTTGTAAGTTATTTTGTCGTTGAGATGCTTCAATATAAGTTTTTGAAAGATTATATACATATTGTAGTAACCATATTTTATTGATTTCAATTTTTATTATTGTTATAATAATAATAATAATAATAATAATAATAATAATAATAATAATAATAATAATAATAATAATAATAATAATAATAATAATAATAATGATGATGATGATGATGATGAGTGCCGATGTATAGTCTAAGGAGTAGATCGACATTGGTAGTACTAATTCAAAGGAGAAATATTAAGAAGAGTAACAATGTCTTACAACAATTTAAAATGAACATATGTTGGGAGAAGTAACAGAGCAATCTTTACAAAAAATGAACTGTTTTAACTTTATGACAAGGGATTTAATTGCCAATCTTTATTTTATAATTATTGTGTATCTTCAGAATATCTTAGTTATAATCTTTTATTCAAAGAACCAATCTTTAACGTTGGAATATAACAATAAGTGACCAGGATCTTTTGCATGCCGGATTTGCAATTTTAAGCAAGGTAAGCTCATTCTTTTAAATGATAATTAAATGACGCTTTAATTTGCATAGTTCTGTAAATAGTATTTTATGAAATTGACTGTTTTTATTTTAATCCTGTTTTATAAATCAATTTGAACCTTGTAATTTAAATATATTAACCTTCTGATAAGTACCTTAACCTTCTCTAATATTCATTCTATACTACAAGTTTTCTGGTCAGTTGAAAATGATTATATAATGGTTTTAACATAATGTTGCATTTTTAGCTATGAGCTGCTCACAGCACTTAAAATAACATTATTTATTATTATTATTATTATTATTATTATTATTATTATTATTATTATTATTATTATTATTATTATTATTATTATTATTATTATTATTATTATATAAAAGTGTTTTTCTACAAATTTGCAACATTCTAACTTTATGAAAATAAAATAACAAAGGCTAAACTGTCAACTTTATACAGAGTGTTTCAAAACAAGGCCTACAAAGTTTGGGAGGAGATTCCTGACACCAAGATATGACAAAAAGTATAGACCAACCTAGTTGCAGAAATTCGCCCTTTCGGAGTTATGAGTTCCTGAAAACATGAAAAGAAAGAACTTTAAAGATCCATAGCTCCAATGCTATAGTACCTACCATAGTCGAGTGAAGATTACTTAGGAACTAATATGTGCGCTCCAAAACATACATATTTCGGAGCCCTACGGTACTCATGCAACAATTTTTATAGAGCGAGTTTGGCTACAGGCATATAATTTGAAGTGCTAGCCAACTACCTCTATAAAAATTGATGCGGAAGTATCGCAGGATTCTGAAACATGATATTTGGATAGGGTACATACTAGTTCCAAATGAAGTCTTGACCCGACTACAGTAGGTCCCGTAGTATTGGAGCTATGGACCTTTAAAGTTCATTTTTTTATGTTTTCGGCAGCCTATAACTCTGAAAGGAAGCATTTCTGCACTCAAGTTGGTCTATACTTTTGTCTTATCTTGGTATCAGCAATCACCTCCCAAACGTTGTCGGTGTTGTTCTGAAACACCTTGTATAACAAAAATTTCTTGTTTATATAAATATGTAAATATTATAACTTTCCATAAGCCAAATCTTCGTAAATACAACATTACACGTGTAAATTATGTAAAATAGTTGTAATACAAGCTAAACACCTCAACATTTATTTCCATATAAAAAGATATAGTCAAAAATTCAAAATAATAAAACCAAATAATTAAGTCATAAAACAAACATATCAACAAATGCTGAGTTAAAACAAATCTCAAATTGATTCCAGATTTTACTAACATCTATTTTAGTTAAATCAAATCTCAAATTGATTTGGCTAACATCTATTTCTATCTATTTTCTGAGTTAAACCTGTGTATCCCTTAAGTATTAAACTAGTTATTGTAATGTAAGCGGTTTGAAGAGAAGTCGGATCAATAAACTCAGAAGGTACTCATCCACTAACTTTTTTTTTTTTTATATATATAATGTATCGAACGTCAAATTTTCTGTGACTACTTACTGTCCTATCAACATTGCCAAGACTTAAGTAAAGAACAGAATTTGGCAAGATTAAGGTGCATGGAAAATAAACGTTTACATTGTATCAAATACAGTTCCTTATCTAAATCTTAACAACGTTGACATAAAAAATTCAACGTTTAATATATATTAAATAATGTACACGAATTTGAAGAAGCAAGAACGACAATGACTGAGCTTATTGGTAAAATTATTATAGTTAATTTTTGAACTTAATTACTATAAATTCAACTAGAGTGATAGATATCAAAACGCATCTCGTTGAACTTAAATTACTTTAAATTCAACTACAGTGATATCAAAACGTATCTCGTTAAACTTAAATTACTTGAAATTCAACTGCAGTGATACATATCAAAGCGTATCTCGTAGTAAGTATTTAGTACTATTAAGAAGAAAGTTCTTAAATGTAGTTCCAATTGTTGTTGCTAGCTTCCATATCAACTACTCCTTACTTGATTAGGAAAGAAAGGGGGGGGGGAGGAAATCTTCAAGCAATTACGTTTAGAGAAATATGGAAGTTTTAAATAATGTCTCAAGAAAATACGTCTATATGTCTACCAAGATAATCTTAAGTTGTGGTAGTTTTTTCTCTTTTTCTTCCCTTGTTTATCATTAGATTAAATGTACTGAAAAGTACATGAAAGCTCTACTGAAAGGGTAACAAACTGAGTAATAAACAGTAATAATAAACTGAAAGAATTGCAAATTAGCAGATAACTTTTTGCTGCTTCTACATGTGTTTGACAGTAGATTACAACGTGAACTATATCATAATTCAAAAAATACACATATGTAGAACTCACTTTCCAATATTTGTGAAGAAGAACTCAACGTTATTTTCGTAATTTCGCTTTGCCAGAGATACATTGGTGCAATTCTTGGATAGAGATCGCCGGAGAATGGCTTGCAGCAACCCATGAGGTGCAATCTCAATCGCAATGGCGTTGTCCGGAATATGCCTAGAAGCCTCTTCAAAGAGAACTGGACATAGAAGATTGTTGGTATGATATTCTGCAGACGAATATTTGGCCAGATCTGAATCCCAATTACTTTCAGGAACGGAAGAACTCACCCACTTTGAAGATCTTGCTTTAGGTTCAGGTATAACCTGTTCAAAGAAAGAAAAATGTAGTTACATCAAAAAGTAATTATATTAGCTTACGAAATTATTTGACAAAACTTTAATGCAGAAACTCTTCGAATGTTCCACAATGAGTATATAAATATGTGTATATAAATAAAGACCTTCCATCAAGTGTTATAAAAATATTGACACGACTATTTCAGGTTTGTCAAAGCATCTATTGAAATCGACATAGAAAGTATCCACAAATTACACAATTCTAAACCTTTCTTCGTATTGTTATTATTTAGCTTTACGTCCCACTATTATACCATTTAGGCTAAAAAAAAAAATAATAAAAAATTAATGAAAGTGAATGATTATACAGGGTGTTCACATTTGGATAGTTCACATACTAGTTTCTCGTGATGTTTTGACCTGACTACGATCGGTCTTATAGTAGTAGAACTATGGACCTATAAAGTTCATTTCTTCATGTTTTCGGTAGTCTATAACTACGAAAATATACACTTCCGACCACAAGTCCATATCAACTTTTTTTTTTTTTTTTTTTTTTTTGATGTGAGGAATCTATTTCCAAAATATTGTGACAATTTTTTTTGTAACACCCTGTATAATTATTTTTTTGTGCTGTCCCACTGGGAATCGAATCCGAGACTGTATGTACTAAAGATATAACTGCTAGCCACTAGACCAGCGGGTAGGACTCGACTGTTACAACGTTTATTGAAAACGATATAATAGAAAGTGTCTATAAGATACACAATTATAAAGCATAAAGGTCTATTTTAGAATTCTGTTTCAATTTTTATTAATAAACTATCGTTAAGTCTGGACCAGGTTAACTTCAACAGAAACTAGCATAGCATTATTACTAAGTTGTCTGAAAACTATATAAATAATTAAACGAAAAGAAGAAAACTTACGTTTGTAGAAGTTTCTTCTTTAAAAAGCAAAACACATTTTGATATATAACCTCAACTTAATGTTGATATATACACCACTGTTTAATATTTCTGATTATGCTAATCAAAAATATAATAATCACTGCTCAAAATAAGGAAGTATCAATAGTCTAAACATCTATTCATAAGATCTCTTTCAAACTTCATTACTTATAATATTCAAGATTTGTCGCCTTCGTCAGAAACATGTATTATGGTAGATAATACATGTTTCTGACAAAGGCGACAAATGTACCATAATACACTATATACATGTATATATATATATATATATATATATATATATATATATATATATATATATATATATATATTCAAGAAAAGTGTTACTGGAAGTTTTATTTTATTTTGTGATTATATTTGCCTACTTGAAACGTTAAAATAATTTCTACAATCATATTTAAAATTATGGAAATTTTTATATTTACATTTTGAAAAAGTATCTCAATTTTCTAGAAAATATCTACGTTCTTCCTATATATTTTTTATCAGTAACTTCAGAACGAAGGCCCATTTTAAGTGCAATTATCAGTAAATTTATATAGAACGAAGTTCTCTTTATATCAAAGAAAATTTATTTCAATTATTAATTAAAAATATGCCGGAAGGGTATTTAATTGATGTGCTTATATCCGTATGTAAAATTACACATTTTGTTTCATAGTCATAAAATTAAATGAACATTTGAATATATATATATATATATATATATATATATATATATATATAAATATATATATATATATGCCGTGTTTACTTGCGTAATAGTTTTAGTTTTATTATTTAATTCATGAAATATTTTTGGTACTTATCTTTTAGGTATTACTCCACCTTATGATCATCTTATTAAAAATAAAATATTTTTATCTTTTAAGTTTACCTCACGTAAATATTCAAGAAGTTTAGGTCCAGCACTCGCAATGTACCGGCTGTGATAAGCAATGTCGGAACACCTGACAGTCTTTGCAAATATTCCCTGATCCTGCAGAACCTTCACAAACTCTTTCATTTGTTCTGCTGGTCCTGATAATGTTGCACTATCTGGTCCGTTGTGGCAAGCAACTTCAATTCCTGGTGGGCATTTTTCCTTCACTTGTTCGTAAGACATACCTACAAGAAAGTACTAAATGTTAACTCAATTGTTTCTACATATTACATAAAGAAAGACCTAGGTATAGCGAAAACAGCTAAAAAGGATAGAAAAGAAAGAATTGATCATATTCAGAAATCTTATATTCTGCAAGTATGGTTGGCAAATTAGGTAAAAAATAGTTACGTAAACCATTAAGAAATAAAACATACTTGATTGTGTTACAAAATGTTATTGCTTAATATAAATGACATAAACATGATGAAAATTGTTAGCAAAATTGCAAGAGAATATAACAAAACAACTTGAGTATTAGGCATACCTACAGCTGCCATGAGACCTTTGATAAAGACAGTCTCAATTGAAGCAAGACCTCTGGAATATGCACACAGAACCATTTGTTCAGCAGTAAAACATCCATCAGCATAAGCGCAACCAAGTTCTCCGACTGAATGGCCAACAATACCATCGGCCTGTATGCCAATGGAATGTAAAACATCCACTAAACCAACCTATAGATATAAAAGAAGTATGGTAACACCAATTCTAAAATAATCAGTTTTACATCCTGGAAAAAACTAAACAGAATTAATATGACAGAATGAAGATTTTAAGGTGGCCATAGTCTTTAATGATTAATTGCGTTGCGTATTATTTGATTGTAATTTATTGTAAACAACATTCTTTCAAGAATGTTACATCCTTTTGAAATGTTTTAATACCACACCTTTTCTTCAAAACGACAGATGTTCAAATTTAAAATAAAAACTAGCAGAATGCCCGTTCTTCGCACGGGAAGAATGCGTTACATTTTGGACATAAGCACCAAAACTGTCACTAATCAACTTAGAGACCCTAAAAACTATGAATTCGACACTAACATTGGTCATTTTCAACTATTTTTACATGTCACCATCCTTCATTAGGAGTAATAATAGTTGCTGAATTTGGATTTAAACGGCATCGGAAGTGTCACTGTTCATCTCAGCGACCCTGAAAACCATGGATTCGACACTAATAACGTTCATTTTCGATCATTTATTTTAAATATCTCCCCCTTCCCAAAGTTGAGCAGTCAAAGTGAAATGATTAAAAACAAATCCCAGGCCCAAATCTCATATATGTTGAAAATTTGATTGAGATTGGTCGAGTGGTTCAAGAGTTAAGTCACAAACATAGTCACTTTCATATTTACATATATAAAACAAAACAAACAAAGAAAGAAAAAAGAAAAACCACAAAGTTTAAAATCTGATCTTTGTCTTTTCCTTTTTCCAATAAGAACAATAATAGTTTCCTTTTTAAATCAGCCGAACCAGGGCAGAATTCTGTCATTTAGAAGAGAAACGTAAATTTGTTGCTTTTATGTTATGATTTGACTTGCAGGATTTAATATGATGCACAGTGCATCGCTACTATAAACCGACTCACTCAATTCACCCTAAAACTACCCTAAATGGCACATGAAAAACTCTATATTTTGAAGGAAAGATAATAGAAATTGATTACTTCAGTAAAACTCTTAAATGTCAAGGAAATAGATGAAACCATAATGTAATTTAAGTCTCTAATAAAATATTCAATCTCCAAATTTAGAAAAAATAATGAGTTAGAACAACTACTTCTGATTCCTTTATCCGGGACCTTTTTTAAAACGCTTTAGTGATTTTATTCCTAGCAACAAGTTGGAATTCGATATACTAATGTTTTAAAACTTTGTTTCCATTAAAGCATGAATATAATATATATATATATATATATATATATATATATATATATATATATATATATATATATATATATATATATATTAATACAGAATTTCAAGGTTACCGTACTCTTTAATGATTAATTGTGTTGCATATTATTTGGTTGCAACTTAATGTAAATAGCATTCTTTCATTTCTGCGTTCAAGAAATATTTGCAAAGTAATTAGCATTCTCATACCTGTACATAAAGGTTTCCAATCAACTATGTATTTTAGATATTCTGCAAACACACTTTCATCATAGATACTTATATTCTTCGAAAAATGAGTTTTGTGTTTACAGGGATTAACCCTTTTCTCTTGAAAGTATATCAATAACTATAGTAATCCATAGACTGACGATTAATTAACTGAGACCATAGACTGACGCTGATTGGACATCGCCATTGACCAATCAAATTCCGCCCTCCTTCCTACCAGTATCTACATAATAAAGGCATCTGCTTTTGGTTTCTCGTACTTTACCCTCCTGAAGACGAGAACAATCTTGCCGGTTTTCGAAACGTTGGACGACATAGAACCCACCTGGCTGATTATTTGAGAACAACTATATGCATCACGACGCCAAGAAGGCTTCAGTTCTTATTTTAAAGTAATTCAATTATTAATTTATTTTATAAAAAACATAAACTATTGAATTATAATTTTATAATTCTATTAACAATAATATTAAATCCTTATGATACTACATGAATAAACACGAAAACTATCATTGTACTATCTTCAGCGTTCAATTGTTTACTTGTTGTCTACAATTTGTAGGTTCAACTTACCTGAATTGCTGCTATTCCAACAAAAGAGTTCAAAATGTTGTCAAACATGCTTTCATCATCATGAGTAATGATCTTATAGACATCAATGCCTTTTGGTTTGAGTACTTTATCGCACTTCGCAATGGCGTCGGCGAATACTTTCAACTGAAGGAAGTCTTTGCCCATTCCGGCCCATTGGCTGCCCATGCCAGAGAACACAAACCAAACTGGTCTTTTGTCACCTGCGAAGTACTAACGAAACAAAACAATCATAATGCCATATTCAACACTACTACACGAGTAATATAATGCAAAATATTAGGAGAAATATATTTCTTAATGTAGCTTGACATACAAAAACGAACATGCTATTAAGACAAATTCTCAATGACTAGAATTCATTTATTTAATGGAAAGACTTTTTTTAAAGTCCCTTTGATTGGGTTAGCTGATGGATAAACTTGATAATTTATGATTTTAATTCCTTCCTCTTCTAGCTTACTACTTATTCTAGAACTTCTTATTTCTAAGATTATACTAGGACATTACTTTAGAAATACTTTTGTTAGTTTCGGCTTTTGGGTGTTCATAGATTTCAATCAAAAATGTTCTTGTATACCTTATATATCTGGAAAACTACATATAGTGTAGCCAAACCCAAAATATCGCTTAACTCAGTATGATGTGCTTATTCCGTAGAAAATACGAAAATGCAATTTAGGGGCCGTTCAAAAAATTTTGTGGCCCCTAAAAATAAAAAAAAAACTATTATATTTCAATCAAAAATTTTCTTGTACGCCTTATATCCGGAGAACTACATATAGTGAAGACGAACCCAAACTATCACTTAACTCAGCATGATGTGCTTATTCAGTAAAAAAAAATACGAAAACTCCATTTAGGGACCGTTAAAAAATTATGGCCGCTGATCCAAAAAGTAATTGTTGGCAAAGATCGAGATCTTCTGATGCATTTTTGGATCATTCCTTAAAATTCTTGGCCAAGATTGCAATCTTTTGATCCTTTTATTTTTTTAATTTCTATTTTACTTTTTCAATATTTATTTATTTATTTCTGGTCATTTCTAAAATTCTTTAACTAACTGATTCATACCAGCTTTGCTATATTCAATAACTTACACTAAAATACAAATGCTGAGCAAAGCAACGTATTTATAAAATGTGACAGTTTCGGATATCTAACATATCCTTCTTCAGACACTATCGAAAACAAATGAAAATGCATATATATATAGAGAGAGAGTCATTGTAATGACAATTTTAAAATTCTTTAACAGACATATACATTCATTGTTAAGAAAAATTTAATTTCTTTTAACTTACAGGTGTGTATATATAGTCATTGTTAAGAATTTTTAAATTCTTTTAACAGACATATATAACAGAAAGACGGAAAATTCTGAACGCTGATTGGCTAATAAATAAAGAACCATTCAATCATAATAGAGGTTGATCAAATTGAAACTAAACACTAAATACCTAGATCCTCCCTCGTCCAGTGGAAAATAAGCTACAAGCTATTTTGTAGCTTATTTTTCACTGGACCAGGGAGGATCTAGTGTTTAGTTTCAATTTGATCAACTTTTATTATGATTGGGTGATTCTTTATTGATTAGCCAATCAGCGTTCAGAATTTTCCGTGTTTCTGTTATATATGTCTGTTAAAAGAATTAAAAAATTCTTAACAATGACTATATATATAAGGTAAAAGAAATTAAATTTATCTTAACGATGAATATATGTCTGTTAAAGAATTTTAAAATTGTCATAACAATGACTATATATACATGGCGTTTCAAAACAACACCGACAACGTTTGGGAGGTGATTCCTGACATCAAAATAAGACAAAAAGTATAGACCAACTTGGGTGCACAAATGCTTCCTTTCGGAGTTATAGGCTGCCGAAATCATAAAAAAAATTGAACTTTAAAGGTCCATAGCTCCAAAACTATAGGACCTACCGAAGTCGGGTCAAGACTTCCCTTAGGAAGTAATATGTACGCTATCCAAAAATCAATGTTTCAAAATTCTGCGGTACTTCCGCAACAGTTTTCATAGAGGCAGTTTGGCTACGGGCACATAATTTGAAGTACTCAAGAACTACGTCTATAAAAATTGTTGCGGAAATACCGAAGGACTCTGAAACATGGATATTTGGATAAGGCACATACTAATTTCTAAGTGAAGTCTTGACCCGACTACGGTAAGGTCCCATAGATATAGACCTTTAAAGTTCAATTTTTCATGATTTTGGCAGCCTATAAGTCCGAAAGAAAGGATTTGTGCACCCAAGTTGGCCTATACTTTTTCTTATCTTATCTTGGTGGCAGGAATCACCTCCCAAACGTTGTCAGTGTTGTTTGGAAACACCCTGTATATATGCATTTTCATTTATTTTCGATAGTGTCTGAAGAAGGATATGTTAGATATCCGAAACTGTCACATTTATTATTTTATAATAAAATGTTGCTTTGCTCAGCATTTGTATTTTAGTGTAAGCTAAAGTTCTTGTTTTACTAGTTTATCAACTGCCTTTAAATCGGTTAAACAGTTGCTGTTATCTCTACTTTCATATTAGGATATTATTTTTGTCATTGTCGGTTTTGACTCTTGACCTAGACTGATTTTAATCAAATTGATAGGTTACCTAAGCAGACTATTAATTATAATTTTAAGTCAATTTTTATCCAAATAGATGTAGCGTTTCGTGAATAATAGAACTTCACGAAAGGGCAATATTTAGGTAGGATTCTGGTGGCGGGAGCAGTCAATAATTGGTAAAGCATATCAAAGAACAGAATTCCTCATTAATGAAGGAAGATAATATAAAGAAACAAGAATAAATATACGTTCCTTATAAAAGTTTCTAATGCATAACTAATAATAGTTAAAATTGTTCCTACTTACTAAAATCCGTAACTGAGAAACTTTACAGCAAAGAATTTCAAGCTATCCATTCCTCAATGTACTTTCTACAATTACACCGCTCACTGAAACATGATTATAAGCTCTATCCATTCTTAAAAAGTTCTTGTTTTTATATAAAGCGTTTGTAGAGAGTGCAAAGTTAGACTAATCCACATTTTATGTTAGTTAATGATAGCAACAGAAGCTCAAGAGGCCTATGTGCACAGCATACAGATATAATTTGACGAACAAGGAATATACGTACTACCACAATTATAAAAGTAAATAACTATTTTTGGATATATGATACACATTTCTGATTTATAATTACTTTTTGTATCATATAGTGTTTACTTCATCAAGCAACATAATTTTCATAAAATGTAGATTAATCTAACTTTAACAAATAAAGAGTGAAAAAATGGTTGACAGGACAATATGGTGGAGATCCCGGGTTTGAGTCTCGACCCAGACGTCCACTTTTTCACTCTGTATTATTGAATTCGCATCTATAGAGGACCGGTGTGTAAGTAAAAAAAAAAATAAATAAAAATCGGTTGTTTTCTCCTTTCATTAACATATATAAATAACTTTGTTCTCTCTACTAAGCCTTTATATAAAAGCGTGAGCTTTCTCAAATGGACAATGTTTAAGTGAGGGGTGTAGTGGTAGAAGATGCATTGAGGAGGAAACTGAGAATATTAGGTGTAATGATTCTCAGTTCGTAAAGCAAGGTAGAAGAATCTTTTCCCAGTGTGTTCTAAATATTTAGTACGCTAGTCATAATAGTGTACACCGGCCCTTCCATACTCTTTTACCATTAATTTACAAATAAGCAAAAGCCCCACTTGGAAATAATTTTCTTTGACGTAGATGGAACTAATTCACCATAAGTAAATTCTAATTTTCATGAGGTAAAACATATTTAAATAAACCTTATTATTTCAAAGTTATCGAAAATAAAATAATTATATTTGCTTCAAACAATGAATTAGCTATGAACAAAATCACAGAAGAAATGAACTTTCGATATTAAAAACATACTATATCAGGAAAGAAAAAGGAAAAGAAATATATTTCATAACGTTAAAGTTAGAGTTTATTCAAACCAAGAGAAACGAGTTAAGTTTACATTATGAACCAATAATTTTCTTGAAAAAGAAAATATATAACTTACCTGTACATCACGTGATGGCTTGCCTGCATTCAACACCGTGAAACCTCGATATACATGTCCTGGGATGTTTTCTTCAAATATAGAGTGTATAAGGCCTATAAATTCATCGTCTGTAGAATTATTTTCAACCTGGAGGATAAAGATAATACCAACTCTGGTGAAATGACCATATCAATGTTATTGAAGTAAATTTTGAATTGCTCAGAGGAAAACATAGAGCCAGAACCAATCAAAATATTTTTATTATAATGTAAATTGAGTGAGAGGGACGAAAAATTCAACGTATCCGAACTTCAGCATTTTAAAATTCTATTACAGTTTCAAATCTTAACAATCGAAACGTAGAATACTGTGAATACTGTGAACGTATCACAAATTTTACTATTGTTAAGCAACAAATTAAGAGTAATCTTTTTCAAATATTATCAAATTACAATATTTCTTCCTTCTAAACCATAAGCACTAGTTAATTCATGCCTTATCAATTTAGGTCTGTATATATTGCTGTTAATTTCTAAAAATATTACCTCGGTAAGAATCTTATCTACAGATTCTTGTGTTCTTCCAGAAGCCATCACAATTCTTGGAATTTTGATGTCTTGTGGTGGAGCCTTTGTCTTGTTGAACCATTCCATAACCACGTGACCATTAGCTCCTCCGAATCCGAAGCAACTGAGACCTACTTTACCACCATCCCATGGCATCTTTTCTGTTACCACCTAGAAAAATTCAAGTTGATTGAACAATTTAATGTTTTGTGATTTTTAATAAAATTGTTTTATTTAGCTATTTGATCGAATTCTTTCTGAAAATTTTATACTTATTCTTTTTGCTACTGTCGATCGCTGTTACTATCACTTTCTACTTTTTTATTTTATTTTATTTTTTACCAATGATCATTTTTCTCTTATTTTTCCGCTTACTATATTGATAATTTTTCTTCGTGTACTCTTTTATTTTATTTGAGTTGTCGGTAGATCTAAGGCACACTACATTTTTAAATATTTTCTCGGAAATATGGCAAAATAGAGTTTATTTCATACTTTGCTTGCATAAAAATATTACTCCTTTTTCTAAAAATTTGACAACAAATAGTCGTGAATTAAACTTAAGTTGTCTTTACAAAAAAGAAGTCGGTATGAATATCTTAATTCAAGCTTGCATTTGACTAACAAAATTTAAAATTTGCAAACTAGTTTTGATACTAACTTACTTTTCAACAAAATTTCTGTAATACAACTTTCAAATGCTAATTCATTACTAAGTCCAACACACCCTCGTAGTTCTGATGATTCTAACTTCGGTCTTAAGTTGAAGTGAAGGATTTCAAAGTTAATTTTTAATACCTTTAATATTATTTAACTGTAATAATTTAACTATACTTTAAACTGTAATAATTTGATGTAAAATGTGGATTTATGTTTATAGTATCTTATTTGAATATTGAAATGTGGTTTTGTTCTATCGTTTTCATTAAAAAGAAAAATTACAAGTTGTAACGGTATTTCGAAAATATAAATTTACACTGAAAAGTTTTCAGAAAGAGGAGGATTCCAATAGTTTTTCCTTACGAATTGAACTACTTATTTACGTCAATGAATTTTTTAATATAAACATTTTATTACGTTTTCTATTTTCCGTTCTCTTGGTGTACTCTTGTTTATAGTATTGGCGCGAAGATAAATAGGAATATGCTATACTAATATCGTAATATTTGTGCTGAAATTAATGGAGGAATATTGTACCTTATTTTCTATTTTATAATTTCAGAGGACTTTATTTTTATAATGTGGAATTATACTTTTTTGCTCATCATAGGAAAGCTACTTTCGATCAAGGGCGCCAATTTCTCTGTAACTTTGGGGGGGGGCATTCAGATGTGTGTTTGGTTGCAGACAAGAGTCTATGAAGAAATACATGAGGATTTTAAGACAAACTGAATTCAAATTATGTCAAATGTTGTATATTTATAAAAAAATACATATAACAATAAAAATACATATTCATAGAAGTACATGGGAGCCCACTTGAGCATGGACAGGTCCCTCTGCACCCCAGGATCGGCGCCCTAGCTTTTGATAACACTGATGTATAAAAGATAAAAGAACTAATGGTTTGAAACTTGCTCTGAAGTTCGAATTAAATTTTTGCTAGAGCGAGAGATGAAGAATACGAGTGCAGCTTGAAGTTTCATCTGCATGACACAAAATGTCGTATGCTGCATATGTTTAGGAATATATGGAATAAAAAGAATGTGGTTAAATTTTGTCTTTTGTGCATAAATGTTATAGTATTAATAGTATTGATAGATGTGCTTTTTAGTATTAGGTTTCTTTATACTCAATCTTGTTAGTATAACAACAATGAAATTTATTATTTAAGTACAGTTATACCAGTAACTTTAAGATGAATAGTTTAGCATAACATCATACTGCGATATTTACAAAGACACCACAACTTATTTGAAACTTTTGAAGTATTTCCCTCAACTAAATAACAATGTAAGTGCCACGTAAGTTTGTTGGTATTAATATTTTGCCACAAGAAAAGTAAGTTATCACATACTGAAGAAATCCATGAGCTTTTAAGAAATACCAGATAAGATGATAGTGAAAACCTTTAAAACAGTAATATGATAGCTTAATGAGGCAAACAATATATATATATATATATATATATATATATAAACTAAGTGCTGCTCATGAGTACAAACATAATAGTTCGTTTTGCTTAGGTAAATATTTTCTATTTGTGTATAAGTTTCATTTTTCGTTCAAAAGATCCAATATATTTCAATCAAAAAAATTCTAGTAGGCCTTATATCTGTAGACCTACATATAGTACAGCCAAACCCAAACTATCACTTGACTCAGTATGACGGGCTTATTCCGTAGAATCATTACTAAAATTCTTATTTTCTTACAGAACAATAATATAGTACTGTACTTCTTTGATATGTTTCTGGAAGTTCATTTAAAAGTAAAGCAATTTCTTTTTATAAGCAATATACAATTTTTCAAAACATGAAACAAAGTATCACACTATGAAAAATCTTACCTGCAACCTTCCTTCAATGATTGGAGCCAGTTTAGGATTTGGTGTCTCATAATGAATGTTTGGAGGTATAAATCCCGTTTCCATAGCAATAATAACCTTTGCAACAGAACAAAGTCCTGAAGCGGATTCTGAGTGTCCCATGTTGGATTTCAGGGCTCCTACAAGCAAAGGCTTTTTACGATTTTTGCAGAATACTTCGTCAATAGATTTAACTTCTTCGGGATCACCAGCCTATGGTAAGAAAATAGTTTCAAGGTTTACTTTACAAACATGGAAATTGTCACATTGTTGATAAATATCTGTGCACCCAGTATAGAATGACAATATCAAAACAACAATATCAAACAACAAAGATACTGTATGTCATATAAACTTCAATTATTTAGCAAATATAAGTATATTGAAAAAAATGTTGACAGTTAAGAGAAAATTTATTTTATTGAACAATTAAACACGTTTTGTTTTTCAGTAAGCTCTAATATTTCAACGTTTGAGGCAAATTCTCACCTATAAAGATTCAAGGTTACATGATTTACTCACCATCCTTCTCAGTAACTTCCAATATCAGTACTTGTAGTATTTTCCTTTCTAACAGGATATATTTTATTGTCCTTTATATTATACATTAATTGAAACCAAGGCCTCTAGTTTGTTTGTTAATAGTTTCTTAATCAAAAGTAAGCTTAATTTTATTCTATAATATATATGTTAATAAAACTGATGTTACACAGTCTCACTGCGATACCAGGTTCTGTATAAGTTTCATGGATTTATGGCTTATACATACGTTAAAAAGTAACAAAAATTATACCGTTATATTATAATCACAAAAAAGGCTCAATGAAGCTTACTCGGATAATAACTAAACAAACTATATTTTGTCCTGATACCACTTTAACCCAATGACGTCATTTACAGTCTAAGTAACATCTTATTAACAGTATGAATTAAGTATATTATCATCTGAGTGGCAATCTGATAGTGAATAAATTAGTTCTAAAAGCTTTCAATATAATTTACTCTGTGACACTGCATTCCATTTAAATATGATAATTAAAGTATTAATAAATATAGAAGAATAATCAATTTCTACTAAATTAATGGAAGTTTGTCTCTATCAGTAACAAGAGGTTGCGATGACTCAGTGGTAGAGCGTTCACCTCTTGTGCCTGTAGTCCTAGGTTCGATCCCCTCGCGCCAAGTGAGCTTTGTGGTAGACAAATACCGTGTACATGGGTTTTCTCGGAGTTTTCCTGTTTCCTTCTCCTTTCTTCATTCTACCAATTCATTCATTTCTCATTATCACCGTTTTCTTTAGCTTAGCCGGCATAACCGTGGGACTTAAAACTTAAAGATTTCATTTCATTTCATTTTCATTTTCCATTAGTAACAAATTAATTATTCCACGAATTCTTCTTATATTCTCCAATATACTCATTTAACCTTCCACTAAGCTCATTTATACCCGTCCAAATAAAGAACAAAAGTTTTGCACTTTTTATATCGTGGAAGTGTTTCAAGCTAGTTACTAATGTTTCAAGCAATTGTTTCATATATTTTATTGCCCCTTCATCAAAGTAAACATACTACAAACTTTTAAGACATGTGCTGCTCAATTAAAAATCCGCAGTACGAATCTTCTTCAGGATATTAGAAACGAACTGAACACGATATCGAAACTTAAAAAAAAAGTATGTTATTGAATCTCAATACGAACTTAATTTTTACTTAATGTATCATGAAACTTGAACTTAAAAACGTACTTTTGTTCCAGTAGCATGAGCCTCAAGAAATCCCAATGACGAAGGATCTACTCCACATTCTTTGTAAACCTCCTCCAGCAGTAATTGTTGCAACTTAGATGATGGGAAAGTGACACCTTGAGGTTTGAAACCATCACTGTTAGTCTTGGCATGGATTATTTTGGAGTAAATTCTTTTTGCGTCTTTTGCCTTCTGTAGAAACACTGTAACTACAGCTTCACTTCGAATGTAACCCGAAGCTGAAAGAAAACAAAAGTATGATTTTTTTTTTTTTAAACCAGAACCCATTCAAAACATAATTAAATGATATCTGTGAAACTAATTGAGCAATATTCCAATGAAGAAGAGAAACATTATAAGTTAAGGAAACCTTACGTTAAAATGCTAAAGTGGTTGTATAACTTTTTTTTTTTTTTTTTTGGTTAAGATTTGTCTTCAGCATTCAAAATTCGGAAGTCTTAAGTAGAAAGTGAGAAAATAATATACCAAAGTATATGGACTGACTTTTATGGCAAAGAAACCTATTTTATTGTCAGAATAATTTAATTTCCGTATTAACAACTAGATATTGAAGAATCTATGACAATTATGAGGATATTTATAGATCACGCTAGTGGGTCTTATGATTGTAATGTTATCACACTAGTGAGCATTATAAAATTGCAATGTTATTAATATCACATCAGTGTATATAAGATTGTAAGATTGTAATGTTATTAGAATCACGCTAGTGGGCCTTATAAGATTGTAATGTTATTAGAATCACGCTAGTGGCCCTTATAAGATTGTAATGTTATTAGAATCACGCTAGTGAGCCTTATAAGATTGCAATGTTATTAATATCACATCAGTGGACCTTATAAGATTGTAATGTTATTAGAATCACGCTAGTGAGCCTTATAAGATTGTAATGTTATTAGAATCACGCTAGTGAGCCTTATGAGATTGTAATGTTATTAGAATCACGCTTGTGGGCCTTATAAGATTGTAATGTTATTAGGATCAGACTAGTGGGACTTATAAGATTGTAATGTTATTAGAATCACGCTAGTGAGCCTTGTAAAATTTCAATATTATTAATATCACATCAGTGGACCTTATAAGATTGTAATGTTATTAGAATCACGCTAGTTGGTTGTAAAGTTGTAATGTTAGTACGTTCGTCCGTACGTAAGCCCGTTACTCAACTCTTGAACAAAAGACGTTTTAGAATAGACAAAAATCTCAATTTTGACAAAATACGTTTTCAGCATAGAAAACTACAATAGGTGAAGCGATATGCATATCTTAAATACCATTTTAAATCCAGATAGTTTTTTGCTAACTGTGTCATAAAACTCCATACAAGTAAGAGAATTTAACATTCTTTTAATATGTTACTAAAAAACACAGTAAAAGGATGGTTTGTATTCTATGGTTATGACCAAGTAACCACGAAGTATTTCGAAGATTTCTCATAAATGTAGTCGAAATCATAAAAAAAGATATTTATAAATAAAGTTTTTGCATTACAAATTATTTGCATGTTATTTATTTTCTTCACTTTTTGCCTTTACAAAATCACAAAAGTAAACTACTGAAACAATTTTATCCCACTAAATACTTTGTGTATGAAAAGACGTGATTTCTTCAATATTTCGGCTGACTATTACCGTCCTTGATCACTAAGATAGAATGAGTTTGTTTCGAAGGTTTTGGAATGATGAGAGAGAGGGAGAGAGACAAACTTACAAATCTGCATTGTAAGAATTGATGTAATGCTATCGAGATTTATTTTATAAAATTAACGAATGTACATTCATAAAGATCACTCGTCTGGATATTATCAATATTTACAGTACAGTTGGTTGGTTTGTTGGTTTGGAGTTCCTTTCAACACCTAAGTTCTATGAGATGCGTACCTACAGCCGAAGTTGGGATCCCAACCCTGATCTGATCTCTTACCAAGAATCAGACCCGGTTTTCCCGTACCTTAGGCATGTACGCTATACAGTACAGTTGTAAAATCTTCATCGTCCAATTCTCTCCTCAGAAACATTAGAAATATTAGTAACTCTTCTCGGGTTATCAGCCAGATGAAGGTATTAACATCCTACGTTTCGAATGCAGACACCGTATTCATCTTCAGGGATTGTAATAAGTCTACCCGGGCTATCAGCCAGATGAAGGTATTGATATCCTACGTTTCGGATGCAGACATCGCATTCATCTTCAGGAATTATAATGAAGAGATCGGAGACCTTAGTTGTATAGGTAGGGGCAGAGCTTAGAATGGGGGCCCGTGATTGGCTGAGGAAAATGCTGGCTTCTGATTAGCTGAGAGAAGCTAGCTCCAGATTGACTACTGTTGTGACTACGAGAAATAACTTTGTTGAATGTTTGTTTCTTGTTCACGAAAAGACCAACCAGATAGAGCTGAGTTGCTGAGTGGAAATCCATTATTTCTATTGAGACTGTTCCTTTCCCGTGACCATGAGATAGTTATGGCTTTCCTTATTGTTCTGTCCCAAAAATTGCCGCATTTTGTTACTATGGCGGTATTTGTAAAATCAATTCTGTGTCCAAGAAATCTTCTTCCTGTGTCCCAATAATTTATCTTCATGATCAAAGTTGACATTCGTTTAGCCTAAATATTGGAAAGACTATATTCATCCACATATAGCGAGCTAAGACTTGATTCATTATTTTTTGCATCTTCAGTGCGTAAAAAGTGAAGATATGGTTAAAAGTAGGTTAATTTTCTACGTACATTGTATTATAAATTTGACAAAATTAACTATGTATTTTTAATAATTTTGATTTATTTCTTACCATCAACATCGAAAGGTCTACATTCTCCTTCATTGGTTAAAACACCCAAACGATAGAAATGCATTGAGGTAACAGGATGCAGACACAGATTGGTACCAGAGACTACAGCAGCATCAATACATCCTTCTTTGATAGCTCTATAGGCTTGTTCGAGAGCGAACATACTTGACGAGCAGGCAGTATCCACAACGTAACTGGGACCTTGACAAACAAAGAAAAACTTAACAGTTATAACTGGAATCTTGACAAACAAAGCAAAAGTCAATACCAACAAGTGCAGTCTTGACAAATGAAGCAAAAGTTATTTAAAAAAATATTGTACAACAAAGAAAGAAATAAAATAGTAATAAACTTTCCAAAATCCTTCCAATAAAAGTTCTTAGCAAAACTTTTAATTAATGTTACATTATACAAGAGAGAATGGACAACAAGGAGTGGTCTCTATTAGCGTAACGCAGGTGAAACAGATTTTGAGAGTCATAAGAACCCGGACTAATCTGTTTACATGAAAAATATTCTCAACGTTTTAACACAGAGTTGAATTAATTTTCAGAGAACAAGATGGTGGAATGTGTGCTGATGTAATCTCAAAGAGAAGCCATATTGCTCTGCTTACATGAAAAATATTCTCAATTGAGCTAATTTCTATAGAGTAAGATGACGGAATGCGCACTGATGTAGTACTTATGCATCAAGTTTGTTATATTTTGGTAGTATTGCAAAGAAATGAAAGGCCTCTTTATGTGTATTTTGACTAACTTGACTAAACCTCTTTTAATTATTGTGCTCGGATATTCTCGATATTCATTTCTTTCTCTTTTTCTTCGTAAATTTAAAACAAGTTTGTTTCATCCAATTTTAATTTAAATTAGAGACCTTGTATTTGTCATAATGAACCACAGATTGTATTTTCTATAGATATCTATAATTTAGTTATATTTTAAATATTTTTTCCTCCCAATTGTCTTTACAGATGAAAATCCATGATTGTTACTTTAAAAGAATGTTTATTACGAAACATATAAACCAGCTAACGTAAGATTCTTAAAATTCCAAGTTTCAATTGGGTGTAAATTATTACTTCTTTGTTTATATTTATAAACTGTTTTATTTGCTTCTAGAAGTAAAATGAGACCAGGAAAAAATCAGATTCAGGGTCATATTTTAACAGTTTTTTAAGGTCATAAATTCATAGTTTTTTCTAACTTTATTTTAAATTTATACAAAGACTCTAATTTTAGTCGGAAC
The DNA here is from genome assembly GCF_964235325.1 of Thermobia domestica. Taxonomy (NCBI): domain Eukaryota; kingdom Metazoa; phylum Arthropoda; class Insecta; order Zygentoma; family Lepismatidae; genus Thermobia; species Thermobia domestica. The sequence goes on along the minus strand of NC_137461.1, from coordinate 32,595,582 downwards.
GAGATATACGAACATGTACATTTACTGTGTGGATAATGTCGGTAACGAGAATGAGGCATATTAATGTCATGTTTATTTACTTATTTCGATTTCAGGAACTGTTTCGCTGATTCTACCAACAGCTTGTCTACTGAATTTGTGAATTTAACGTTTTTTTTTTCTTTTTAAACAAAATAAGAATCTTTATTACGCGTTCATTCAAAGAAGCCAGAGTTGGTATTTATGATGAAAATAAGTAAATAAACAGAAGAAGAGTTTTATTTGGGGGGGAAGGATGGAAGTATACATCATAGAAAAGATTGATTGATTGATTTTTAGTTTAGCGTTCCTTTCAGCAGCGAGGCTATACGAAACGTGGACCCACTGATTAACATGGAAGTCGAACCGCATAAGCTCCCGCCGGGAATCGAACCCGAGTCTCCCACGCCAAAGACGCGGTCATAGAAAAGAATTCCAGTAAGATGAAATCTTAATATTTTAACATACTTTGTATTTTTAAAAAAGTAGATCTGAGTGATTTTAAGGGAGTGCTCATTTTAAAAGCTTAGAAAATTGTATTTAAATGAATACAGAAAACATCTGTTTAAAATAGCTTGTAAATGACAAACCAATAAATCAAACCAACTTTCATTTAAAAATATATTATCAGTGTTTTCCCCTTCTGAAGACTGAGAAATACAGAACAAAAATGATCAAACGTTTAAAGAAATAGAGAAACTAACAAAAATATGAGGAAGAAGAATTGCTAACATTAAAATTTTTGAGCTAAGAAGATTAACATAACTATGAATAAATTCAGCTAGGTCATTGCTTGTAGAGGACTCTTAAAAACATATTAAATTAATACATTTAAACACGAACATTAAAATAAACGCACGTATAAAGAATACTTCTTTTCTTTTCCATAAACAAAATATTATAATATCTTCGGAATATATCGTTTCGTGATCGTTGTATATCAATACCTTTTATTCATCACTAATGATGTTTCTTCCTCAATTTTTTTCGATAAAATGTAGAAAATTTACTAATGTGATTTCCTTTAAATGTGGATTTAGATACCATTAGATACATAATATTATTTACCGGGATAATATTAAATTTTCGTTAAATGTGGAAAAGTAAAATTAACTTTATATTATATAGGGTGTTACAAAAATTTGTCGCATTATTTTGGGAATTAATTCCTGACATCAAAATAGGAAAGAAAGTTCATATGGACCTGTGGTCGGAAGTTTATAGTTCCGTAGTTATAAAGTGCCGAAAACGTGTAAAAATATGCTTTAAAGGTCCATAGTTCCACTACTATAGAACCGATCGTAGTCGGGTCAAGATATCACTGAGGAACTAGTATGTGAACTATCCATATATCCATCTTTCAGAACCTCCGGTACTTGCACAATCATTTTTAGACAGGTTGTTTGGAAGTATTTGGTCACTAACCACCTACTTCTCTATAACTACAAAACTTTTGACTACAGATCTATATGAACTTTTTTTCTTATTTAGATGTGAGTAATCTGTTTCGAAAATACTGTGACACATTTTTGTACCACCCTGTATATTTACACCAATAAAACTGTCGCAGTAAAAGTATATAATGTGTAATTAGTTTGCAACTTTTAAAAATTAAAACAATAGCTAAGTGAGATTAAATAATGGAAAACCAGATTGAAAAAAAAAATATCCTTACCTGTAAGGTCAAAGAAATATGAAACTCTATTGGCTATCATAGCTCTGCTTACACCAGACATGATGTACTTGTTGAATTTGTCTTTGGATGTTTCGAGGTAGAAGTATTCACATTCATTCATGCAAGTTCCTATGTAGACACCAGTTTTCGATCTTCGAATTGTCCAAGGATTTATACCTGATAACGAGAAGTGAAAGGATAAGACTTAAAGAATTTAATTAGTGCTATACGTTTAAAGTTTAACCACTTTAAAGAAAAGAATACCAGGTGAGGAAACATTAATGAAGTCTTGGAGATATGTAGGTGGCACTGACTGTTTTTTTTTTTTTTTTTTTTTTTTTTTTTTACATGGCAAGACTAAAGCTACACATGCTGACATCATGAGTTCGTGTTCTAACGAGTGGTCTGTGCAATGTGGCAGTTTATTACGAATGATAACTGATGTTTGTTATGTAAGCAGCAACAAATTTAATTGTTTTTTGTCGGACGGCAAGAAATGGAAAGTCTCTTTAGGTGTATATAAATTTAACTTTACTAAATCTCTTTTAATTGTTATGTTTGTGACATATTTATCATGCTCCGATATTCTCGATATTCATTTCTTTCTCCTTTTCTTCGTAAATTTAAAACAAGCTTGTTTCATCCAATTTTAATTTAAATTGAAGAAAGAAAACCACAAATTGTCATAATGAACCACAGATTTTATTTTCTATAGATATCTATAATTTAGTTAAATTTACATATTTTTTTGCCTGCTAATTGTCTTTACAGATGAAAATTCATAACTGTTACTTAAAAAATGTTTATCATGAAACAAATGAAAGATACGTATAACTGGGGAACACTTAATTTTAATTTTCAGGAGCTTAGTTTACCAAAAATCTTTTACAAATATTTACACCACGTGTCCATCCAGAACACAGTGAATCTTAAGAACTAGTTGATTGATTGAGTTGATTTTTTAGTTTAGCGTCCCTTTCAGCAGCGAGGCTATATGAGACGTGGAACTACTGATTAACGTGGAATCCGAACCACATGAGCTCCGGCCGGGAATCGAACCAGGGTCTCCTGCGCCAAAGGCGCGTACGCTAACCGCTTAGCCACGGAGAAGTTCATCTTAAGAACTACTCAATGGATCACCATTAATGGACATTTTCTTTTCGACCAAAGGTTGTAATTTAAAAACATCAGCGTTAGAACTAGTCTTTAATATACCACATACCGAAAGTTTCAGAAAACATATTTCTTCGTTACGGATATATAAAGCTTCAAACAATGCAAAAAATGAGCTGCTTTTGCGACACAACAACAAAAACAGGCGTTTTGGCGTGACGTTATAATTCAATATCCTTCTGTGAGTTGCATTGGAAGCTTCAGGGAATCTTTTCGTATTGCAGTTTCTTACTGCAAATTACAAGTAAATTTAGTGGAATAGTGAAAGAAAAAGCTGCAAAATAAGTAATATGTTTATTGTATATAAACGTTACATGTTAATAAGACTTGTTTTCTAGTTTAAAATGCATTAAAGGTCATTTGTAATGTTCTATTATTATAAATATTTTAAATACTTTGTACACTTAAGCAGGATTACTTTATTATTATATTACACCAAAAACATTGGGAGTCTAAGTATTATATCAGTTCAAATTAAGTCACGGGCAGATTACAATATCTAGGTCACCATATTATATCTTTTCTTTATTTTGAAGATTTGTCGTGAACCTCCATGCTATGTTACTACGGCTACAAATGCACTTTCTTCACCAAAAAGCTCCGAATTCCTTAAAAGCAATCCTTTTTCAAAAAATCCGTATTCTGTTACATTCTTACACTTTTCTGCTATTCTGTACATATTAGCGGTTCGTCAGCCCACACCATTTCCATAACTATTTTTATCATAATGCTATTATATAGCTCTATTGTATCATAATGTAATGCTATTATATCATAATGCTATTATATAAGAATCGTATTATATAGCTCTTTACTTTTTTCATATTTCTACAAGAGAAATATTTTCGTGGTCACCGCGGTGGTTTGAAGCTGAAGGAAGCTTTAGCGAATAAAGGCAGACAGATGGTTAGGCTGCCGAAAGAGCATCACAAACAAGATAAGTGCTCGAAATTTTTTCTTGTGACCTAGGCGCCGGTACTGAAACCTAGGCACCATAATAATACAATTCATACATGGCTCTATATAATTTTATTTTGGGTTTAAATTATTTAGGAGCCAGACTCGTATTTCCAATCACCGGGATTTTTGGAGCCTGAACAAGAGGGATATTGACAGAAATTTATTATATATTACATAATGAAACTTGAACTTGTTCTTTTCAATAACCTCACACTAGATTGTGTTCTAAATATACGAACATAAGTTTATTTATATTCTTCCTCTCGTCAGCTCTAAGGCGATTAATGTTTGGCATAACTATGGTGGTACTTTTGCAAAAGATCATATAGTGAAAGCATTGCGTTTTATGTTTTCTGAGATTCACAAGGGAAAAAAAAAATCATAAAAGCAAACACTTAAGTTTTGTCCGTGTAGATTGGTTTCTCTTAGGCTCCTATATTACTTTACTCACTAGAACAGAATTTTGTGTTCATTACTTGTCATGACATATCACAAACATTCATTATCAAAGGACACGGTGGAGCGCTAACCTCTAGTGTGAGGTGTCCTTGGTTTGAACCCAGGCCATATGTGTTTGTGGTTGACAACATCGTATCCGTGAGTCTTCTCGTGATTCTGACGTTTCCTCCCACGTGACCATTCCACTGATTCTTTTATAATCATTCACTCTCATTAATCATCCGTCTCCCTTTGCCTACAGAGCATATTCGTGGAACATAAAACTACAAGTTTCATTTTATTCTATTCAATAATAAGCCAATTGTAATACAATGAATATACCTGCATCCACCATAGCTTCGAAAGTTGTTTCTAATCCTATACGACACTGAGGATCCATCACATCTGCTTGCTTTTGATTAACGCCGAAAAATGTATAATCAAATTTTCCGATGTCTTTCATCTTTCCAGTTCGTTGTGGAATCTCAGGATTTGCTGCAAAAAAATACAATAAAATAATTTGAGTTAACTGTGCTTCTGTACCATTATGATAAAGATTTGTCATTATTTCGAAGTTGATAGGATATATTTATCATGTCATTCGTGCATCCAATAAGTTAATACAACGGTGTTGAGTAAGAAACACAAAGTGTTTTACTTATTCGTAAAAGTTGTCTTTCAAAGTTCTTTCAACGCTAAATAATAGTCGCATCCGTACAGACTCCAGAAAGCAAAAGAAATTAAAATCTTTAAAATACTGACTGACGCTGTTTTAACAAATACTGATTCAATTTTATTAATATCATGAATATTATAGACCATAAACACAAGAACTAATTTAATTGTGTTTACTAGGGGTAGTTAATGACCATCTTGCGCTGTAGGGTAATGACCATTTGTTTTTTAATAGCTAGTTTTTATTAACAACTGTAGCTAATAATATATATATATATATATATATATATATATATATATTGGTAGGCCTTATGTAAAGTAATTGTCGGCATAGTTAGGAATTGTTAATTGTAATCATAAAGTTGAAAAATACGTTGGCCTAACGTAGCGTTTGTTGGCCAACTAACAATTACACGTCATTTTTCCAACAATTTCTACCTTGCATTCAGAGCTGGATTTAGGTTTGGTGGGGCCCTAATATACTGAAGATAATGGGGCACTTTATGTGTCCAGATGAACGTAAGACCCTATATACAGAAATGAAGAAACTAGTGATATTTTAGGAAGCACGCTAGCAGAAGGGGCCCCATGACTTACATTATAGGGGCCTACACAAACGAAGCACTGTTGCTATATGTAGATTTTACTTTATTTATTGTTTTTCTTATATTTTGGAAACGTGTATTCAAGTTTTTCTTTGAATTTTTGGGGCCCCCAAGAGCGTGGAGCCCTAAGCTATAGTTTGTGTAGCTTATATGTAAATCCGGCACTGCTTGCATTCACAACGACGATTTTGTCTTCTTTCGACAAGGGCCACTTTGGTAATTGAGTTGGTTGGCAAATTCTCGTCAAAATGGCAATTAAAATACAGGATTAAGGTTGGCAATTGAGTTGGTTAGCAAATTCTCGGCTAAGCGGCCAATTACAATACAGGGCCACGCTGGCAATTGACTTTGTTGGCAAATGTTCGATAAAGCGGCAATTACAATGTGAAGCCAATGTGGCAATTGAGTTGGTTGGCAAATCCTCGGCTAAGCAATCAATTACGATGTAGAACCAACGATAATAATCAAGTTGGTTGGAAAATGCTCGACAAAGCGGCGAATTACAATATAGAGTCTAATATTGGTAGTTGGCTGGCCCACCGTCTGTTACTGGGGGTCTGTGCTGCTAGAGGAATGTCAAACGATTATGTCTTTCATTTATTTGACTTGTTGGTTAGCCAATGAGAAACTTAACGGTAAGATTAAAGGAGAAAAACAAGTTAATTTAATGTTTCATTAACGAGTCTAAGATAAACGATCATGCTCACAAGAAGCAAAAATTTCAGTATGAACATAATAGATTACTTTATAAACTTCATTTGCCCATAAGTGATTCCAAAATAAGTCACCTAAGATAAGATTACCAGACATTCCCATTTCTGGAGAAAAGTCGCTGGATTTTACGAGGTAGTATTAAAGCAAAATCCGTATGCTCTGCAACTGAAGTTGAAAAGCACCTCCTGACTCATTAATAAAAATCTGGTAACCCTAGCTTAAGACCCTTAATCTTGGTTCCTTACCTGTTCTCCAACGTCTATCATCGTCTGTTGTGAGATCGATTTTGGCAAATAATTTATCTCTGAATTCGTGAACATCATCGCACTCAGGGAAGCGGCCTGATAAACCAGAGATAACAATGTCTTCTGGATCAATGCCGTAGTCTTCAAGTCGTGACATTCTGGAGGTGGCTGCGGAAATCTAAAATTAAAAATGAGCGAAATATAGAAATAATTTATTTTAGTTAAAGCTACTAGACTCCATCATGCAACTTATACTTAATAATGTAACTGTAAATTTGTTCTTACATATTCCTAGTATGTGCTTTTGCTTTTTTCTTTAGTAAGTATAACGATTATATCTAGAAAATTTTAAAGTAAAAAGTACGTTATTTAACTACCAGTATTTCCCTGTAATTCAGATTACACCGAAGTTGAAATCTGAAGTATAATTTTATAGCTCTCCATAATCAGAAAGTGTATCATTATGTAAACGATTAGGTATATATGTTTTAATTGATTGAACAGTGATGCATTACGAACTATATTGAATTGGATTGTATTACTTTGAGTTTTTTTACATTCCTATTCAACACCGAGGCTACATAGAGCTTTTTACATTCCTATTCAAAATTGAGGCTATATAGGGTCGTTTTACATTCTTATTCAACATTGAGGCTATATAGATTTTTTACATTCCTATTAACATCGAGGCTATATAGAGCTCCTTTACATTCCTATTCAACATCTAAGCTATATAGATTTTTCATTCCTATTTAACATTGAGGCTATACAGATTTTTTACATTTCTATTCAACATTGAGGCTATATAGAGTTTTTAAATTCCTATTCAACACTGAGGCTACACGAGACTGAACTCATGCTTAAATGTGAATCAAAAAGACAGTGAAACTCGAGAATTATAAATAAAAATGGATGAGGCAATGCTTTTTAGAAGACCATTGCAATACAAAAATGTTGATAGAACTGCGACACTTATATGTGACATCTATGACTTTAGTAATAAAACAGATTATTTAAGTAGACGCATCATACAGTCCAATGATCCATATATAGCACTTTACCAACTTCCTCCTAAGTCCAATATTGAGCCTGCTTTTTAAGAGTGGTCTTTTCTTGTTGAATACTTCTTTGGCTATGGCTATTATTTAATCTCTTTGGTGCTGTAAGCGTCTCTCGTCAAAATATTTCCCAGATACTTGAAATTCTCGACTTCTTCAAGTTCCCTTTGCTCTACTCTGACCCGTAAGGGTGCGTTTTCCCCTCATGAGTTTCGACTTTCCGATAATTGATTTCTATTCCGTATACTTTCCCAGTGTCGGTTATCGGTGGGAGCTAATGTGGTTCGGATTCCACGTTAATCAGTAGATCCACGTCTCATATAGCCTTCTATGAAATTACCCTTCAGACCTAGTTTAAATGTCCCCTAGTTCATGAAAAGTAAGTTTAGTGTTATATAATTTTGCTCATCCCTCAGTCATCATATGTATTCTGCCATTATTCGCAGGTCACTTGCCGCAGCTGAGAAGCTTCAGTACTCCACGGTCCTCCGTTAACCTCTTCGCCTTCACATACGATTTTCTGTTTTGATATCCCTCTCTTTCCTGCACCATACCCTCTAACACGTCCCTCATAATACAGTCCCACTTGCAAGACAGTATTATTTTATATGTGATACAGTTATCACGACTCACTTATTTGCTTTTGATTTCCAGCTATTTAGATAATTTGCACTTATTTTCACGTTTCTAAATGGCTGCAACCGGAAAGCTACTAGGTGACTCGTGATAACGATACCTCATGCAAAATAATATTTAGTGCTCTCTTGTTCCACATTTCGATTAGCTTTTACCTATTTGAAGATATCACATAATTACTGTAAAATTTTAATTTCGCAGTGATTAAGCCTCTTAATATATCTAAAATTGTTCTATTTTCTCCCACACCTTTTCTAACATCTTCTCATTCGTTTTCCGCCCGATCCAGCTAAGTCTTTCCATTCTTCTCTGCATTCACAATTCCCAGTCGTTTCCCATCACATTTGTGCAATGTCCATGTTTCCAACTCATACAGTGAAACACTCCGCACGAAGCATTTTAGGAGTCTTTTTCTCAAATCGTTATTCAAGGTCTCACAAAATAGTATTTTCTTGCTCCTAAAGGCTTCTACCACCATCCCTATCCTTACTTTTATTTCACATTCACATTTCATATCATTACTAATAGTTCTAACCAGATATCGGAAACTAGCCACTTGTTCTATTTCCTTCCCTCTCACTTCTATAGTTGACACGGACAGCTTTGTTCCAATCACCATGACTTTTGTCTTTCAAAACACTTTTTTTCTTTTTTTGAATACAGTTGGATTACAGAATAAGGTTCTTTCAATTCTCAGAAAGTTCTTTTGAAAAAAAAAAAAAAAAGAAACTCGAAATATCTTTTAACCAGAGTTGAAAAAGATACAAAATAAATCAACCTATTAAAAACCTAATCAAGTCAAAGAAACGAGAAGATAACATCTCGCTATAAATCAATGGACTAAAAACTAAGTTGCTGCAAGCACTCAAAATACGGAATCAGAAAGAAACCTCCCTGCCGTTACACCCCACTAGCGGTAAGAAGGGATAAACCACTTTTAGTTGAATTCTTATTGTAATAGCAAAGTCTGTCAGTCATACTAATAAGCAAACCTCAAAACATCGAAGGATGATGTGTTGCGGAAACATCTACGCAAACATAATTAGATACGTATTCTTAATATCTATTAAGTATAAAAGCTTCAATCTGCCAGTCACGGAAGATTCTTAATAGTTCACAACCTGGCTAACGATGTCGCTAACTACACTATTTCCTACCAGATGCCAAAAGATGTCGCTAGTTTAGAGGAAATTTAAAGATAAGCCAGACTTGGAGAAACAACAAATGTTTTTTAGTCTTATTATATATATAACAGGGGCGAATCCAGGCTGAATGTTTGGAGGGGGCGGTCGTTCGAAGTCAATAGGTTTTATTTTACATTTATAATGCAAAGGTGAACATTCTTAGGATAGACTTTACAGTAACTGTCAAATTGGCCACCTCTCTAAGTTGGCCACCTGATTATCTTGGCCTGGTTTGTCTTGAACCTGCATTTTCCTATAAGACATTCGTTGCTTATTACTCTCTAAGTTAGCCACCTGTCTACCTTGGAAGTTGGCCGCATTGAAGCAATGTTTATGTTATTATGATAATGATTAATTTACCTGCGTATCTTGGTCACGCAAAATACATTTTGTTATTTTTCTGAACTCTTTCGTATTTCCATATGAGAGACAAATGTTTTGTATTTGTTACTAAAGACAGAGAAGCATAGATTCGCCCGATTTGTTCTTGGAGGTCAATGGCAAGAACACTACCCTGACAAAGGGAGGTGAAGGAAGATGTCAATAAGGAAAAGCACGTACAAGAATTCAGGAAATGGTTGTACGTATTTGTTTACCTTGTCTGTTCTGGTAAAACCATTAGCTATATCGGCTCCTTTCATCAGTGGCGAGCTTTAGTAATTCCGGAAAATTCTCAAGGTTAAAGCTAATCATCTCAATTGTTATCTATTGGCAACCTGGCAGCTTGTTGAAAGGTAGCGGAGGTTTTGAGATATGAATTTCCTTAAGATTTTCTCAAAACATCTTTCACTCCAAGGGAAGCACTTGTAGCTCATTAACAAAAGGTAGTTAACTACGAAATTAGAATGTGCATATGTGCCAAAAAGAATAAAATATATACGTCTAGAATGAACCATCATGAGTAAATTTGTTATTAATAACTGGTTTGCTATTTTCCAAAAGGTATCTACAGAAAATATTTGTCACTGTCGAAGAAAAAAGTCATATAAGCTGCATATAAATTGTTCAACTTATAATTTTGCTTTTCCTATTTTCAGTCGGGATAACTCGGTGTGCTACAGTATCAATTTCAATAAACTGCGTACATACGTTTCGATTTTATGGTTGTTTGTGTTATTGTGTTTTCAATCCGAATAATTCAGTGTACCAGACTAGTTTTCAGGAAGAGAAACGAATTAAATATATTGTAGTAATTTTTCTAGTACTGGTATTGTTATTATTACTCTATATAAATTATTTAAAAGTATCCGTTGTGCCGTTGCTTATTAAAATTATACAATCAAGAAACACTAGAAACCCTATTCTAAAAACACACCAATCACACTTATTTTCTGTAAGTTGGCCACTTTTCAATGGAACCGATGGTGGCCAACATAGACAGGTTTCACTGTATTTTTAAAATACAAAATATCCTATTCTGGGGGGATAGCCCCGATCGTCCACCTGGATCCACCCCTGATATATAATAGTTCTCCAAATATTTCTTTAATATTCCTTGTATGAAATATGCGCAGCCCGTCTCTACCATATATGCAGCACGTGCATTGAACGGGACGGTAAGTTTCAAAAGGTGACAAAATCTCTCATGACTACATTATTTAAAACAAGTGTCTCTTGTTGGAAACACACTTCATGATGATGGTAGTTAAATTTACAAAGCTGACCTTCTATTTGAATACTACATTCATAAATCAGGTTTAGATCGCATTAGTTTAAAGTCACATGGACAGTGCTAAAGTAAATGATCAAACGAATCCCAGCATGAATTGCTTGATTGTTGTCAATACAAGAACTTAATTCTCGTAAACCTGTTTCACTTATTTATCACAGTTCTGATATGAAAGCTAGTCCTGTCTTTGTCACAAACAAGTTCCTTATCACTGAAGGTGGAAACGAAGGTCTTTTAAATCTTTTAACAGACGTAGGAGGAATAAGAATAAAAGAGCTAGTTTTACTGGAATTTCAAACTGATATATTGAGATTGAATCTCAATATTCAATTCTATAAAAAGGATTGCCATATTTTCTCTACACGCATATTTATTTTATTATATGTTTCACTAACATAATAGATTATTATTTAAAGAAAAAAAGACAGACAATGGGATTTTATTAGTTCCGATAATGTTTAGGTCCTTCTGAGTGCGAGTGCTCTTTCCCTCCCATTCATTGTGCATAATGGGGTAGCAAACTTAACATCGTAGCTTTTAAGATTTGTTCTTTCTGGAGAAGGGGGTGGGTCGCAAATGATACCATTACACAGGGCGGAAAATTTTCTAGGGCTTGTCCTGAACATGCAGTAAGTACAAATTTCAGAAATATTTAGCATTAATTTCCAAATGAAAGTAAGAAATTATTTCCTGAAATATACTTACCTCGAAAAAATCTCAGGACGATGTGTTGAATTTCAAATTAGTAGCAACAACACTGGAAAACTTTTGTTCTCGATTTTTTGGAAATAAAAGTGAGGTACACAAACACTGAAGCAAATTTAGAAAATCATAAGTCCTTTTGTTTTGTTTGAAGATCTAAAAAATAAAACTAGAATTCAGAGATAGACACGGTGGTGACGAAGGAGAACAGAAATTTCCTCGCCACTGAACCAAAAGCAAACGAGTGTGTTGTTTTATATAAACCTTTGCCACCAGGAAGTTTACGAAGGAACCATGCGATAAGTGTCCAGTTGCAACGGCCAATCAATCCTCTTCATTAATGTATTTCTGCAGTTTTTCCCACGAATATTTCTTGAAACAATACTCGGCAATGCCCTCATTGTCATACGATGAGAAGATTTGACATTGAATTACAGTCCTACCGGAAATCATACATATTAAATTGTCTCCGATAGTTGCATTGTGTTCTGTACATTTACTTGACTTTAACAAGCAACTGGTATGTATCTACATTTTTATGTGTGAATCTTATACGACACGTGAGGTAATCAATATAAGTTACATTGTAGTTGTTACAGACGTCAATGGTGTGGGAACTTCTTTAACATACAAGATTCGTTGACTTTTTCTTTTAACCAGCAGGATAATCACCTTTAGGTTTAATATATTTTACATTTCAAACGATTCGAAGAATTGAGCATTGACTAAACCTTTTAAGAATCTCTAGCTGGGGCTACAGCATTGATCTTAGTATACTTTCTTAATGCAATGATGGCTTTACTATATTTTTCTTTTTTCCGCCCCCTTTTCTGTTTTTTTCTTCTTCTTTTCTTCGAATATTTGGATTTGAGCTCCTTTCAGTTGAGTTGATTTTGAGTTTAATGTCCCTTTCAGCAACGAGGATATATGAGATGGGACCTACTGATTAACGTGGAATCCGAACCACATGAGCCCCTAACTGGAATTCGGGTCTCCCACGCCAAAGTGCGTACACTAACCATTTAATCACGGAGCTCACCGCGTCCCTTGCAGCAGTAAGCTCCTTCGTGGCTAAAGGTTAGCATACGTGCTTTTTCCGTAGGAGACCCGGGTTCGATTCCCGGCCAGGGCTCATGTGGTTCGGATTCCACGTAAATCAGTAGATCCCGTCTCATATAGCCTCGCTACTGAAAGGGACGTTAAGCTCAACATCAACTCAATTTTCTTTCAGCAGCGAGGCTATAGGAGACATAGACCTAAAACTTAACGTGGAATACAAATCACACAAGCTTTCGCCGGGAATTGAGCCCGAATCCCTCAGGCCAAAGACGTGTACGCTATCCAGTGGTTCACAACCTTTTTTGATTGACGACACACTTTACTGGATATCGCGAAGCACTTGTTTGATATTTTATTATAACTAATATTATTATTATTATTATAATGAAACGAATTAGCTTTTATAATGACTCTATATTGCACTGGTGGCCGCAGTGGCTCAGTGATAGAGCGTTTACCTGTGGTGCCTGGAGTCCTTGGTTCCATCCCAGCTGGTGCCAAGTGAACTGTGTGATGGACAAACGTCGTGTGCGTGGGTTTTCTCCGGGTTCCCTTACTTTCTCCATTCCACCATTTCATTAATTTCTCATCATCACCGTCTCCTTCAGCCTCGCCGGCATAGGCATGGGACGTAAAATTAAAGATTTATATATAGCACTGAGCACTCTTGCTACCTGGAGGTATTTACTGATACAGTCTGTTTCGATTTTAACTAATTATGATTAAATTCTTCAAGATTTTTAAATTTTAAAATTTCGTGACACACCGTAAGGGACTGTGTGACACACCAGTATGTCGCGACACATCGGTTGAGAACCCCTGCACTAGCCATAAAGAAACTCTCGCGCTTTGTACTGCCACATGAACTGAAACTGTTACTTCAAACTTTAGCTATGTTGTTTACATTGAGAAGGGAAATTTCTACAGGCACGACTCAGTTATACAAACATAGTATAGTGGCTCGTTCCTATAGGCGTAACTAGAAGGTGACAAACACTTCCAGAACACTATTTTCCCCTTGAATATCGTTGGACCGAAAGTCATAGGAACTAATTCTGGGGATCAAGGGAATCCGAATTCCCTGAAGTTCATTTGGTCCTATATACTTGTACTAAAATCTTCACTGATGTTGGAGGCAGGCGCGTACCTTTATATATATATAATATTATGAGAGGTTCAAACTTTCGAGGTCCAATAATACAGTAATTTTTAAGCACTTACACCTATATTCTTACTAAAAGTGATAAAATTAGATTGTTTTTATCAGAAAAGAAATAGTATAGATGATGAATAAGATCAAATTTTTAACCTATATCAAAAATTTCTCTACTATACAAGTATAATTTTATTAAGAAAGTATATATATATAAATATCGATTTGCAAAGTTTGGGGGGGGGACAGGAGGGTCCGAAAGCGGTGGACTCCCTCCCCGTGGGTGCCCTCCTGGTTAGATGGTATCTGACAAACTTGTATGGGTTCTCCAAATGTTGTACAGAAACTAACGCACTCTCACAAGACTCTCTCAATTTCTTGATATAAACGATCACGCCCTGAAGCAAAATATCATAGTCACACCAGTGCTTGTTCCAGTAACATTATTTTAGGATTTTCTTTGGGGGCAAAGGGGGTTCCAGTATGACTATAGTTTCACATTTTTCGTTAGTATATTATTATATTCATGACTAATATATCTTGAAATGTTACCTCTTGTAAATGAACACATCGTTACAAGCACATAAATGACGCCCCTGATTCGTTTCCACGAACATTTTACGTAACAAGTATGTGCTTATCAATTAAGATTATCGTAACAGAATGCAGGATTTCTGTTAGAAAATTGTGTTCAGGAGGAAGAATCAAAATTTGAGGGGTTGCACTAGGACACTATTTGCTGTAGGACGTTTCGTGCTTAAAAGTCATGTGATCTAAATTTCATTTACTTTAGTTGTGGGGAGAAAGGGGGGAGTTATGCCTGGAAGAAAGACTGATTATATATTCATCACAGCCCATCCGTTAGTCTGTCTATATCACATCCCTATAATTGCATCTGATATGTTCCCTCAAGAAAGAAAAATCTACGGTACTTTTAAACTCACTCAATATTATTGGATTAAAACCTTTTCTCCCAAAGCTGGGTAGACCTTGATTTAAAAAAAAAAAAAAAAAATATTTGTCTTTATAAATTACTCACTTTTGAATACAATCTATTTAGTTTGTCACTAATTTTAATTTTTCTTCAACCCGCCCTAAAATTTGAATAATTTACCTTCTGTCATGCTTCCCGCTCCAAGCCAGCCTAAAATGTAGGGGGGGGGCGGACTGTAGAAATTAGGGGGGCCCGATTCTACCATATTATAGTTTATTGCCATATTATAGTCCATTTGCAAGTCTACCGTGAAAATTTTAGGAGAGGCAGCAAAAATTTAGGGGAGGTCCGGCTCCCTAGCCCCCCGTGGGTACGGGCCTGCCCCGCTCTCTTTCAGTTGTGGACACCAGCAGTACCACCGTCTAACAATACATCAATGAGGATTTAAATAAAAATTAAAATTCACTTTATTTTAGATAGGCCTAAGTATACTTTGGGCGGTACACGGTACCCTTGTCCCCCCCCCCCCTCGCCGAACAGGATTGGTAGCGTTGATGGGTGCTCTTGTCTAGGGATGGTATCGAGAAGAGAAGAGACGAGACTTTGTACAGTCTCGGTCTCGTCTCGGTTGATAAATAACGGTCTCGGTCTCGGTCTCGTCTCGAGTAAAAAATCACCGTCTCGGTCTCGGTCTCGTCTCGGTCAACAGATGCTTGTCTCGATCTCGGTCTCGGTCTCGAGTACCCAGTCTCGGTCTCGTCTCGAAAGTCTCGAAATAAATAGTGTGAAATTAAAATAGTGAAAGTATTATTCTCGTACAATCTGTCGTTTTCGCTTATTTTTTCCTTTCATTTTGACTTAGAATTATGGTATGGTGTACCTCTTCATAGCTAATTTGCTAGTGCTAATGCTTTCCATGCGCGTATTCCAGGTTCAATGATCAGTGGGTATATCACCCTAAAACCCTAATAGAACCCATATTTCACTTTCAGCAATAGACTTTGTCTCATATAGCCTCAGAACTGCCTATACAATTAAACTCTATTAAATTAACTCCAGTACTATACAGTAATATATTTCCTTCTTTTGAATCAGAATTGTTCAATACCTCCTAACGGATAAAGCAACATATAGCAGCACGAATGTATTTAATCGTGCCGAAATTGAAACTTTTTACAATTTCTCATTTATTATTCAATACATTCTGCTTTGACTGTCATTTTAAAAACAGAATATAACGTTCATTATCTTAACAAGTAGGGTAAATTATTAATAGGGTAAATTATTACTACAATATACGTATTTTGTTTGAAATTGATTAAATGCTTTATTACCATTTCACATCTCCGTGTTTAATTGACACTTTATAACACAAACGTCCTGAACTTTGTGGTGGGAGCTACTACACTCATCTTTGCTATGTGAGGTCTCGAGTTGGATCACAAAACAAGTTAGATTCAAAGTCCGATGTTTCGTATAATGCGCGTCTCATTTTAAGTGCATTCTGTTTCTTATACAAGTTCATAAGGTCGTAATGCATTACGTAAGCACATATCCAGTGCCGTAACATAGATTAATCTTATTCCTGAGCTCTCAACGGTGCATGCAATCTCTATTCGAGAAAACTAATCTTGCATTCATTACGTTGAAATTTTATATTGATTAAAAATTACTTGCGAAACATGGACGCACATATTATGTAAGTATATAGGTAATTCGAGTTATCTGTATCTATTTTTTTCTCACTCGCCAAAACAAGTGATTCTTAACTTTCTAGTTTTCTTTTGTATTAATTTTCGTAGTTTTGCTGCAACATGATGGATTGAATAGTCAAAAATACTTTTTTCGCTCTATGACTTTCATTAAATTTTGGATCCATTTTTACCCTATCTTACCTATTAAAAGTTATATATATAGTCTTAGTTGAGGAACCAGTATTTTGCTTCTATAAAATTACGAATAAAATCATCACCATCATCATAATCAACCATTATCAATCAATTGCTGGATGAAAGTCTTTCCAAGTCTTCACAACTATCTAACTTGGGTAATTCTTTTCCAGGTTACTCCTCAGTGGCTCTTGATTTCATCACACCTTCTTGTATGCGGAGGTTTCCTAGGCTGTTTTTGTCTTGTGGTGTCCAGTCTAGAATTGTTTTCGTCCGTCGATCATAATTTCTTCTTGCAATACGTCCAGTACATTTTCCAGCTCATATTAAATTATTTCATTAGCATCATCAGTATTCATTTCTATATATTTGGGCTACCGATAGTTCGAATTCGCTACTTTCCGAGTACAGACACGCTACTTTTTAATCTTCGGATCTGGCAACACTGACTGAATGATTTAAATCAACATAATGTGAGAACTCCCATTTGGTCTAGCGGCTAGCACTCTTAATTTCGGTTCGCGTGGTCTCGAGTTCGATTTCCGGTAGGGGTAAAGTTGAACGACCGAAGTGGTTCGGATTCCACCATAATCATTAGCTCCACGTCTCCTTTAGCCGCCCTAGCATAACTGTGAGACGTTAAACTAAAACAAAACAAAACAAAAGTGAACACTGTGTATTACTAATTGTAAGTCCTTGAATAATTGCATATAGCTATATGGTATGGATCGAATTTGATGTGATCGGCGGTCAAACTAAAGCAAGTGAAATGTAATTAGTGTGTAATTAGAACTTTTAATTAAGCACGGTCTTAATCTAAAGTGTACACCAGGCCTAAGGCTTAGGGGGAACAACTAGTGTTACTGAAAATGTATCAGTTACATTTAATTTCAGTTACAATTTGCATTTACTGTATTGCTGGAACGAAGACTTAAACATTAACATTATAAGTAGCCCAAAGACTATGGAAAACGTCTTCTCTTGAAAGCATTCTTGCACCATAAAACAAACTACGAGTAATTTTAAAATATCTTGCAGTTCATCTACGTTATTTGCACATATTTAGAATAATATTTAGCAATTTATTTAAGTGGGCAACGCTGCTTAAAATAATGTAACTGCCATTTGTTGTAATTAAAACCACCAAAAACTATCATTGTAATGTTATAGAAGCAAAGGAAAGCAATAATCATTATAAAAATTTAATACAAATACGTCATTTTAAGCAGTACAACAATCACTACCAATGTGTTTGGTATCTCTGAAATGACTTGAAATAACAATTGTTGTAAATGGCGTTATAAGCATTGAAGTCTTTTGGAAGCATCTGCATGATGAGACGTGATATGTCAGCGCGTTTTCGAAGTAAAGTCTTTAGAAACATTTAAATTTTTCGTTTCTTGTAACTTTGTTCCCTCATTCATTCGAAATATATTATACCATGATCACAGTATTTGACGCTAAGATACAGTTGATGCGCATTGCACCGTCCAAGGCCGCCCACAGGGAAGATGTATGGCGCAAGCTGCGCCATTGAGAAAAAATTTGGGGGGGGGGGATTTTACTCTACTTTAGAACTAGCAATTTTACTGTCGGAATAGCACTAGAACACGATTTTGAGAAGCTAATTTTAAAAAAATTTCCGGGGTGAACCCCCGTACTCCCTGCTTCGATACTCGATGAATGAAGTACCGCGCAAGTAGCCGTATGAAACGAAAGGTTGGTTCGTTTTAAGAGAGAAGGGCCGCCCACAGGAGGGATGAATGGCGGAAGTTGGGGGGGATAAAAAAAATTGGGGAAGAATTTTACTCTAATGTCGAATAAGTAATTTTGCTGTCGTCAGAATAACATTGGAACACGATGCGATTTTTTTTAAAATCTCGAGAATGAATCCCCCTACCCCCTGCTTAGAAACTCTATGAATGAAGTACCGCGCAAGTTGCTATATGAAAGGATGGGCTGGTCGGTTTATCGCTTTGTGTAGGTAATTTACCCATTTCCTGCTGGGAGCATTTATTTATTTCTTATTTATACCATGTACGACACTTAATAAGTAATGCTGTTGAATTGGTACATGATGTATAATAAATGAATTAATGATAATATTTTGTATAATTTTCTTGTTTGTGCGATTACATTTTGCGGGGCCTGCGGTAAAGTGAAAACCAGCTCAAAAGTGGCATCACTGGGTACAATAGAGACTTTCCGTGAGAGGTCGCTCCAGAAGTATTCTATATATTCAGCTCCATGTATTGTACAGAGTGAAGTCAGCTAGGCAGTTGTTTGTTTTTCGCAGATCCTGGAAAATGTAATCACACATTCATACACATAGAAAACTATAGAAAATATGATCATTCATCATACATCAAGTAGTAACAGAATATTGTTACGTATTATATGTCGTCCATAATAAATAAATAAATAAATAAATAAATAAATGTAAACGTAACCGAATAATAGATCGGTTAAAATAGCTTGGTACTGCTATAATAATTTTATACTGCGTGAAATGACACCAATAAAACGACCTCAGCACGCACTCTGTATAGTATTTATCTCTATGACTTAAAGTGGCGAGAGACAGGGCCTTAAAAATAAGTGAAATCGCAAAAAATGAGCGCCAAGTTCTGGTGAACAACAGTTACAAACACTCAAGGAATCACTTTCAAATTTAGATTTGAAATTTGCCTATGTTGTCTGTTGAAAATTATAAAGTAGTTTGACATAATTGTTAGCTAGTGGTAACCATACAGACAACAGCCAAGTTTCAAATCTAAATTTGAAGTGAGCCAATGAGTGTTTGTAACTGTTGTCCACCAGAACTTGGCGCCTATTTTTGTGATTTCAATTCTTTTTAAGGCCACTCGTACTTGGCTCTTTTACAGGAATGTTTTTTGTTGGATATCACTTCATTTTGTAGGCTAATTTCGAGGATAACATTTTCTTTTGGTATCAAACTCAATAACTTGTAACTTGCGTCTTACGTTTCATGTACAAGGGAATTATATCAATATTTTGTAAAGGAAAAAATAATACTACTAATTGTAAAAAAAAAAAAAAAAAAAAAAAAGAATACCTGTGCCATAGACAGTGTGTAGAAGTTTTTATAACCTTCAATATCCTTATAGAACATATTTAGTATTGTACATTACCAAGACTACTAATAAAAGTAATACCATTTCTATAATTACTACTGCCCCTACTACTACTACAAGCATTCTATAATACTACTACAGGAAATAAAAACAACAAAAAAATAACAATTACTAGTACTATAAAAACTACTGCTACACTGGGCAATTGTTTTTAGAGGACTTGAGTTTTGAGGAAGGAAGAGATTATTAGTTTGGGGGGGAGTGCGCCATCAGCTTTGGGGGGGATGGGCACCCCTGGCACCGTCCATGCCATTTGAGTTATTAGAGATTTCCAAAATGTTGATGTTAATGGTACTGTGTTGTCCTTTGTTACACTAAATAATGTATGGGCTATTGTGGTTTTGTTAAATAACTAAATTAGAAATATAATATGTAATACTTTACGTAGCGCAATTTGAGAAAATACAACTTTATTTTGCTATTAGCAACATCGTTTATCTAGTGATATTGCAGAGTATCTAGAAGACTTTCCAAACTTAGTACAAAATTTCAGCATTTTTAATATATATATATATATATATATATATCGCAGATAATAGGGGAGGGCTATAGGGACTATAGCCCCCCTTAACTCTCAGGTATACAATGGATAAAATGAGTTTCAATCCTACTTTCTTTACACTGGATAAAGCGGCAAACCATGGTTTAGCCCCTCCCTTGATCAAATACTGGGTCCGTGGCTATATATATATATATATATATATATATATATATATATATATATATACACGATGGCCCATTTTAATCTTTCCACGGAGATATCTCGAAAACGGTTGAACATAAATGAACCGAACAAAAACTCAAATAGGAAATGCCATGGGGCGAGTAATATCTCGTTCCATAGATCTTTAAAAAGTAAAAAGCGTTGTGGAAAAAGATTTTTCATATTAGTCACCGTATTCAAGATGGCCGCCATGACATGGTGCCTGTATCTGATAAAACGTCCAGTACCACTAATATGAAAACAGTTGGAGATAAACGAACAGTCAGAAAGTGAAACAGGAAAGGCATGGGGCGCGACGAGTGATGTTCTCGCAGTGATCCACGGCTGCCTTTCAAGGGGGCCAAACTTAGAAATTTTGAACCGAAATATGGGTCAAGTGGTACGTGTTGGATAAATTTTGAAACACTAAACAATATTGTATCAAAAGATTTTTCATATGGGTCACCTTTTTCAAAATGGCCGCCAAGACATGGTGCCTGTATCAGATAAAACGTCCAGTACCACTAGACCCCTAATATGAAAATAATTGATGAACAGAATAAAACTCGTATAGGAAAGCAAAGAGGGTTTTTATCATTCCACGGCTCGAGTATAATGCAATGGAGAAAAAGATTATTAAAGTATAATTGACATGATGCAAAAGAGGAAATGATAGAAAATTATCTTTCCGATCTCTGTCCGTAAGTGGGTGAAGCCGGAATGAATGGTAAAATTTCAAATGAGAACCTCACTTTTATTTGCAATAGATATGGTTTGTCTGAAACACTTGTGTGTACAAATGACTGGTACTATAATGAATAAAAATAAAGTGAAATAAGGTGAATAAAAATAAGGTGAAATTGAAGTTTAACAACATTTTGCCCGCCCCTTCGCCCTGGTAATTTAACGCAATGCGTGCAAGATTTTTGGGACATATCTGCATCAGTATGTACCGTTTCGTTACTAAGGATCACAACTGAAATTACCGTTGAAAGTTATTCGGAATGTAACTGTGGACATCTCAGTGAAACTCATATTCTATCACATGCAAGAAGACATAGAAGGAAAAGAAGCGAACCAATATCATGCAGACGACTGTTGAACAAAACCAACGTTTGTAAACATTGTTCTAAAATTGCATTGTTCGACAAATTGGTATCGCATTTCAGTTGATTCATTTTTGCATAAAACCATTGCCTGCAATCAAAATGGAAGGTACCATTTAACAAGAATTTTACATACTTTATCCCATTACAGAGACATTTCTCTCTTATAAAAACACATTTCAAATAACTTTGTTTCATAGATACAATTTGCAAAAACTAAGGCTTTCATTTGCAATTTCACCGATCCTTCCCGCTTCACTCACTTACGGAGTGAGGTTAGGATAAATTTCTAGGAGTTAGATTTCTTCCTTTCCATTATGGCACTTTCACTCTAATCATCTTTTCGACTGTTACAACATTCCTGAGCTATAGAATGATAAATATCCTCTGTGATTTCCTATTCGAACATTTGTTCTGGTGTTTTCATATTAGTGATACTGGACGTTTTACATGATGTAGGTACCATGTCTTGGTGGTAATTTTGAAAACGGTGACCCATATGAACAATCTTTTGCAACAGCACTATTTAGTTTTTAAAGATATGTTGAACGAGGTATCACTCACCCAATGTTTCCATTTACAATTTTAATGTTGCGCCCTGGGCCCCCATGAAGGGTGGCCCTGGGAACCTCCGCGACAATATCAAGCTATGTGCCACATGACATTTTCTATTTGAGTTTTTGTTCGGTTCATTTATGTTCAACCGTTTTCATATTAGTGGTACTGCACGTTTTACTGTATCTGATAGAGGCAACATGTCTTGTCGGCCATTTTGAATACAGTGCCCGATATGAAAGATCATTTGCCACAACGCTTTTTAGTTTTTCAAGGTCTATCGAACGAGGTACCACTCACCCCTTGCTTCCATTTATAATTAAAGTTGGGCCCGGGAACCTATGCAGGGCGGAACTGGGTGGCACCGCGACCATATATATATATATATATATATATATATATATATATATATATATATATATATATAGAGAGAGAGAGAGAGAGAGAGAGAGAGAGAAACAGAGAGAGAGAATTCTATTTGCATCAGCATTGGTTTTTCTTTCTCGAGAGGCTTGAGAAACGAGTAAGAAACATTTGCGTTGTATGTGCAATGCAAAAAAATTATCACAAATTTATTTCGGGAGGGGTTTGAGCCCGATAACCACCCCATAAATACGCCAATGTACATCAGTCAACCGTTCTCATATTATCTAACACAGCAGCGAAACAAGTTTTGAGTGATGGCAATTTTAGCATCTATCAATATCAATATTCGAGACGAGACCGAGACTTTCGAGACTGACGTAAGTCTCGTCTCGGTCTCGTCTCGATTTATAGAGGTCTGTCTCGGTCTCGGTCTCGTCTTGGTATTTAAAAGTCCGTCTCGGTCTCGGTCTCGTCTCGGTATATAAAAGTCCGTCTCGGTCTCGGTCTCGGTACCATCCCTACTCTTGTCAGGATCATAAATATTCTACTAGCTCTGGCAGGTAGAAATATGCCGTCAACTAACAAGATTCCAAGCACTCTGGTATTCAGGTAGCCACTGTCTTGACACAAACATCCGTTTTGAGGAGAGGGAGCACTTTGGCTCAATCTGCTTACCACTGGTGCGTGGAGTCCCTGATTCCATCCCGGCTAAGTAAGTTTGTGGTGGACAATATTGCGTCCGTGGGTTTTCTCAGGGTACCAGGGGCGGATGCAGGGGGGCGATTGGGGCGACCATTCTCCCCAGAAGAGGAAATTTTCTTGTATTATATATAAATAAAACCCATCCCAGAGTTTAGAGATCTTAAAAGTAGCTCTAAGTAACAGTATTACAACCCACCGCCCCCCAGATATGTCCGTCCTGCATCCGCCACAGCAGGGGTATTATCGTTTCATCCAACATTTCCATTCCACCAATTCGTCCATCATCATTCACTTACCTTAATCATCCTACTCCCTTAGCCTAAAGGGCATAACGTTGAACATGGAAAACTGAAAGATTTCCTTTTTACAAACATTCATTTTAATACCACCCATCAGTGTTAGTCTTCTGCTTCCCCTTCTTCGTTTTCCTTCCACTATGTCCGCTATCGTACCTCTTAGAATACAATTCTTCTAAAGCAATGTTTTAATTAGCTTCTATTATCATTTTTAATTGCCTTAAAATTGTTTATAGACTTCCAAACTATGGAATATCTTATAGAACGGTTCTGTTGTCCATGTTTCTGCTCGTCCGTCTGTCCGAGCAAAAAATGGCGCTCCTTCATGAATAAGCAGTTAGCGTACGTGCCTTTGGCGTAGGAGATCAGGGTTCGATTCCCGGCGGGAGCTCATGTAGTTAGGATTCCACGTTAATCAGTAGGTCTCGTCTCATATAGCCTCGCTGCTGAAAGGGATGTAAAAATCAAAATCAATTCAATCGAACAAAAATGGTAACAGAGACGGAGAAATATATTTTATATATATTTATAAAATGTTTCAAGAAAAGAATCCGTCTTCTCTATTAACTTCTATTGAAACTGGAAGTGATAGAAATCAACGATTTCCTTGGGGAACTCTGTGACTCAACTCCGGTGGTAGAACGCTATCCTTCCAGTACGTTTGGTCCCAGGTTCGATCCTCTGCCAAGTAAATTTGTGGTGAACAACACCGTGTTAGGTGGGTTTACCATTTCTTTCCACTTTCTCATTCCACCAATTCTTCCACCATCATTTACTTGCCTTAATCACTGTCTCCTTGACTCTACAGGGAAAAAACGTGGGACGTTAAACTGAAAGATTTCATTTCTTTAATCAATTATTTCCGGTTTCAACATTAATTACCCTGGAACTTAAGTGGTAATACGTATCAAGGAACGTTTTTTTTTTTAATCTATTCAACGTCTCAATGAAAGATTTCATCTCCATCCGTATCCCAACACCGGAAGTGCTAGAAATTTTTAATCTATTCAATTTCCCAATGAAAGATTTTATCTCCATCCATATCCCAAAACCGGAAGTGGTAGAAATCTACTAATACTTCCGGTTTCCATATTGATCTTCATAAAGCAGAAACAGTGAGTGATAACGTGTAATTACTTTTTCATATTGATTCAGCTGCCATCAATCAGTATAATTTTGACTTTTGTCTTGTGAGGCAGTGTAGCTCAGTGGCATAGCGCTTACCTCTGCTGCGTGGAGTACCCGATACGACCCCCCGGAGAAGTGAGTTTGTGGTGGA
The DNA here is from genome assembly GCF_964235325.1 of Thermobia domestica. NCBI lineage: Eukaryota > Metazoa > Arthropoda > Insecta > Zygentoma > Lepismatidae > Thermobia > Thermobia domestica. The sequence continues at coordinate 32,570,633 of NC_137461.1, read as the reverse complement.
CAACATTGTGTCCGTGGGTTTTCTCGCCTTTCTACCGTTTCCTCTCACATTATCATTCCACCAATTAATTGATCATCATTTTTTCCCATTAATCAGCCGTCTCCTTTAGCCTAAAGGCCATACCTGTGGAACATTAAACTGAAATATATCATATTCTTCGTCCTTTGTCCTTCTGTTTAAACCAGAACTGCTGAAATCTATCATTTTCATTTTCAATAGTCGTCGTTCTAGCAAAGAAACGGTAATTAATAACTAGCGAGAAACATTAATTTTTTTTTTTTTTTTTTTTTTGTAATTATAAGTTCAGTTCGGTAAGATAGGTCCCATCTTCGACCTTACGCATGGAAACCCGAAGGAGGGGGAAGGCAGAGAGGCCGGGTCCCATGGCTCAAGAAAATGTATAAATAATATAGCAAACCATGTATGTTAAATGCTAGACTTAATATAGCAACCATGGAATGCCTTCTCCTAGAAAATTTTCTTTGGGCGTCCATGACTTGACGTCTCTATTGCAACCTTAACTCATAGAAGAACTTATAGATATCTGCTACTTCCGGTTCTGATCAGTGACGGATCCAGGATATGATCAAGGGAGGGGCTAAACCATAGTTTGCCGCTTTATCCAGTGTAAAGCAGGATTGAAGTCCATTTTATCCAATGCATACCTGAGCGACAAGGGGGAGCTACAGGCCCTATAGCCCCCCCTTGGACCCGTGCCTGGTTCTAATATTGATTTCCATAAACTGAAAATTGTAATAGGAGACAATAAATTGTTTTTGATGTAGATTTATAGTCCGAAGTATGGGGAGGTGGGGGCATAATGGACACCTTAAGATGGAAATTGAAATGCCAACGTTGCTATGAATGGAAAGTCGACGATTTTGCAGTACAATACTCTTTATACTTTCTTCTACAAATGTAAATAGATGTAAGGCGTGAAACTTTTACCAAACAAGTTGTATGTGCAAATAAATTGACTTATTGCAAAAGATCATTTTACCCCACCCCATGGGTAAAATGTCCCATCCTTGGAGCCTATACATATTAACCAAAATTATATTTGGATAAGGAAATGCTAGTTTTCTTATTCATTGAAAATGAAAGTGAAACAATTAGTTGCACAACTATAAATAAATGAGCGGGAAACTATAAAAACGAAAATAAACTGAAATAAAACTAAATAAAAAAGTAAATACAAAGTGGAATACAGAGGCTAACAAAAATATTTAAGACTAGGTCTCTAACATGTCAACAGATGGCAGAACAAGGGCACACGCTCGGTTACAGGGAGCAATGACTTTCTTATGTCAGTGTGTTAAGAGATACCCTAGTATATCGATAATTGTGCATTCCGTGCTGTTGTGATTGCATGCGTCATCGCTTTTCTGATTCCGTCATGAACGACAAGCTTGACTGGCATGCGATTTTCCAGATTGGAAGAACATCAATGGGAAACGACATTTTGGTTCCCTGTACAATTTTAATGGACCATTTTGCCCCAATCCCGTAAATCTTTCCAAAACCCTTTATCTGCTATCCGCCATGTTCCACAAGAAAATCATGCCTAATTGTCTGATGGCCAAACCTTTCTCACTATCTATGTGTAACATGTTTTATTCAAGCAATTACTTTTTTTAGCAACATGTAGAATATTCAGTACATATCTTATATCGAGGTACCATGAAAATTGTTTTCCCCGCTAATTTCACATGCCATTGAAGGTAACGACGTCTCCCTTTCTCAACAATTCTCGCCACACTAACTACGGCTTGTGCAGTAGTACCAGTTCTCTGACGTCAGAGTAACACCGTTATATGCCGGGGTGACCATTTTGCCGCGGGAGTCATTATGCCCCAACTTCTCCTATATATTTTACATACACTCTCAATCTGCTATTAAAACCGGAAATAGTAAAAACTAGTTGATATCTACTGTATATAAGTAGTAAGGTTGAGTTCCGTTTCACAGTGTGAAACAACGATAGACTTCCAAACTATTCATTAGTGACTAGATTTTCACCACCTGTCGTAAGTTTGAACAGACAGAAAAAAGTCGAAACAAAACTGATCCTATGGACGCTGAATCTGTGTCAGAAAATATCTTTTCGGTATCTTTTATCGTTTTTGGTGTACAGAAATAAGTACTGAAACCGGAAGTATTTGTAAATTTTAACCAGTTCTGGTTTTGATAGACTGTTGCGGGTACGAATAAAATGTTTGCTTTCTCGGGACAGTGAATCGATTGCTAAAGTGGATTGTCGCTGAGCGCTGTCTATTACCGACTCTATTCTATTGTTTGGCGATCGACGTTGAAACCGGAAATGGTTGATTTCTACCACTTGTGGTTTACATAGAAGAATAACGGAAAAGATGGAACATATTCTTGGGACGCTGAATCTATTGTAAGAAATCATTCCTGGAAGTATCTTACCGTTTATGCTCTGATTCTTGTTTACAGACAGACAGACGGACGGACGGACGGACATAGTAGTTCTATAATGATAGCTGGCGACAGACAGACGGACGGACATAGTAGTTCTATAATAATACAAGTCGACAAACAGACAAAGAAACTGACGTACATAGTCGTTCTATTATGATACCTATCGACAGATAGAGAGACGGACGGAATATAGTTTGGAAGTCTAGTAATTGTAAGAGACCGTCTAAAACTATTTTTTTATATGAATTCAGCATCCGAAGAACATGCATCAAATCTTAAAATATTCCTCTATTGCAATTGCAAATAGAGCTACTACTTCCGGTTTCAGACTGGAATTCGCATAAGTTTTAAGCCTACTGTAGTTCAAGAATGTGAAACGAAACTCAGTTGTTTTTCTTTACTATTTTTATCACTTCATCTAATTGACTTTCACCTCGACTTTGCTTATATTTCCATTCTTCTTCACACTCACATTTCGAAAGCTTCTAAGTGGCTCCGCGTAGTTTAGTCGCAAACGCTCTCGCCTTTGGTGCGAATGATCGCGGGTTCGATTCCTGGTGTGGACACTCGGTCGAAAAGTTGTAACAGTTTTTTCAGCTCAGCCATTTTGAATGAGTGTTTTCCCTGCGTTTTCTCATTCACACAAGAATGTCGGGATAGTATGTAGCATTCAGTCATGGATTTTGTCGTTTCTTGTTAGTGTGAGTAGTTTTGAGGGAAGTTTCTCTAATCTAGGGAAATTTCATAGGTAAATTTAGCAAAAAGTTGAAAAAGGGAATTTTTGGATAAAACGTGAACAATCCAGGGAAATTCTCGTCCTGAATGATTGACCAAAATAAATGCTGATTTTTTTTTTCTTCAGAAAGAAATCAATACAATAGCTATAATTTCCGGTGTGTGAGTATGTGTGTCTGTTCAGAGTAGCACAATTGCACTCATTAATAGTTGGGTGTATTTATGTGTATTCTTTGTTTAAAAAAGTGGAGGAAAATGTTTTCTTTTAATAGAAACAAAAACCAAATGAATAAAACAAATGTGTTTGGCATTTTCTTTAATACAGATAAATTAATTTTATCACATAACTTCTGTTGTATGAACTGAACACTCAAGAAACTACGGAAAATTTCATAAGAAAAGGGAAATTTTTGTTTTAGTTGAGGGACATTTTTTAAAATTAAGCCTACGAACTCTGCTTCTTATCTAAAACTAAAGCGTTTTGACGGAAGCAACATTTGATTTCTTGAACCAATCTGGCTGCAACGATACTTATTCTTTCTATTTCATGTTTGTTCCAGATATGTGTTTGCCTTCTATACAGGGTGTTTTAAAAAAACACCGACAACGACTGGGAGATGATTGCTGACACCAAGATAAGACAAAAAGTATAGACCAACCTCGGTGTACAAATGCTTCCTTTCGGAGTTATAGGCTGCCGAAAACATGAAAAAAATTAAGTTTAAAGGTCTATAGCTCCAAAACTATGGGACCTATCATAGTCGGGTCAAGACTTTACTTAGGAACTAGTATGTGGCCTATCCAAATATCCAAATTTCAGAATCCTAAGATACTCACGCAACAATTTCTTTTAGAGGGACTTTGTCTACAGGCATATAATTTGCAATACTCACCAACTAACTCTATAAAAATTGTTGCATGAGTACCTTAGGATTCTGAAACATGAATATTTGAATAGGGCGCATATTAGTTCCTAAGTGAAGTCTTGACTCGGCTACGGTAGGTCGAGTAGTTTTGGAGCTATGGGATGTTAAAGTTCTTATTTTTCTTTTCATGTTTTCGGCAGCCTATAATTCCGAAAGGAAGCTTTTGTGCACTTATGGTGCTCGATACTTTTTCTTATCTTGGTGTCATCAATCACCTCCCAAACGTTGTCGGTGTTATTTTGAAACACCCTGTAGATAAGAATGCTTTATGTAATTTTATAATTATTTTCTTCAGTCTTCAGCTGTTAAAACATGTTAAATAGTATATTCAGGGACGTACGTAGAGGACGGGTTGTGGGGGTCCGAGACTCACTTGGCCTGGAAATTCCGACTTCTCTGTAAATTTAGTCTTGAGGGAAAATTTACATATTTTAATATAATTTATCCTCATTTTGAATTTGGGCCCACCAAATGTTTAGTGGAAGATTATGACATAAAAGCTTGTTGGAAACACTTAACTCAGAAGAAAATGTTCTAATGTTCATAACTATTTTCTATTGTTCTTTCAATTAAAAATAAGTTGTTTGATAAACATTTACAATCAGGATTTTTGGATAATTCACTCACACAGAAGAAAATGACTGATATATACTAATTTCATTGTTCATGTATTCATTCATGTATTTTGAAAATCTTGATATTACATGAACCCTTTAAGAGCAATAATATTCACAGCAGGAACACGTACTTCAATTCTAACATCCGAATGCTTGAATTAGCCCTTTCCTTTGTCTAGTGTAGCGCGGGAAATTCAAGACCAAAATGGGAATTTCTGACTCTCAAGATGGGATTTTATAACGTTTCAAGTTGTCATCATGTACCTGCTTTGGTGTTATTCTAGTGAAGACAGTTGTGCTCCAAGTTTGTTATTTCCTTGGTTGAAGTCTCTGTCGTTTGTTGGAAAAGATTTTGTAAATGACGGCGACTTCTTGGATAGATTTCAGAGGCGATCATTTATCAACACTGGCAAGTCCGCGAGCACACACACACACAAAAAAAAACTTTTTATAGGCCTATATATGCATTTGCATACTATTATATTTTAATTTGATTTAAAATTCTGCATTTCAAGCCTACACTAATCGTCTGGGATGCGATTCGCGAAGTCAAACATCTTGATTGTTAGTAATTTTGGGGAAGGAGGACGTCCTGAAATTTTCCGGGATTGTCATGAAAAGAGAAATGTCCTAACATTCACCTTCCACAATAATAATTATAATAAAACACCCTAAAAGCATTTCAACATAAAACCGACAATTCTCAGTTGTTTTTTAATTTGCAAGAAAAGTGACAAATCATTTCTGAAGAATGATAAGTCTTGAAAAACTCAAAAAACTCTATTTGATAAGAAAATTTCTCCCCTCTCAAATTTGTTCAGCCTATTTTCTTCCTAAAGTTAACCGTTATAGAAATTAACCACAATTGAATGAATGTGCCTCCTAGTCAGTGACGTAACTAAGGGGGCCAAGGGGGGCAAACGGGACTTGTGTCCCGGGTGCAGCCCTAGACAAATATTTCTTTTCACTATAAGACAAGGAAAAGAGTTTTAGCAAACTAAAGATCATAAAAAATTATCTCACATATCAGAAACTTCACAGGACAACAACGACTCACCAATCTAAGGATCATATCCAAAGAGCGTAAGTTAGCTTTAAAGCTACCTTTTGAGGACATTGTAAAAACCTTTGCAGTCAAAAGAGCCCGCAAAGATAAATTTTAGATCAAGATTTTTGTGTTTTCATTTAACTTACATAGATTCAAGGAATTTGCAAAATGTCGGAGTATAATATTTGAGACAACAGATTCACTGTTTGTCATAATTAAATATTCTATTCTGAAGCAACAGATTGTTGATTTATTCTACACATATAGTCCAGGAACTTTAGCATTTTTCTTCGGAAAAATTAGAAGCCAAGGTTTTTCTTCACAAAAACGTTCGTTAGCTCATTCTAAATGACATATCAAAAGTCCCTGACTTTCTGCTGTACGCTTCCCCTTTTTTCGGGGGGTGAAAGTGGGGGAGGAAAACGCAATTTAAAGTACTATCAAATTCACCTTATTTGCACGCTAACCTAAATATTCCGAATAAAAAAAAAAAAAACAAAACAAAATTTACCGGAAACACTTAGCACATTCGCTCGTAAATGTTTCACAGGAAGTCCCGGTTTCGGAAATATGACGTCATTAAAATGGCCGACACCAGAATTTGTAGTGTTCTGTGGGAATGGTTGTAACTTTCCGCAGAATAGTGGTAAAACCGTCGTTTTTGTTTCAGATTGAAGATAATTAAATACCAAATGTGCGGAATGAAATGTGCTGTCTGTATCGTAAATTTCTTTTTTTAAGTACCTAGTTTTTAAGTACCTGGTTTGAAGTATAAATGCAAATAACTCAGTAATCATAAAATATTTCAAAATATATCTTCAAACAATGATTGTAGAGCATTATAAAGCCTTTCCATCGGTACCTGTACCTGCATTTTTTTTTTTTTTTTTTTTTTTTTTTTGTATTTTGAAATGTAAGGAAGGTATGTTGTTTTATTTAATAGACCGACTCTTGTAAAGACAATATAAGCCTATTTTCTTTTTTTTTAATTTTGGAAAGATTGAATATAAGATTCAATATCGCATTAGAATCCGTAATTCACACACACCCCAGACACAGATACAAAAATGAGGATTTACAACGTTCGGCGATAGATTCTTATCGTTTGTAGAATGAGAAATGTAAAATTCAGTGTAATAATGAATAAGAAATGTAAACTATTCAACTTACCTGAAATGGTTTACTTATTGAGTTCCTTTGCTGATTAATAAATAATAATTGTAATTATAGCAGGTCGACCTGGTTTGTTACCTCTATTTCTTCGGCGTCCATGAATATTTCACGTTCAGAGATTCCTTCTGTTGAAGTGACATTCAGACAGGATTGTCCGTGACAATTTGCACAAGCAAGAGAGCAGAACAGACCTAGCTTTCGACATCCATACACATTGCCGCGTCCTTTAAATCATGAACATAAAATCATTTTTAAAAGGGACGGTGGAGCAGGTGATCGAATTGGTACTAACAAATTGTCTTTCATAACCCAACCCCACTCCTCAGGATTTAGTTGGTTTCCGAGTCATGTTTGTATTTGGTCATAAACCCGAAGCTGCAGCTGAAGTCGGTGGTAGGGCTTTTAAATCGACAGACTTATTTCTCTTCACTGATTTGGTGAAATAATGATAACATTCATCATTTAGTGAAATGTCATTTGCAGATGCACCGTATAACCCCCCCCCCAAAAAAAAACTGTATGCCATTTTCAGTTATTTCTGCATGGGAAACATTACTTCGATTAAAAATTTCTATGGCATGTTTTAAATTTTGACGTTTTTGTAATAATTTCAAACAAGCCGATTTCCCCTTCTGAAAATGGCAGATGTTCCATCACAGCCTGAAAAAGCATGTGGAAATAAAATGTGATTTTTGCATACACCTTCTAAACTCCTTGATGAGTAAATCTTCGGCTCTGTCTTTCCTTTTCCTGGTTTCAAGAAAAAAATTTCTAAATTCGGCGGGGTTCGAGCTGTCATGATTACTAATAAATCAATATCCTCACCAACAATAACTGTAGAATTAGAATACATTTTTGATATCGTGAGTGCGGTTTCTACAATGAGGACATTAGCATCATTCTATGCTTGTTTGACATCAATATTGGCAGCCTTGAATTTATCAGTGAGCAAATCAATCAACCTACTTTTCTTGTTTGCATTGGCGAGGTTTTCTTGGCTCATAGTCGCAACCATGTTTCCATCAAATATAATTGTTGTTGATGCTGCTTTCGAGCACCGTCGAAATTGCCCCATACCTTTTATATTTCTCTGAGGCTTACCATATCCATCAAATACGATGACAGTGTTTTGACCGAAGTGTTTTTCCACATATGCCACATATTTATCACAAATATCCATGAAAGAATCGTTTTGACGCCACACCACTCGATGAAGAAGGAATCCTCCATCAAGGACGTGGTTTGCGTTTCCGAGATGAGGATTAATGTTGGTCGGGTTGAAGATGTTGAATAAGGATGATTTCTTCGTTTTTCTCATTCCAGTTGCATCAAAAAGAGCCATTGGGTAAGGAGCCAGTTCGAAATTTAAACATGCTCGAAGGTCATCATCTGATCTTTTGATTACGCTGAATCGTTGAAACAACAGCAGTAGATCGACAGGCACAGTAACATCATGTACCGTAAGGTTACTGTTCACTGTTTGAAGAGAAAAAACCCTATCAGTACGAGAATATTTTATGTCATGAAAATTGTCACAAACTTTTCTTTCCATCATGGTTGCTCTAATGTTCAGTACATCGTAGTAGTTTATCTTCTCCACATTACCTGCAACCCATGTTGCTATAGACATGATCACTTAAACATTTGGGAAAGGATTGTGGGCACTGAACCACTCTGATACTTTCCTTACATCTTGGTCCCGTTTGATTCGAGATTCTAGTGCATCTACATTCTGCTGTTCACTTGAAAACGAAATCCCACAAAAGTTTTCTAGTCCTTCAGAAATGTTGCTTGCACTTAACAAACCAACAACAAACTTAGTTAAAACATTCTCTTTTGTATTTCTTCCATGCACAAAGCCTCCTCGTACCTTTGAAGACTTCATGAGTGACTGTTCTATTACCATATCTGTTGGAGTTCCACTAAAAATTTGTCTGATCACTTAACAGTGAAAAAGTCTGCAGTAAATTTTCTATAGATGTCTCCATCCATTATGTTCTCCAACTTTACCATGTCTTGTACAAATAAGTTGGCACTTTTAGCGCACAAAAATGTCCTGCGGCGTGGAAATACGAAATCATCCTCTTCACTGCAGACAAATATGCCTTCCAATCACCCATCCTTTCTGCCCTAATAAACTCTTTGAGGATTAACACCATATCTAAATACTGGTCCCATAATACTGCAGGGTAAATACCGTTCGAAAGGCTTTATAATGTTCTACAACCTTTATTTGAAGATATATTTTGAAATATCTCATGATTACTGAGTTATTTGCATTTACACTTAAAATCAGGTACTCAAAAACTATTTTTTTTTGTTATTGTATCTCGAAAGAAATTAACAATGCAAACAGTACGTTTCATTCCTAATATTTGGTAATTACTTATCTCCAATCTGAAACAAAAACTTCGGTTTTACCACTATTCTGCGGGAAGTAATAACCATTCCCACAAAACACTACAAATTCTGGTGTCGGCCATTTTGATGACGTGATATTTCCGAAACCCGACTCGATATTCTTTGGGACTTCCTGTGAAACATTTACGAGCGAATGTGCTAAGCGTTCCCGGTAAAGTTTGTTCTTTTATTCGGAATATTTAGGTTAACATGCAAATAAGGTGAATTTGATAGTATTTTAAATTGCGTTTTCCTCCCCCACTTCCACCCCCCGAAAAAGGGGAAGCGTACAGTAGAAAGTCGGGGACTTTTGATACGCCATTTAGAATGAGCTAATGAAGGTTTTTGTGAAGAAAAACCTTGGCTTCTAATTTTTCCGAAGAAACGCCCATTTTTTGACTACAGTTCCTGGACTAATATGTACATCCCGATATAATTCCAAAAACATTGTGATTTGCAGTTATTATGATAAAACTATAAGAATAAATTATGCATGCTACTCTTAGATTATTTGGCAATCAAACACTAATTAGTTTGATAGTTTATCTTGTACTAAAAATTAAATTATGTACTGTAATTTTGAAATCAAGCTTTACCACTTCAAGTAAAAATGGAATAGGGGAATTATTGTGTGATGCCAACATCAGGTGTAGTCGGGGAGCGTTTTGATTTGGTTGGTCCGGGGTCCGGGGTCCGGGGGGCTAAGACGAGCTTTTGCCCCGGGTGACAAGTCTAGTTGTATTGCTGCTCCTTGTATGCCATTTTTTCCTAATCGACGGCTTAGAACAAATCTAATCAATGACGACTTTTTTAAATATTTAATGAAGAAGATAACTACAACAAAACACTGAAGAAAATAAAACGAACATTAATAATTACTTCCGTGATGGATACGTAATTCTACTGGCCTTTCATCATAGATATTTTGCCAGTATTGGCAGGTCACTTGCTGCAACTGAAAAGCGTCCATGTTCCATTATCTTCTCTTCGTCTTCACGTATGATTTTTCTGTTTTGATATCTTTCATTAACCCGTAAGTAGTCGCGCCTTTTTTTGTAACGTAAGTACTCGCGTGGGGGTGCCAAAGACCCCCATATTTTTGTTGTTGTTTTTTTAGCTGTTAATTAAAATATTGCGGTGAGAATTGCTACAGACATTCCTTATAACCTTTCTTTTCGGGCCTTGATAGAATGCTTGTTCTATTTTAGGAAGGTACTGTAAGTGGCAGCAGTATAACAAACTCCATTTTCAAGAAAATCACTAACGAAACTTGCTGGGGGTCCAGGAGACCCCCACGCGAGCACTTACGGGTTAACTGAAGTCTCCTTCGCTCCACCCTCCCCCGCGTCTTTTGTAAAGCTCAAAAATTTCATTTTTCCTTTTAATTTTCTTTATTCAAGGTCCTACAAAATAGTCTTTACTTTCTCCTAAAGGCTTCTTTCGTCATTCCTATTCTTGCTTTTATTTCATGTTCACATTTCACATGATCACTAATAATACTACCCAGGTATCGAAAACTACTTACCTGTTCTATTTTCTCCTCTCCTACTTCTATATTTGACACAGACCCCTTCGTTCCAACCACCACGGCTTTTGTCTTTCTAACATTTATTTTCGTCCCATATTCTTCATAGCCCTTCCTTACGTTTTCGAACATATATATATATATATATATATATATATATATATATATATATATATATATATATATATATATATATATATAACATTTTGAAACATTTTTCAGACCAGAACAAAATGAATTATTTAATAACTATACGATTTTTGTTACAGTTTCAAGAACCTAACGTCCTCTTCATCAGACATTGAGAAAAGACAGATTTTGTTCTGGTCAGAAAAATGTTTCAAAATGTTATTGTGATTATCCAGAACTATGGAGTATATTTATTACACACACACACACACACACACACACATACACACACACATATATATATATATATATATATATATATATATATATATATATATATATATATATATATATATATATATATATATAATGATCGAAAATGACTGATATTAGTGTTGGATCCATAATTTTTCTGGTCGTTCAGATGAACAGTGACACTTCCGTTAGTCTCAATCCAAATTCAGCCCCATAACTTGAAGGAGGGGATGATATACACAGTGGACCAAAAGTAGGTATACCGCCTTGCATTGATCAAGTATGACATTTTAGTATATTAAGATGATTAGTTTGTTTGTTTCTGTTCCAAGCTTAAGTATGAGTGAAAAGAAATTGAGAACAAATAAATAAAGGAACTAAGTCACTATCTGTCTAGATAGCAATAAGTAAATGATATAAAATACCATGAGCCACTCAGGACGGGACTGTATATCTACTTTTGGGCCACCCTGTACAGTATAAAAATGATCACAAATTACCAACATTAATCCATAGTTTTCGTGGTCGCTCAGATGAACAATGACACTTCCGATACCATTGTAATCCAAGTTGAGCCCCACAACTTGGGAAATGGAATGATATATAAAAATGATCGAAAATGACCGATATTAGTGTCGAATTCATAGTTTTCGGAGTCGCTGAGATGGACAGTGACACTGCCGATGCCATTTCAAATCCAAATTCAGCCACACAATTTGGGGAAGGGGGTGATATATAAAAGTGATCAAAAATGACTGATATTAGTATCGAATCTTTTCGGAGACGCTGAGAGAAAGAGTGATACTTCCGATGCCGTTTAAATCCAAATTCACCCCCCCCCCTCCCATTACAATTGTACTCTTAAGAGAGGATGATGACATGTAAAAATAATTGAAAATGACGGATATTATTTTCGAATTCATAGTTTTCGGGGTTACTAAGTTGATTGCTGACACATTTTAAGCCTTTATGTCCAAATTGAAACGTATTCTGCCCTTGCGAAGGACGGGCATTCTGCTTGTTTTTAATTCATTAAAAAGTAAGAATTATTTTAGATGGTTTTGAAGACGAAATCGGTAAAATTCTGCTTGATTAAAAAAGAGAGAAATAATTTCCCATATGAATCAATAAAGTAAGGATTATGGATTAAAGAACGGACTTAAAACTAAAGGTCGTGAAGGTATTCCATACCATTAAATTGAATCATCAATTAGAAACATACCATAGTAATAATGTACTTAAATTATCTAATGATCAATTGTCGGTGCAATGAAATATGTGAAACAGAAGAGTCGCCAAAAGACTTCCTGAAGACAATCACGATACCAAAGGCTAAGAAATGGAATCCAAAGAGATATGAGGATTATAGAACTATTAGTCTCATATCTCATGCAGCAAAAAAAAAAAAAAAAAAGCTTCGAATTATGAACAGAAGGTTGTATTGAAGAACAAATAAAAAAGTTGAGGAGGAAAAGTTAGGATTTAGGAGAGGTAAGGGCACAAGAGATGCAATTGGATTATTAAGAGTGATCAGTAAAAGATGTATAGAAAAAGGGAAAGATTTGCATATTTATTGATCTAGAAAAGGCTTTTAAGCGCGTGAATTGGGAATAGTTGTTGGAAGTTCTAAAGAAGGTTCTGCTAGAATGGAAAGATCGGAAGCTCATGAGAAACTAATATATGAACTAACAAGTAAGTATTAGAATAGGGTAAGAAATGACATAGAAGAGTGCAGTTGGAAGGGAAGTTCGACAGGGATCCTGCCTCTCGCCTACAAAATGAAGAGGTATTTCAGTAGGAGATAGAATGATTAGGTCAATATGGTTTGCAGATTATATGGCGCTTATTGCAGTATCTGAAAGGAAAAATCAATAAAATGTATATATATATATATATATATATATATATATATATATATATATATATATATATATATATATATATATCCCCTTTCCCCAAGTTGTGAGGCTAAATTTGGATTTAAAACAGCATTGGAAATGCCAGTGTTCACCTCAATGATACCGAAAACAATGGATTCGACACTAATTTCGTTCATTTTCGATGAATTTTATATCTCCTCCTTCCCTAAGTTGTACGATCAAAGTGAAATGATAAAATCCATTCCAGGCCCGAATCTCATCTATGTTAAAAATTTGATCGAGATCATTTAGGTGGTTCAAGAGGTATTAAGTCAAGAAGTATAGGGAATTTCATTTTTATACGATATATATAGATTAAATGTGTGATATTTAATTTAAAAATATTTCATATTCAAATATAATTTTAGTCATATTAAATTTATATAAACAGGTGTGAAAGTGAGGGGGACCAAGGAAATATGCCGTTCCTCCACTTTCAAAAAAATCAATTCCGTACTTTCACTTCCTGAAAATTACTAAGTTCAAAGATATTCAAAGGGGGAGGCGTGACGTCATGCGTCCCCCTACCTTTTCAAATCCACTTTTACCACTATGCAGTAGCGTACGCAGGAATTTATTTCGGGGGAGGGTCCAAACTCAAAATAAGGGCATTTTATATTAAAATTTCTAAAATTGCTCCTAATATTAGGCTAAATTTACACAAAAATCAAAATTTCCGGGGGAAGGGGGGTCCGGATCCCCGGGACCCACCCTCCACGTACGTCCCTGCCACTGTGTATAATAACAAGGAAAAATAAGGCAACAGACATTTAACTATACGCGAAGAAATTATTAAAAATCACTGTTCATTAAGAACTAAACAAAAAGAAAATAATTTCCTCATATCAATCAATTGATTGAAAAAAGAAAGATGGCGTAGCGTAGTCAACACCGTTAATATATGTTGTAGATTTTATGCTGGTTAAGTTTTGGTGGCGGATTGACTATGATTTTATACATTTTTGATAAACTTCCTGCCTTTAATTGTGATTCAAATCGACTTAACACCTGGGCGAATAGAAGAGTTGTTAGCTTCGTTAAAAAAAGAAAGAAAAAAATGAGAAATAAAACAAAAGGAACCGGTTTCCATTAAGGTTGTACCTGAAGATCAATTTCTTGGGTATTTACATAATGTAGCTATAAGGGGTCAGTAAACCAGTAAAACGTAGCCACTTCCGTTCCACTGCATTTCAAAGTGATACACACTAACAGTGGCGTACACAAAAGGGTGGTTCGGAGTTTACACCCTTTAAGTAAGACATTATGGGTATATTTACTGTATATACGTATATACACTTAAATTATTCTTCTCAAAATATATAAGAAGGAATGATTGATGAAATTGTGAATACCGCATTGCATACGAAGCTTCAGAAATTAGGGATCTGGAATGAAAGGATATGAAATCCTGTTTATTAAAGAAATAAGTTGACATCAGCTCTATGGTGCAACGCGCACTGAAGAGTATTCCTTTCAATTCATTTACTTGTACATATCTGAATGTAAATGTTAAACTATTGCACTTAAGAACATAATTAACGGTGTAAATACACATTTGCTGTATTTCTTTTAGGTACACAAATTACCCTGGAGTCTGGTAAACACTGAAGAACTTTGACAATTTTACATAATATTTTCTAAGGTATAACTTCAATTGTTGGAACTCCAGACATTCAGAACAACATCAGGAAGTAAAACAGTAAATAAATATATGTTCTTATTTTGAAATGTGAATTGTAGTTTATATATTCGTTCGAAAAAATCCGGTTTCTTTGATACTCCTATTTAAACCAACGTTAAAACTTATGTTAAATTGGGATTTTCGAATTTTGTACTTGGATAATTCCGAGCAGCCGCAGCGTAGTCGTAAGACGTTTACTTCGCGACTGGACAACACGATTCGATCCCCGCTGAGGATGAGTGGGAAATTTTATCTTGTTCTACCCTCGTTCCAATGCGACTGTAAAATTCGTCCAAACCCTTGAAAAATGAGAAAATGATGACTACATGATCTCCATGAGAGTAAGTCAAGAAAGTGAGGAGTTTTTCAATCCGCACACACTCCTTATGCTTTCATGACGTATCTCGAAATGGGGGATTCCTTTCTTTTACTATATTTGGATATCACTAATTTCTGACATACCGGTACTATTCGTATTCGACTACTTCATTCTCGCATTCTAAGAGAATTCGAAAAACTCACTTTTATTTACTGTATTTTTAAAATTATTTGTAATAGAAGTGATGTTATTTTCAACACATATTAGACCTGCCTTTTATTGGTATTGCTAACGATATTAGAGGAGATAAAACATGAAGTTCTTTTGCCTCGTTTCGACCTAGAATTCTTTCTCATCTTGTTTCGATTCTAGAACAATTCTTTCTCATCTTGTTTCGATTCTAGAACAATTCCTTCTCATCTTGTTTCGATTCTAGAACAATTCTTCCTCATCTTGTTTCGATTCTAGAAAAATTCTTTCTCATCTCGTTTCGATTCTAGAACAATTCTTCCTCATCTTGTTTCGGTTCTAGAACAATTCTTTCTCATCTCGTTTCGATTCTAGAACAATTCTTTCTAATCTTGTTTTGATTCTGCAACAATTCTTTCTCATCTCGTTTCGATGCTCGATAGAAGTTTCTCGACTTATCTCGTTTTGTATAGAAAAAGGTATTTATGTACAAAATGTATCCCCTGTTTTTCCTTAACTTCGCCTAGAAATTTTTAGAATTCTTCCAAGTCACGAGAGGTCCAAGAAGAGTATAAAGTATGATGTAGCAACATTTAAATCATGTTTATTATTAGACTATATTGTGTAATGGTTCGCGTAATTTTAATGCTTCTCATTGTGTTTGTCCTTAGCTTCCATTCTATAAATGTAGTTTTTATATTTTGAATCATGTAACAATCAAATAGTGTTTGAGATCACTAACGATAGTTCATGCCAGTGTTGCAGACTGGACTCGTGAAATTAGGAGGGCACCAATAGGTCTTTTCTTTTTTGCCTATGACAGTCATACAATGTAAAAGTGTTCGGACAATCCTATTTATCGTATGAACATAAAATTCGAGCACTAAACGTTACATCTTTCAAAGATGCATACGAAACATATTGTAGCAAGTCACGTTAACGCTGCAAACAAAACATGGTTTTCGAACTTACAACAATAATTTTAGTATGACGCGCTTCATGAACTACACTACACTAATGCTTGTTGATAAGGTTCCTATTAATTCTAGTCTTCGCGGAGAGGAGAAACATAATTGTTCATGAACCGTCTCATGGTAAAATTCGCTGCAAATTTAAAAAAAAAAAAAAAAGAAACGTCTAAACTGCCAGTACATCAACAACCATGCTTCATTTGTAAGGGTCTTTTATGTGACTTGCTATAATACGTTTAACCTTTAAACGCAAATTGACGCAACTGCTGCATCAAGGCTTTAAACCTCAATAGCTCAGCCCTTAATTAAGGAAGGAAGATGATTTTGGTACCAATGTATTTCTGAAGGATGTTTTCTGTCGATATGGATTTTATGTATGTGGGGGGTACCACGTTGCATTCAGGGGAGGATAAATTTCGTATTTTTTTGTATTAAGACTTTTGGAGGTCATCGACCCTTCGGGTTACACTCATAAAAATTGATATGCGAAGCAATGAAGTTGTCGACTACATGGTAATACCCTGTATGTGTGCTTGTTGCTTATATGAGGGCAGGACAAGACGGCAAAGTTGGCGAATATTTTGTGGCCCAGTTTTTTAAAAGTAAATTTCATTTATTTTCAGGACGGTTCCATATATGACAACAAATCATTTCACTGAATTGAAAAAATGAAATCTTTAAGTTTTATGTCTCAAGTTTAGGGCTAGGCTAAAGGAGATGGTGATAACGAGAAATGAACGAAATGGTGGAATACAGAAAGTTGGAGGAAACGGGAGAACCTCGAGAAAGCAAACGCACAAGGTGTTTGTCCATCACAAAGCGCATTTGGCGCGAGCTGTGATCGAACCAAGGGCTCCATGCACCAGAGGTGAACGTTCTACCACTGAGCGTCCGCGGCCCCTTTACTGAATTGGTCAGTACAAATGTTACCTCGTTGGAATTTGTGTTCCATAAGCTTTCGAACGATGTATTGATAATTAAGGGGGCGTCACCAGCAAGGGCGTCGATCCTGGGGGCAAGGGGGCCTGAGCCCCCCAAAGCTCATGTGGACCCCCGAATTGTATTTACGAATATACACTTTTTGGCATAATTTGAATGCAATTTGTCTTAAATCCTCATATATGGAATCTGCATCTGAATGCTCCCCCCAAATTTACAGAGAAACCGGCGCCTTTGGTCACCAGAGCTCCCAACGCGAAGGTCTGCACCAGCCCATTAAAAATGATATACAGGGCGTTTATATTTTGATTTTTTTCTCGCTTTGTATTGCAGCAATATCTACCATTTTTTTAACATTATTATCGCAAGTGTGTTGCCTACACATTACCACCGTTTTGTGACAACCCAGCGTGACTGCAAGGGTTGTCAGACCCCCCAAATTCTATTTTTTGAGAGTTTTAGGGATTTTTTGTTTCTTTATCTTTTTCTCCTCCGAATAGGTCAGGGATAGTACACATGTTACTTCCTTGAAATCCGTGTGTTTCATAAGCTTTCAAATGATGTATCAATCATGCCTCTCTGATAATTAGGGAGATCACCATGGCTCCGAACGTGAGAGTCTACAATTTCGTTCAAATCTCTGGGAGCGTAGAAAGGTTAATGCTTGAATTCCCTATTTACATGATATACTGGTTTTTATGAACACTTTCACTTGTTTATGATTTTCACAGGCGGAAACTAGTCTATGTTTACTCACCTCCTTTATCCTATTGCCTCGATTTTCGTTTCGGAAAAGAGACAAGAACTGTCATGTTTCTCGTCTATTCTCAAATTTAAAAAAAAAAAAAAAATACTTCTCGTCTTGATTTGTCTCATTTTGGAGCCGAGATGAGAATTTTCTTGTCTTGTGGGAAACGCTACGTTTTATTTATAAAAGCAATTTAGGTAAAATATTTATTTCCAAAATATATATATATGTCCCAATCATCTGGATTTCTGCATATCTAGATTGCATCCAGAAATCATTAGCCCGTGTATTTGGAGTTTCGCAGAACTAATATAACTATCTGATTGGAATATGTCTTAACGTCAGTGGCGGATCTAGGCCAGGGCCGAGGGGCCTAGGCCCCGCAGTTTTTTGAGTGACAAAAATAATATAAGCTATTCTTTATATATTTTTGAAAGTTTATAGTAAACTCATAAAATTAATACTGCCACAGTTTGTTTTCTGGCTGCCCCCCCAAGTTTTTACCTTCTAGATCCGCCACTGCTTAACGTGAGAAGACAATAAGTAGGCAGTTTTTTGTTTTATTTTTTTCTAGGACAGTCATGTAAATGCTATTGAGGATTGAAAAATACCCTATTCTTTATTATTCGGTTCCAAATACACTCAACTGTACTGCAGAGGTAATATGTAAGCAGACAAGCAGCTAGCAACTTTCCAACATACATTTAAAAGAATGAGGGCAAGGTGGCTTAATGGTAGTGATCGTTTCTTGCTTAATGGTAGTGATGGTAGTGATCGGAACTAAGGAGTTCCTAGTTCGATCCTAGGCTATGACTTTGTGGTGGAGAACATCGTGTTTGTGAGATTTCCAGAATTTCTTTCCATTTCTCATTTCATTGAATCCTTCATAACCACCTTGATTAAAAATCTGACTGCATTAGCCTACAGGACATAAGCGTGAAACATAGAGTAATGGGAACTTAATGATCTAGGTCATGTTTTACAATTGACTAAACAAGAACTAGAACTTCTAGAACCAAGCTCTAGCAATGGAACTTGTTGGCTGTAGATGCAAGTATATCAGTGTAGAAGAAAAAGTATATGTAATATTTGATATATTTCTCTGTGCAATGTACTGTGTGAATGTGTATGATTATAAATGAACTGTCCTTTTATATAACGGAAATTATAGTTAAAAAATACCATTTATAAGGATAATATGCATATGTTACCATTGACAATGGTCTGTAACGTGCATCATTTTCCTTCGTGGCCAGATCTGCCTATTTATGTTATTTAGTTTGGGTCAGACATGAACATCTTCGCTGGCTTTTACAGTTAATTTAGAATATGAAAGGTACGCCATTATGAATGCGTTTACATTTGTTTATAAAGAAGATTTGCAAACATCGTATTCCGTGTTATATCATTTTGAACAGTTAATTAGTGAATTACGTTGAAGTAATTCTTTATTACATCAAAACGAACTTAGGGCTAGTATGTAGCGCATTATGAATAAGAAAACGTTATATATATATTTAATGATACCAAAGTCCACGGTAACTTCGAGATTAGCTAGAAGTTAAGTATGCCAGTCTCCCGTTTGTTGTTACGAATACTGGGTATGATATTGTGAAGCAAAAAGGTGTACCAAACTATTACTGTAAGATGGGTGTGCAAAGTAATGGTGATAATGCTGGTAATTGCGTCGAGGAAATTAATATTGTATCATATTGTATTTCCAGTTTTTCTGCTATGATTCGATAGCTAGGACAATCGATGATACTCAGATCGTGTGGATGCTAGTATT
The DNA here is from genome assembly GCF_964235325.1 of Thermobia domestica. Lineage (NCBI taxonomy): Eukaryota > Metazoa > Arthropoda > Insecta > Zygentoma > Lepismatidae > Thermobia > Thermobia domestica. The sequence continues at coordinate 32,550,828 of NC_137461.1, read as the reverse complement.
GAACAGATAACTCGGCAAGTAACAGATCATGTGGATGTTCGTATTGAACAGATAACTCATAAAGTAACAGATCATGTGGATGCTCGTATTGAACAGATAAGTCGGCAAGTAACAGATCATGCGGATGCTCGTATTGAACAGATAACTCAGCAAGTAACATATCGTCTGGATGCTTGTATTGAACAGATAACTCGACAAGTAACAGATAATGTGGATGCTCGTATTGAAACGATAACTCAGCAAGTAACAGATCGTGTGGATGCTCGTATTAAACAGGTAACTCGGCAAGTAACAGATAATGTGGATGCTCGTATTGAACAGATAACTCGGCCAGTAACAGATAGTGTGGATGCTCGTATTGAACAGATAACTTGGCTAGAAACAGATCGTGTGAATGCTCGAATTGACCAATTAAATATAAGATTAGAATAAACAGGTTCCAAAATGGAGGCTATGCAAAGTACTTCTAAATTTTGTTGCTATGCAAAGTGCAGTCAACATGACGAAAATTAAAGCCAATGATAATTAGTATCAAATTCGGAAGCTGCAAGAAGAAGTTCAAGTATTTAAGGAAAAACTTTAAACACACGATGTTAACTATATTCCACTGGCTAACGTACCAGATTTACCACCTCAAGCATCTGAAATTAAACTACATGAAAGGATCGTCATCAGACAGTATACGTATCTATCACTGAAGAATCTATATCTAATTCAGATAGTGAAGGTGAAGGAAGATTTATGCCAAATGTGGCTCCTGGTCCTTATCTGCGGTAGAATATTCCGACTTACGTAAAATACAATAAAGGAAGGTATTCTAGATCTCATTTCAAATTTAGCAAAGTTAGGTCTATGATTAAATTTTGCGTTAGTTCAGACGATATACCAGCAACTATCTTCCAAAAAAAATTGAACAAGATTGTGATTTAATCGGTATACCTAGGTCACAATTTTTGAAAATAATCCCACATTTTTTACTACCACTCTGTTATGCTTGGTATGATTCTGCAAAGACTAAATTACAGGGGTATGCAGATTTCAAAATTGCTTTAGTGTATAATTTTTAAAATGATTTTATGCTAGCTAACCCAGGTGTACAGACCACAAAAAAAGAATCGATAAAAGTGTGACTGATTTTGAAATTTGAGCCTTCAATGACTTAAAAATCTTGAATCCTTATCAGCAGGAATCGCGTATAATAGCATCCATAGTAATGTTATTACCTTTAGGTTGCAACAAATATTATTGCCATCTTAATGTGTTAATTTTAATAATTTGTTGGTAATTGTTCAGAATTACGAAAATTAACTAGATCTAACACAGTTGATATTAGAGATGCAAGGGCTCGGAAAAAAACCGGCGTTTTTGAAAAGAAAACTCGGTTTTTTCTGCTTCGCTTTTTTGCTTGGGAAATTTTGGGCTTTTTTGAAAATTCTGATTTAAATTCATAAACCAGATTTTGTTTCGCTTCTTTATAACACAAAAAGTCATTTAATTAGTGGTTGATGCCGATAATAATATAAAACCTCGGAAATAAAGCATGAATTTCGAAAAGATATTTCAAACAGTTTTACTTCTCAACATATTTACATTATGAATTCCAAAGGATTAACCAATGTGTATATAATAAGATTTTTTTAACGTCCTACATACAAAAGTAAGCAGGGGTGACAAGAACCATGGTTGTTTTTGAAAATGCCAAAAACCCGTTTTTTTGGGGGGGGAGTTTAAACTAGTTTTTTTGTTTAAACCAGGTTTTTTGGGTTTAGATATTTTGCTTTATGTATTTATATTACATATTGACAGAAATAAGTTTGTTTCGCCTTGGTGTTACTATGCAACAACGGGGTTATCCTGGAAGAGGTCACGTAAGCTTAAAGAAGTCCGGTCAGTAAATTTCTTAAATTGAGAAACTCTCGCCCTAGCCATCGGGAAAATCCCGTCATTACTCTAAATGTAAAACAATAACGGAAAAATCCTGTTATTGCTTTGCATGTAAAATTTAAAGGTCAACGTATCATAATCAGTACGCTAAAACTAAGGTATTAAATTACAAATTTAGTACGTACATATCATTGAAAGTACAATCCAAGCTAATGTTGGAAGCTACGTAGGCAATCGATAAATTTTGCCAATTTATATCAATATATTTAATCAACCTTGGCTTCTTTATAAAACAACAGGCATTCAGACATGCAGAAATATACAATTTAGTTTTGTTTCGTATGTTCAGGCTTAACGTCCTTACGTAATACCGAGATTATCAAGGAGAAGACTTTCGCTTAAAGTTACATCCGAACCGCTACTTTGTTTACGCATGAAAGAAGGGTTGTGGTTCGACCGAGAATTAAACATGGAACACCTTGATTAAAAGGTGAAAAGGAAATAAAACTAATGCAGATGGTTTGTTGTGTGGAAACGACACCATGAAGTTTACACGATTCGCATTTTTCGTTCTTTTTTTTTGGGGGGGGAGGGGTTAAGCCAGTCGTTTATTTAAAACAAGAAAAAAAAACAGCAGGTGTAAACCAGCCAACCCTAAAAGTAAATACTTCTTTTAAAAAATACTCAAATAAGTAACAAAATTCTATGTAGTATTTTTACTTCAAAATATTCCATACCCTCTTTTTGGAACATAATAAAATTAAAATAAAACATAAGAAAAATACTTAGATTTACATGATACACTTAAAGGCTGCACATCTAGAGCTTTTGGTTTTGTATATTCTTGAAATTCTACAGTTTTATATAAGCACCATCACGGTTTACTCAGTCCTCAAGTTTTCTGTGTTTTTAACAAGAGGGATTCAACATATGAAGGGTGAGAGGTAAGAACATGGTAACCCAAAATTTTACTATTTTAAGAAATTAGAAATTTTCTGCTGCCCAATCCATTTTGAAAGGCGGAAAGCTGATTTTTCACATAAGACTATGTATGAAGGATTAAACGCAGCGGTATGCGTTGCTGTCTATCTGGTGCTGCATAACTCAGCAATTGAAAATTTGTTAGTTACCATGTTCTTGGCTCACATCCTTCATATCATTATGGAACTCTCCCCAGCCCACCACCTCCAAAAAAAAAAAAAAAAAAAAAAAAAAAAGGACTACGGAATATATTTAAGTTAAGATAAATACAACTGCACAACAAACATTACTGAGTGGAGCTTTTGCACTTCTTTCGGGATGTCCGGGATTCAACTCAGCATTCGACCATTCTGACAAAACTTTCCTTTATTCCATCTATGAAGTAGAAATAGTGCGTGTACTGTGAGTCGGTCGACTTCATTTCTTATTGTTTTTAAAACGTTATTATTACTACTAATTACCAGCAGTGACGGTTTTGCAAAGGTTAGGGGGACGGTCTTTCGGACTAAAGCCAGTTCCCCAAAATTACGGAATGTCTAAAACAAACGAAATTCTATTAGTTATGCATTCACTCATAAACTTTAAGCTCCCGTCAAATAAAAATTACGAATGTATAGAAAAACTAAACATTAGTAAGAAAAAAACCCTCCCGAAATACTTCTCTAAATCCGCCACTGATTCTCAGTATAAAATGATCTTCAAGGTTGTATCCGGAATATTATCTCTAAATATATAAACAAAACGAAATACAGTATTAGTTATGCCTGTACTCATAAACTTCAAGCTCCTCCCAAACAAAATTAGGACATTTTAGAAAACGAAACAATCAGAGAAGCCCGTCCCAAAGTACGTTTCTAAATCCGATACTGATTATTTGTATAAATTAGTATTCAAGGTTGTGTCCGGAGAATTATTGCTAAATCGTTGCATAGCTACAGAATAACAGAAATGTGGAAGTACGGTTAGACGGATATATTGAAAAACATACGCTTTGACGGATATATAGAAAAACGTAAGTTTAACTTTTGCGCTAGAAGCTAGAGTACTAAGCTCTTAGAAATAAAACACAGATGACAAACTGAAATGATCCCGAGAAGAAAAAAGTGTCGATAACTCAAAAGTTAAAATAAAGTTAAATAGCCTCTAAAATTGCCCTCAAATACTATATTCTTCATGTTAGCTTTAATTCGTAAAACATGTGCTCCATCCATCTTGATGGTGAATTTTAGAGCGAAATATGGCATTTAGGTCATGGAATTCTTATCTAACTATACAATATCATATAGGAGCTTCCTAATGATTTAATTGATATTCTATTAGAAAAAATCAAAAGATGATTAACAAGGCTCTGTTATATTAGAATTTTTGAATACATTTAAACAATTAAAATGGAATAAGGATACTTGAATATATGGGCGGAAAGTACATGTAAATACTCAAAAATACATTGTAATTACTTTTTCATTAAATCTTCAAATAAGCTTCTTCATAGTCTTATAGAAATTGCGTATGTTATGATTCAGCATAACGATGGTCTCCTCAGGTAACGATTGAAGATTTTAATAATAATACTTTTCATTTCTCTATTCTATCGAGTTCCTTGCCAATTCTCTTTGACTAGTATCATTTGTTATCTGTTGCAATACAAACACATATACAGGGTGTTTCAAAAGAACACCGACAAGGTTTCTGAGGTTTTTCCTGACACCAAGATAATACAATTGTGTAGACCAACTTGGTTGCAAAAATGCTTCCTTTCGGAGTTATAGGCTGCGCTATCGAAAAATACGTCTTTCAGAATCCTAAGGTACTTACACAACAATTTTAAGAGAGAGAGTTTGGATAGGAGCATGTAATTTGAAGTACTCACGAACTACCTCTATAAAACTTGTTGTGAAGTGCCGCGGGATTCTGAAACTTATATATTTGGATAGGGTACATACTAGTTCCTAAGTGAAGTCTTGATCTGACTACGGTAGGTCCCATAGTTTTGTAGCCATGGACCTTTAAAGTTCATTTTTTTATGTTTAGGCAGCCTATAACTCCGAGTGAACACATTTGCGCACATATTTTGGTCTATACTTTTTGTCTTATCCTAATGTCAGGAATAATCTTCTAAACATTGTCGGATTTGTTTTGAAACATCCTGTATAAATAAATGTCCCTAGTTTGATTGAAATTACTTTAATAATCACCGAATAATCACCATTTCATAAACTAAACTTTTTTAAACATTTAATTTTATTTCATTAACACTTACCATTCATCTCACAGAAATTAAAAATACACCTCAATCAGTTATGGCTCCCTCACTTATTAGTATATCTTTAACAGCTTAAATAAAACAATTTTAAACAAGTCTGAGCACAAGATTTGTTATTATAAGGTACCAGACTATTGTCCTCGTTGCCCTATAACTAGACTTAAACGTTATCGTTGCACTGTACAAGGTTCGACAGCAAACATTCTTAAAAAAAAAAAAAAAAAAAAAAAAAACAAGTAAATAGGAATCTGGAAAAAGTGTATACAATACAATTACGTATGAAGTTTAGTATCTTGAATTTCGTGACCTGTTTTCCTAAATTCCAAGTTAATTTGAAATTCGATTCTTTTTATTTTATACCTGAAAATGTGTCCTGATATTTATTTTTAAAATGTAATCATTGTCAATGAACAGAGTGAGTAAATAAGGTTGCTTTCTTTAAAAGCAAGATCACTGTGATGGAATGTTTTGTTTATAATGCGTAGAAGTTAAACATAACTGTCTTGTAAGGACAATGCTAAAAATCAATACTAGAGATACAAAATTACATTAGGAACATTTGATAAATCTGTTTCTGTCAATTTCAATTATCTTAAGACTTTTTGCCATTAAGAATTTGCAAATTGTCTCCAATTCAGATTTTCACTTTTATATCAATTACACATCACATCAAGTACATTGTGTCCCACTACGTGTAATATACATAGTACAGCTAGTTTGTAAGAAATTCACACGGACTCATCCGAATCACACAAAGTTACATGCATTACGAACATTAGTGGTGTGTATATACAGAATCAAATTTTACTGCCAACATTAATTAATACGGAAATTTACATTTATTTAAGCTTAGATACACATTAGATAAACATCTTTTTAGGTACTTCGTAAGGATCACTTCACTTCTTCTTCACTTCACCCATAATCAATTTTAAAGTTAAACTCGATAATAATCAAGTTTAAGAAATTCTTAACAGCCTAAACTAAATACATATCAACTAAATCACAACAACAACTTTATCTTTACGTAAGTGTTGTATGAACTTGGTGCTTTTGTTATTCCACGTTGTAAGGCGATTATAACTATCACTAAAGTTGACTTCAATTTTTGTAAGAACACCAAGCTAGGTTACGAAACACAATAAAGTAGAAGCAAAACACGAATAACAAATTTAAGTCAATATTAAGCTACTGACAAATTACAAATCACATTACATCTCATCAATGAACACTTTTATTTACCTTCCAAATGATTAAATGTTTTCTGAATCTTAACTACAATATAACTTTCCACTATAATGATTCAGGAAGTTACTAAATATACAAACTTTATTATAATTGTTTTTAATAGTTCATTTTTTCTACGAAGAATTTGAACATCAATGACTGACTACCTTCAATATCAGAAGTACTGCTGACTTAAATGACATTTTTCACTGACCTGTACAAGTTTGTAATTAGTTACTATATACTTGTTACAACACAGAAAAATAAGAACGAACAAGCTTAATACACAACTGAAACACTGTACTTAAAATCTTTGTTTCATTACATATAAACATTACAATCAAATCTTTCAGAAGCATTCAAACATTTCAGTAAAGTATAATCAAACATTGTAGAGATATTCCTATATAACATACTTTACATGTGTCAGTGTTATGTATTACTTTTACGTGACTTCATAATAATGTCAAATGCCCTCCTCCTCCCTAAATTCACAGCCCATTGTGTCCGGCTATGTTACGAAAAAATCTTAGGAAAGATCATTACCATTTCTTGTTCTTTGCAAACTGTAGTCATTAGTAGCTCTTAGATATCCATTAATCACAGACGTTAGATGTTAGATATCCATTAACAACAATAATGCTTAAGTTCATTATACGCCACATTGTTTATAATTAATGAAACCTTACTTTACAACAATGAATTGTACAAATTGTACTCAATAGTAAAAGTTTTCATTACATGGGGACGTGGTAGATTTGGTAACAGACGGTACGATCAATGGAATAGAACGTCAGTATCTTTCTAGCTGTGTGTAAAGAAATCAAACTTGAACTGAAGAGAAACTGAAATTATATTCATGGAATCATTATAATCGAGAAAAACATAAAAATTAAGATACTTAGTTCTAAAAGAAATGAACTTACAGAATCAAGAAAGACAAAAGCAGACTAATGTTAGGAGATTTTTGCTATTACTCAGTACAAAATCTTTTAAGAGGCCTAGTCACTGCGAAATTAAAATACTGCTAATTTTACAGTAATTATCTGATATCTTTTAATAGATAAAATATAATCGAAATGTAGAACAAGAGTGCCATAGACAATATTATATTGTATCAAGTACAGTTATGACAAGTAACGAAGAAGCTTTCCGTTTGCAGTCATTTACAAACGCGAAAATAAATGCCGATATTAGAAACGGGTCGAGATCGAAACCGGATAAGTGAGTCGTGACAACTGTATATCTTGTAAAATAGTATTGTCTATGGAATTCTTGTCCACATTTCAATTACACTAATCACACTAATTACACTAATCAACAATGATTTTGGCACAGTAATGAAAATACCTGATTCTAATAGAACTTTTCACGTAGAATTCGAATCTGCAATCAGTTTTTCTCCATCGCCCTCAGTTTCCTCGTGACAGGGGGATTTTCGGGAAGTTTCCGATCAAATTTCCGACTTTTTTTTCAATTTTTGTAGCTGTAGCTCGGGTAACCTTAGGTATTCAAACATACAAATTGTATTGTGTGCTAGCATGATTTATACGTAGTAAGCCCTCTAAGTTTCATAAGAATCGCATTATTATTTCTTGAGAAATAAACATATTTATATAAAATATGCTATGTGTACTGTTCATTTTACCATATTCATTAGTGCAGATACAATCACATATAACTTCCACGAAAATTACAATATAAGCACGGTGTATACGTCACTGCACTTCCAATAAAACATATTTTCAATGATGTGTACACCATGTCGCCATTTTTGTATGAAGGAATTTCTAGAGTGATTTTGTTGGAAATTCCCTCTAAAAAGTAGTTTATAAGATTTTTTTGTCTTAACATGCTATTTGTATATAGTGGTACAGAAACAGGAACTGAACTAAAACATAATTTTATGTCTACTTAACAAATAATGTTAATTTCATGTGAATCGCATTATTCTGTCTAGAGATATACCTGTAAACTATTGTGTCTATTCATACTTAATAAAGAATATACTTTGCAAGACTTTTACCAAACACAAAAACCTAACGTTGACGTATTATTATCGGCACATAGATGGATTCTCAAATACAAGCACAAATACACACATGCTTTCTCTGGAAAATAAGTCACTTTTTAATATTTTGATCTGGCAAAAATGCATAAAAATTGATGACTCACGTAGCCTGATGACTATTAGTCGCGGTGTGTGACGTTCCAAGCTGGACGTGTTTTAGATGTGGTCGCATGTAAGTTGAAGTGTTTGTGCATTGTGGAGTTCGAATAAATTGTGTTGTGTGGTGATGCACTGAGTTAGATTACGTTTGTGCTGCTTCATGATTGATGGAGTGTAGATTCTTGCGTGTATGAGTGTGTGATACCTTACAGGATACAAGATGCCGAGGAAATGTGTAAATCACCCGGACAATTTCTGTTATGTATGTGGGGAGCTGACATTTAAATCGCAACGTCGGTGTTTTACTCCACATGTGAGGAAGTGTTATCAGTTATATTTTGGTTGTTGTGTAGGATACCAAGATAAGAATTGGGATCCTCACTACATTTGTTGTACTTGCGTGAAACATCTGACTGGGTGGGCAAATGGTGAAGGAAACATTAACTTCGCAGTACTGATGATCTCGAGGGTGCCAAAAGATCATTCTCCAGGCTGCTATTTCTGTATGACACAGATAAAAAGAATAACCAGAATATCTAAGCACACAGTACAGTACCGTAATTTGCATCACCAATTAGGCCAGTTCCACACAGTGCAGAATTACCAGTACCAGTACCCCCTGCTCATCTTACGGTAAATGAGGATTACGTATTTGAGGTAACTACTGAAGTTCCAAATGAAGAACTTGATAATTCTTATGTAAGAAGCACACCTACATTGGATCCCAATCTGATATCTCAGGGTGAACTAAATGACCTCGTACGGGATTTAAAACTCTCCAAGATACAGCCAGAACTTCTTGCTTCTAGACTTAAGGGCTAGAATCTGCCCCATCGTGACACTAAAGTGTGTATTTTTCGAAACCGTCATACAGAGTTTCAAAACTACTATTCTCAAGAAAATGATTTAGTGTATTGTAATAATGTCTGTGTTGTGATGGATACACTCGGACATGCTCATATAAGTACAGAGTGGATATTACTTATTGACTCTTCCAAAACTAGTTTGAAGGTTGTCCTTTCGCACAATGGCAACAAATTTCCTTCAGCGTCATTGGCTTATGCAACTAATATGAAGGGAAGCTATCAAACATCAAAATAGTGTTAGAAAGAAATTCAGTATGAGAAATACCAGTAGACCGTTTGCTGTGATTTAACAGTTATTTCTTTGTTAATGGGCTTGCAGCTGGGTTATACGAAATATTGTTGTTTCCTCTGCGAATAGAACAGCAGGAAGAAAGCGGAACATTATATCAAGAAGGATTGGCCAAAGCGTGTATTAACTCCTGGACAGAAGAATGTTGTTTATTTCTCACTGGTGAGCCCTGATAAGATAATTCTACCTCCTCTTCACATAAAGTTGGGTCTCTTCAAAAACTATGTTAAGGCAATGGACAAAAGTAATGCAGGATTTTGTTACCTCAAGGAAAAATTTCCTCGGGTTAGTGACGCTAAAATCAAGGAAGGGATTTCTGTAGGCCCCCAAATAAAATGTTTGATTCGTGTCCAAAAATTTGAAGATCTCTTAACTCCGGTTGAGAAAGCAGCTTGGTGTTCATTTAAATGATTAACAAAGAAGTTTTAGGAAACCAGAAAGCCCCAAATTACCGTGAAATTGTGAGTGATTTCCTTCAATCATGCAAAGAAATTTGTTGCAACATGTCCCATAAAGTTCACTTTCTAGACTCCCATCTGGATTTGTTTCCTGAAAACCTTGGTGCTGTTAGTGATGAGCATGGCAAACGTTTTCACCAGGACATTTCCTCCATGGAGAAGATATACTGCGGACAGTGGAATTCATAAATGCTGCCTCGCTACTGTTGGACACTCAAAAGAGATGTTCCAGAAGCCAAACACAGAAGAAAGTCGACAACTAAAACATTTTAGTAAAAGTAAGTAAGTGTTCATTTATTAAGAAGTTACCACTCACTTCCTTTGTATTATTTATTAAGTAGACATAAAATTATGTTTTAGTGCAATTCCTGTTTCTGTATCACTATATACAAATAGCATGTTAAGACAAAAAAATCTTATAAACTACTTTTTAGAGGGAATTTCCAACAAAATCACTCTAGAAATTCCCTCATTCAAAAATGGCGACATGGTGTACAAAACATTGAAAATATGTTTTATTGGAAGTCCAATGAGGTATACACCGTGCTTATATTGTAATTTTCGTGGAAGTTATATGTGATTTTATCTGCACTAATGAATATGGTAAAATGAAAAGTGCACATAGCATAGTTTTATATAAATATGTTTATTTCTCTAGAAACAATAATGCGATTCTTATGAAACTTAGAGGGCTTACTAAGTATAAACCTATCTAACACACAATATAATTTGTGTGTTTATATATCTAAGGGTACCGAGCTACAGGTATGAAAATTGAAAAAAAAAGGAAATTTCAGGGAAAATTTTCCGAAAATCCCTCTGTCACGGGAAAACTGAGGGTTATGGAGAAAAACGGATTGCAAATTCGAATTCTACATGAAAAGGTCTATTAGAATCAAATATTTTAATCCGTGTGCCAGAAAAAAGGTATTTTTTTGCTGACTAGTGTTATCTTTTATCTATTTGAAGATAATTTCTCTAAGATTAACATCATTTCAATTTAGATGTGATAGGGCTTTTCCATAATTTTTAGACATCTAGATGCAAATATTTGGAAATCGAATTATTTCCCACCATATTACATGGATCAGAATGCTGGCCCATGACCAAAAACCAAGAGAGATTGTGAGTATCTGAAGGTAAAGGTTCTCACTGAAGAGTTTTCAAAACAAAGATAGAAGAAAACTATATGATCCCAAGGGGGAAAAACGAGTGAATTTAGAACAGCAGTAGTTCGCAGCAAGTTACGAGGTAATGAGGTCGAGACATTTAAACATATCACTCTCACAGATAATACGTGAAAGGTGCACAGAATTTCAGACGAAAAGTCTAAACGCAAAAGGTATTTGAAGACCGAAAATAAGATGAAAGGATACTTCATAGCAAAATTTCAGGAAAGAGGATACTGACAAAAAAGAACGAATTTTCTTTGTTCGCACTTATGCAGTAGTGAAAATTTGATTTCGTGGTAATAAAATGAATTTTTAAAATAAAGAAACTAATTTTTGTTCCTTTGGTAGAAGATGTATGAAGAGCTATTTATACTTTTAGTAAACTTCAGTGTGAGAATCTCTGTTAAAAAAGCAGCGATGCTTACAGAATACCCCAAGATAAGTATTGCGTAAGCACCTAATAGTGTTTTTAGACTAAAAGCACGATTATTCTGAGATAATTGGGTCACATTACTTCCTGAAAGTTTCTTGTAATGCCAGGCATCACTTTCCCATTTCGATTGTAAACCTGATTCTTCGCAAATTGAAATAATACGAGTGAACTCGCTTGTGAAAGGTGAATCATGCCTTAAAACGTAAGAACTAGGGTATATCACTGAGCCACCGGGTATTGCATAGAATAAATTTTTATAGTCTTTCTGAAATATATTCCCATTAATATCTATATTTCCTATTGCATAATTCTGTCTTATATATGAGATAAAATTGTCCCCTGAAAACGTTTCTTTTCCTGAGTCGGAAGCATTGACCCATTTTCTATTAATTCTCTGACTAATTGAAGTTTTCGTACGGTGAAAGTACAATCTACGGACGCCGTTTGTCCCTCCGAAAGGAATTCCAGAATTTAAGAGTTCCTCCAAGGTATTAATATAAGGATATCTTGCAGGCGACGTAAGGAAACCAAATAAGGAAGCTTGGTACCCTGTATTCAATGTGAGTGCAGCTAATACCCAAACAAGAAATAAATATTTCATTAACTTAGTGTTTGGAATTACTGGAGCTGATGCTCCTAACAGAATCAAAAGACTAAATAGAAACGGCGATTTAAGAGTAACAGAATCTACGAAGTTATTTTCCACTGATTTTATCAATTGCAATACTAATGAAAACAACATATAGCTAAGTATTATTATCATCCAAATCTCCGATTTGAAAGGAAATAAAAGATTCATCCACATAGGATATAAACCTGGACGATTAGCTACGAAAAAGTGAGCAGAAAATCGTTTAGTTAAAATTGTTTCGAAAAGAATTGTGAACACAGAACCAGATATACCTTCACAGAAATTGAAATCAACGTAGTGACAGTACAACTTATGGATAGAACCAAAATCATATTTTCTACCTTCAAAGTAAGGAACGAATGTGCAACGTTCAAATCCTCTTTGTGGCTTAAAGTATTTTTCCGAGAAATTATATTCGGCATTTGTTTTAGCTTGAAAATTTAATTTCTTTGAGAGTATATTAATTAAATTTCCTGCTATGCCGCTCAAAGTATAATTACCATTTCCCTTACCTTCTATATATATAGAAGGAAATCGATTACAAATGTTAAATGTTAAAGTACACCGACTAAGATTTTTTATTTTGTTAGGAAATAAATCTACTTCATGAGTAAATTTACCTTCAACCCATTGATCAATAACAACAGGTTTATTTACAAAATTGCAAACGCTCTTCGTGAAAGCATAATAAGTAAATACATTTACGATAGTAGTATTAGTACCATTTTCTTTACTCATTAATATCTCGCTTTCAGGAGCAATGACTACAACATTGTAAATGTCAAAAAGGTACATGACATAAAAAATTCGTGTAATGTGTCCTAAAGAATAATTGTTATTGACGAATACAATTACACATTTCCTGTTTGAGTTCCACATATGAAAATACCGCAACTCAATGTAAATGTTAGCAATAGTTTGAACAGAACGAATGATAAACATGTATGCCATCTTACGGTGAGCAAACAGCCATGTTCTATAAAAAAGTCTCCTCCAACGCTCACGGTCTCTCTTATACTCAAATTTCAGCAATGGTCCCATGTAGTGTTTCGTCGCCTCTGCTTCCACATCTTGTACATGTCTATTTTTTTCTACAAATATCAACAAGTTCCTGGTACCCTTCACGTAAGTATTCAGTACGTTTATAGTACACTGACTTAGCTCATGTTCAAAAATAGGTCTTGAGAGTGTTTTTAAAAAATGTGCTTCATTGGGACTGAACAAAATGGCAATGACAGCAGAAACTAGCAGGAGAAATTTCGCCCTCATATCCAACAGTTACTCTGTAGTTTTCTGCAAGAAACATCGGAATAATGGTCTACTATTATTTAGTATAGATTTGCGAAACATATTAAAGTATCCAGAAAAGAGGTTTGTCATAAATAAACATACCATATTTGACGATTATACTGTTGTAAAATAATTATACCTCAGTATATGGAGATTCTTTTCGTGTGGCTTTGTGTAACATTTATCATTTGACTGCTCGTACACTACTATTTCCAACCCCTGTGAAACATTGACTTTAAAGCAAATATAAGTAAAGATTAAGAGTTTCAGAAGAAAACTTTATACTAAATACGAATTGAACAATTCCGCATCCTCCATTATATATATAACAGAAAGTCTTCTAGAGAGCATGAGTACGTACTCCTAGAATAGGTAGCAATTTTGTTTCTAAACCGGGAGCAGTTATTTGTAAATACAAATATATCTACACATCGTTTGCAGAAATTGAAATTGCAAGTGTGAAAAAATTACATTACTTGGATATTGCTAATGAGAAACATACATACGTTGACTTACAATTATCGGAAATATTATCAATTTTCGTCATGTTAAAAATATACAGGAAAACATATTAGTTAACATTCTTTGTCTAATGTTGTCTTGAATTCGAAGGCATGCAATCAAATAGGGCATGGTAAGCCACACAAAAAAGTAGGAAAGGAATATTTAGAAAGAAGATAAATTATCATAAGTTTAGTGAACTGAGATCACATGAGTGAGACATATAGTGACTTAGGAGACCACAGTGTTCTTCACATCTCTTTGGAATGCGGCGCTAAGAAGACAGGAGTATTTTGTCCCATTCTCTGCTAAAGACTGTTTCGGAACCCTGTTGGTTACGGAGTTGTAAATTGCTTTTTGCAACTCTTCTGACGCGTATACAACAGGAAGATTCGATAGTAATAGGCTCTCGGGAATATGTTGTCCAATCATTATGCTTAATGTCCTCAGTTTCTAATGGTTCTGTATCATGATCAGTTCTCGTCGTCATCAATTCAAACAAATCTGGATCCACGACGTTAAAGATGAATATATCCTTTGTGCATTCCGGTATGATACCATTCTTCAGTAACGGGTCCCAAGTCGAAGATGTGCTGTGGTGTTTTTCCGTTTTTCATTGTACACTCATGTCCAAAATGATTGTCGCATACCTATAACTGTGTTCTTGTAAGAAAATAATTTGATAAATGAATTTGCAGCTTAATTTTCATAGTGATACTATGTGTATAATCCGAAAATGTATTTTTGTGGTAAATTTCATAGGAAAATAATTATAAATACGAAAATTAGAATGTGTAAAAAAATATGTTGCTAAATAGACAAGAAAGATTTATTTTATTTACTGCTCTTTTGACATGAAATTTTCCACATACATGTCTTTGCCGATTATACAGATACTAACATTGTAAGAAATACCAGACGAATTCGTTTTCAACTTATATTCGTAAAAAAACATATTTATAGAAATGCGAAATAATTTTGGACATGAGTGTACATGCAGATATTACAACTCCAGCACCTCTATATCAGTTACCTTTCAGATCTTCTGTACATGATGTATTGTCCCAATCCCATCTCCCTTCACAACATAAGATATACAGAATCGTTCCGCACAAAACAGAAATTGGTGCTAGTACATCGGACTGGGTCACCTTAATCCTTTCATTAATGTAATTTGTCAAGATAAACGCGTAAGAACAATGGAAAATGCTTTATTGTTATCCCTGGCTTACAACTCCACAGTATTCATCCGTTGTTAACATGTCATGGGTTATACATCTTCATCAGAACCACTGGAATACGTGTAAGCAGTTTGTAGTGGAATACTTTTCAACAGGGTATTTAATTAAAGACTTCAGCTATAAGCAATAGTTAACATTAGCTGTGATAGGTTGATAGTTAACTGCCTATGAATGCTAAGTTCACGTTCTTTCTCTGGGGTCTATACAGAGTCTTTATAAAAAATACGACATTCAAAAGTAATGCGTTAATCTTTTCGGAAACTGTGAAGAAACTCATGAAAATTGCTCTGTTAGAACGTGAAGTTGTTCACATTCACGTTTATGTGACTATAACTAAAATTTTTGACGTCACAGTGTCGGCCGAGCAGTATGACAGGGAATTCAGTCGAGAAAACACAAAGCGTTATTCGTTTATTGAAACTAAATTAGTGATTAGTGAACAACATAACTTTAGTCCCAAGTGTGGGAGATTCCCACCAACAGACAATAGTATTCTAACTAGTACTATTGCAAAATGATGGATCCCATTCCATTTCTACTGTTATGTTCAAGCAGTTGTGGACCTAAGGTTTTGTGGCAGATGGATCGGCAAAGGAGAGCTAATTGTCAAGTCTTCTCGTACACATGACCTGAATTCAATTGACCATTTACGAATTGAGTTTAATTTGAGTTTATGTCCCTTTCAGCAGCGAGGATATGTGACACATGGACCTACTGATTAACGTGGAATCCGAACCACATGAGCTCCTGCCAGGAATCGAACTCAGGCCTTCCACGACAAAGGTGCGTATGCTTACCGCTTTGTCACGGAGTAGCTTCTGAATATTTAAGAATTTAACTAATCTTAAATAGCGAATAACAGACACAATCAATTCCATCAAAAAAGATACGCTCGCATGAACATGATAGGAGGTAGAATATCGTTTGGACATATGCAGGACCGCGAAATATCGAAATCTACTGGGTAGCCAAAAACAAAATTGCCCAAGCAGTTAATTACGCGCATTTGGAGTGGGAGACTCGGGTTCGATTCCCAGTGGGAGCTCATGTGTTTCGGGTCCATGTTAATCAATAGGTCGCGTCTCATATAGGTTTGCTAAACTCCAAATCAACTTAATTCAACAAGAGTTTCGATTAGGTTTTAATATGTGAAAAGTCCTCTCCCTCCTGAGGAAGAAATTGATCCCTACAAGAAAAGGTTGGTGCATACAACCATGAGTAGTAAAGTTGCTTCAAGATTACTACACTCTTGAATATGCTCATATAAGTAAATCTACAATTTTATATAGATTACAATTAGATATATTTTTAGAGATCAGGATCTCCTAGTGAAAATCTGAAGTTCTATACTCCTAATCAAGAACAAGCTGAGATGCTAAAAGTTCAAAAGTGCGGTTAACTCCTGTAGAGAAATAGAAAAGATATTGACTATTTATTTCACGGTATCGTACTTACTAAGAGATATGTTTGAATATCAAATTGTGTAAATCTCATCAAATTACTGACTGAGCAATATTGACCTGTTAGAAGCTTCGATTAGTCAGGTTAGTAGAAGCCGAACTCTTGCAACCTAGTAACAATATCACGAACTTCAAATAAAAACGTTCAATATTCAGTTGAGTTTCCACTAAGATAATTATTGTTTTCGTACAATAATGTATTATTCTTGATAAGAAGGATACGAGCTATTTTCGTTACACTAACGTTAATGTTCTGGATATTTAGCTAAATAATAATTATAGAAGCTATATACCTCTTGCGCTCCAGTTCCTAATGTAGAACAATATAATTGATTTAATATTTCACTCCAAATTTTGTGCGAAAACAGTTTAGTAATTTGACATGAAATATAGTTCGTAATACTAAAATTATAGATTCGCTAGGTTTCAAAATTATTAAAGACATCAGTTATTATGAATATAACTTAATTTTGCTTGCAACAGAAACATTTAAAGTATCTATTATCTAAATCTTAGCAATGAATCATATTATATGTTACATCATTTACGCCATTAACAACACTAAATTTTATGTTTTTCTTGAAATGGCATCAGACATAATATAAACCATTAATACAAAGTGTGTAACGCAAAAAAATCCATTTCTGTTGTAGTGCTAAATATTAACTAACGGTCAGGGGCATTCATACCAAATACTTGATGTTTGAATATTGCACAATTACTTGTAACTAAATTATAAATAAATTCAGCATTCCTTTTTTTAAAAAATGAGAATCATTTGAATTCCATCCTAAATTGAAGGACAGTGTGTCATATTACTCTGTGTAGAAAATGACATAAAACAACAGAACATAATATCTTCAACTGAGCCTATTCCCGTCGATATGACTTCACTTAGAACATCATTATCCGAGTTTAGAAGTTAGTATATCATTACTTAACACATAGGATATGATCATAAGTCATTAAACTAAAGATTTTATTTAATTTCATTTTATACACTATAATCATTCCTTTGCGTAGTTTTGTAACCACGAACAACGCACCAAAACCTATTCACTTTCTCGATTCTGTTAAAGATATCGATATTCTTTTAATGAATTTTAGTGACTTTCAGAGGCATTATTCCATGCGTCATGAATATATCCCATCTGTCCTAACATAACAGGGTATTTTCACACGGATTATAGGAAGCGAATATCTGCATAAGGAAAGAAATGACAAGATAGTTAGAATCGAGAACTTTGAATCATCCAGAAAGCTTGTCGTGAAGAGTAAAAATTCAACAGATCGCGACATTTGTAAATATACTTGAAGGCCACCAGATGGAAAAACGCATTGTCTCGTTTCAAAAGGTAGAAGAAAGAATTCTACACAGTCAGTCTGGCATAATTTGGTCGTTCATAGGAGCTAATTGTAATACTGACCACGTCTGTGAAGTTGTCCCGCCAACCTAACGAATTTTTCTTTATCTTATCTACATCGTTAGTTTATCGTTTGTTTACGTTAATTTTGCTAAAATTATCGTCAGTTTCGAAAAAAATTTAAAAAATGTATTCCCAAAGTAAATTGGCAGGCTAACTTCATAGTTCCCCACCCATAAAGGAATTTCAAACGTTTTCCATATCACGTCGATATTTTATCGTTAGTTTACGTTAGTTTTGCTAGTTTCGCAAAAACAAATATTTTATTCTAGAAGTAAAGCTAACCACCAAATGTGAATTAGCCCGCCCACATTGAATTCTCATAAAAGTCCAACTCATTTGGTTTGTTTACGTAAGTTTTGCTAAAATTGACCTTTGTTTTGCAAAAATAACGGTTTTATTCAAAAAACAAACGTTCCCACCGATAAAAAAAATATCATGAATTTCCATCTCATGTCGTCAGTTTATCGTTCGTTTACGTTAGTTTCTCAAAAAATATCGATAGTTTAGCAAAAATAATGACTTTATTCTAGAAGTAAAGTTCCCCGCCCACTCTGAATTAGGCTGCCTATATTGAATTCTCATAAACTTTCAACTCATATCGTTAGTTTTCCTAAAATTAACTTTTCTTTTTTGCAAAAATAACGATTTTATTCGAGAAATAAAGGTTCCCGCGAAATATAAAGTTAGCTCGCCAATAAAAAGTATCACAAATTTCCACCTCACATTGTTAGTTTATCGTTAGTATACGTTGGTTTTACTAAAACTATCGCTAATTGCGCAAAAATAACGATTTTGTTCGAGAAAAAAATGCAGGCTCATTTCACAACTCCCAATCTGCAAATGAATTTCAAAGCTTTTTTCGATGATCATGATCATAACCGTTATTCAAATTTTTCCTGAAGAAAGTGATGCAAGGGAAAATTGAACTTGCACGACTCACCCATAAAGACAAAGCATGGGCATTAGTAACTCAATCAAGGAGGACATTATATCTTCTCTAAATTAAGGTGTGGAGAAAAATGGAAGAAATTACTTGATTGGAACAGAAGGCTTATAAGGGAGTAGTAAAAATAACAGTCGAGTAGAAGAAGGCAAGTGATGGTAATGAGAAGAGAATTGAAAATAGTTATAAGAAAAAGAATTGTTAGGAATTGTATGTAAGGAATACAACCAACAAGTGACAAGGTGGAAGAGTACTCAAAAGAAGGATGATAAGGAAATGATTAAGAGGTAAGCCAAGACAAAGAAGTTAGCTGAAGAACCTTCTCAAATTGCGGCAAGATGACGTTCCTTTCTTGTTAAAATGTATTTGGTGATGATGATAGTCTGGGTTGGAAGAAACTATACGATTGCCAATAAATGCTGTCTGGTTTTTCTTTATTTCTGTAGAGATTTCCTTGCCAATTTAGATATTGATGAGTGGAATTAATATTTGATATGAGATATATCCTATATGAATCAGAGATTGGAAATGAGACGTGATCTCTCACACAAAATGCTAAAAGAAAAAGTTTGTGTTGCAGGTATGCTATGAGAGACATGTTATTTTAGCGGGCAAGCAATCCAATAACTTAATTTCCACGAGGACCGGTTTGAGAAATCTGACATTAAAGACGGAAAAACTATTTATCACTTCGTAACGAGTGATTTTACAATATAGAAGACTATAGCATTACTAATAACGAAGAACTACCTTCTGATTTATGTTTTACAAAATAGAGATAAGGATATTTCTTGGATTATACACTTCACATAATGATTTATATATTTTTTCTTTAAGTACAATCATGAATAACGAAAACGTTTATGTGGTTAATGACAAATGCGAACTAGCATACGAAAATATGATAGATTATTAACGTCTAAATAATATACACTTAACAAGTTTGGGTTCAAACATAAGTTACGTTTATAATATATTTAATGTCCTTGCTACCTATAACACTTATAACACTATAATTCTAGCACATTAACCAGAATCTCTTTCATGTCAGTTATTAAATTGTTTTCGTACAAAGTCTGTAGCAAAATATTACAATAATATATTAGACCTTATTAGGAAGAGAATAGATTTATGGTCTTTTATAAATAGTATTTTGCAACATACAGAGAATACATCGTTAACGTAATGGAACATAGCGGTTATCCATTTAGTCAGAAAGAAAAAACAATACAGTGTTTTCGAAAACAACTTTTTGTAAATAGGTAAAATTCAACTGAGTATTAAACATTCGCAATTCATGCTCTAAGAATCTGTTCCTAAAAATCCAAGCCTTCTAAGGAGGTAATATAGTTCAGATTACAATTTCATTAGAATTACGCCTCTTGATATAATTAAATGAAACTCATTAGTAATTATTAAAATATATAATTAATACTATTTTTTTATGTAAAATACTCAATATAAGTTTGAATATTTAGCTTCGAAGTTTGCTTAAGATCAGAAATTATTCGCTATGACTACCAATGTCAAGAGCCAGGACCGATAAATAGTTATCTTGTTTGTATTTTATCTATTATTTTAAATTTACTTTATACACGGTATTAATGTGAAGAGTTGTCAAAACTTAGAAAGTTAATCTACTCAAAGCAAGAAAAATCCAGTAAATACTTCCTCGAAATAACTTTGTTTCAAAGTTACACGCTGCCAAACGGCTGGGGAGATTTCAAAGAGCACAAGTCGTTTACCTGAGGCATCATCCGATGTCTTGAACTTGTAATCTACGGAGTAGAAAAATCCATGATTTATGTAATCTTAATGGTGTCGCAAGGAATTTTCACACTTGAAGTGAGAGATTCCTGGTCGTTCTGTTAGCATAGGTGGGTCAGATTTATGAGCATGAAACAACGCCCCAGGAACTAGCAAAAATTCATTAACAAAACATTGGTAACTTAAACAGAATCAAGACATGAATACTTTTTAGTGCGTTGTCCAAGGTCGCAAAACTACGCAAAGAAATAATTATAGTGGATAAAATGAAATTAAATAAAATCTTTAGTTTAATGACTTATGATCACATATTATGTGCTAAGTAAGGACCTAAGCTTGGGCAACGATCTGATACGAAGGTCATATCGACGGTAATAGGCACTCAGCCGAAAATATTCCATTATATTTGTTTTTTTATTTTTAGTCTTTTTCTTATAAGGAGTCATATTGTTGGCAGATCCAAATAAGGCGTATCTGCATGTTTTAGTTCTACGGGAAAGCGATTTGGAATTCTTCGTATAACGTTACGGCACTACTCATTTCACTTTCAACACAATATTTCGAAAGTTCGTATTGACAAATTTCTAACCTTAGTGTTTTTGAAGATAGTAATAAAGGTATAACATTATACGAAGAATGACAAATCGTTTTTGTGTTACATTAAAGTACGAAGATACTCATGTACGTGGACTTAAGGACGATATTAGACATGGTCCTTCAATTTAACATGCAATACAAGTCATTCCCATTTTTAATAAGGGGGAAATTTATTTATCATTTAGCCACAAGTAATTGTGCAATATTGAATCCCCAAGTATTTGATACCAATGACTTTGACCTTTAGTTAGTTTTTAGCATTACAA